>NW_027141098.1:312500-625000 GCF_036365525.1 Heterodontus francisci
GTAAAACACAATCATTTCAATGTCAATGACATTTTCTGAGTGAGACCTCTCTCGGAATAAACCTGAAATCTGCACTCATACTGGACGGATGCTTCAATTATGAGTGGCATCATTTACATTTTCCGTATTATTGTATTGACCTTGTTCACTCCTGGCATTTCTATTGTAAATGTAACTGATCTGTCTGCTGTGGACACTGAATCCAGGGACAAAAGCAATCCCGTTTCACTTTGTTCCTGCCTTTTCCCAGTTAAAATGTGAACTTTGAATCTCTGATTCGGGACCATGTTCAGGGTTACAGCCCAGAAACTACTGTGAGTGATATTGCGGGACAGACACTGTACGCATCCATTTGGGAGGCAGTTGGGTCGTGATAATATCAATGGTCACGTACTCAAGAGGCCCAAGCTGATGGCCTGGGGACAGGGGTTCATATCCCACCACGGCAGCTATAGAAAACAGAGGGAGCTCCCTCTCTCTGAATAAAGTGGAAGGAGCTCCCTCTTTATTTATAAGGTTTGGGGCGATGAAGGAAAGAGGAGAAGAGGGAAACGGAAACAAATGGGGAAATGGAGAGAGAGGGACAAAGTGGAAGACAGTGAGAGAGAGAAGAGATAGTGAAATGAGACCTTGACGGAACCCCAGTCACAATCACCATTGTCTGCCCAGTCCGATATTTGGGGTTTAATGTGAGTGGTTTAGGGATGAGTGTTAGATGAGTGTTTGATATTTTCAAACTGCATTGCCATTCCCAACAAAAGCAAGAGTTAAAGATTCAAAGTTAACCAAACAAATGGCTCAAAGCATTGCTGTTCATGTACAGAGGGACGGAGAGATGGAGGGTGTGAAAAACAGACGGACAGAGACACAGACAGAGTGGGACAGAGACAGAGGGAGAGGGAGAAAGACAGAGCTCGCATGATAGAGAAAAAAGGAGAAACAGAGGCAGAGGGAGAGAGACAGAAAGCGAGGCAGGCAAATGCAGAGTGAGACAGACAGAAATGGAGGCAGGCAGATGCAGAGGGAGAGAGACAGGGAGAAAGCGAGCGAGACAGATACAGAGGGAGAGAGACAGATGCAGAGGGAGAAAGGGACAGAGAGAGAGAGAGGGAGGGAGACAAACAGAGGGAGAAACAGAGACAGAAGGAGAGACAGACAGAGAGAGAGGGAGTGCGAGATTATCGGAAAAACTTTACATCGAATAATGTTGAAAAAAGATAGAATTAAAAAGTAAAACTGGCTGTGTGCAGGAACTAATTTTGAAAGGAAAGATCAGGGGTTTCGTGTGAGTGCTTTGGGGGTGAGTGTTGGATCAGTGATTGATATTGTCAAATTGAAGTGACATTTAATATTATTGAAAAAAATTGTATTAAACACTGACAAAATTTAGAAGCAGTGGAAATGGGATATAGTGTGTGAGGGGACCTTGACAGAACCTCAGTAACAATCCACATTATCTGCACAGTCCTGTATTGGGGGTTTAGTGTGAGATTTTAGGTGGTGAGTGTTGAACAGTGTTTGATATTTTCAAACTGCAGTGACGTTCCCAGCAAGGGCAAGATTTACAGATTCAAAATTAAACAAGAAATGGATAAAAACATTTCTGTCCAAGGAGCGAGAGATGGTGTTAGAGACAGAGTCATGGAAAGAGGCAGAGAAAGAGGGATAGGGCGAGGGGGAGAGAGTGAGAGGGAAAGATGGGAAGAAACAGACATGAGAGGGAGAGACAGAGAGAGGATGAGACAAGTTGCAACAATCATTAACAATCCTCATTATCTGCCCAGTCCTGTGTTTGGAGGTTAGTGTGAGTGTTTTAGGGGTGAATGCTGGATCAGTGTTTCATATTTTCAAACAGCAGTGCCATTCCCAACAAGGTTGTTAAAGTATATAAGAGCAGGGAGGTTATGCTGGAACTTTATAACTCATTGCTTAAGCACCACAATGAGACCTCCCAGGGCAGCTACAGTGTGAGTTTAGATACAGAGTAAAGCAGTGGATTTGGAGAAGGAGGGAGAGACAGGCAGAAAGAGTGAGGAGATACGGGGAGACAGGCAGTTCGTCGGAGAAGCTTTACATCTAACCACGTGAAAAAAATAAATTAATAAAAATTTAAATGGTCTGCGCACTGAAAATACTGTCCGCACACAACAACTAAAGTCACACACCATCCTAACTTGAAACTATATCGCCATTCCTTCACTGTTACTGGGTCAAAATCCTGGAACTCCCTTCCGAACAGCACTGTGGGTGTACCTACCCCACATGGACTGCAGCGGTTCAAGAAGGAGGCTCAAAACCATCTTCTCAAGGGCTATGAGTGATGTCTAATAAATGGTTGCCTGGCCTGTAACGCATACATCCAACAAATAAATGAGGCAAATAGAAAGTTGACTCCGAGTCACTTAAGGAGATATTAGATGAGACGATCAAAAACCTGGTCAAAGAGGTTGGTTTGCGGGAGCGTCTTCAAAGAGGAAAGAGAGTTAGTGAGACGGAGAGGTTTAGGAAAGGAATTCCAGAGTTCGGGTCTTGGCAGCTTGAAGGCACGGCCACCAATGTTGGAACGATTCAAATTGGGGATGGTCAAGAGGCCAGAATTAGAGGATCGCAGATATTGGTGGATTGCGGAGCTGGAGGAGATTGCAGAGATAGGGAGGGGTCATTTGTGGAAGACAGTTCCAAACTTCTACCACCCTTTGTATGTAGAAGTGTTTCTGAATTTCATCTTTGAAAGGGCTTTCGACTAATGTTTGATTTTCAGACTGTCCCCCCACGTCCGAGAATCTCCCTTTCGAATACTCACAGGGCAGGTACGTACGGGGTTGGATACAAAGTAAAGATCTATCTACCAATGCCAGACTCACTGTTCCTCTGTCTCTTTCTCCTCATCTCTCACTGCCTGCAACACCCTTTCTCTGCCTCTCTTTCTCCCTGTTCCCATCCTGAGAGCAAGAGGGAGAGATTGAGATAGTGTGCAGAGGTAGATAGAGAGCGAAAAGAGAGAGATAGACTTGGAAAGTGAGTAACAGAGAGAAGAAATAGGGTTTCAGAATGTCGAAGAGAGGGGAAGCGAGAGACAGACATGGAGAGAGATTACCAGCATGATAGTTTACCAGAGCTTACCTCTCTCTCTTTAGGGCGGCACAGTTTCGCAGTAGTTAACACCGCAGCCTGACAGCTCCAGCGACCCGGGTTCAATTCTGGGTACTGCCTGTGCGGAGTTTGGAAGTTCTCCCTGTGTCTGCGTGGGTTTTCTCCGGGTGCTCCCGTTTCCTCCCACAAGCGAAAAGACTTGCAGGTTTTTTGGTAAATTGGCCATTATAAATTGCCAATGGTATAGGTAGGTGGGATTGAAATATAGGGACAGGTGGGGATGTGGCAGGAATATGGGATTAGTGCATGATCAGTATAAAATGGTTGGTTGATGGTCGGCACAGACTCGGTGGGACGAAGGGCCTGTTTCAGTGCTGTATCTCTAAAACTCTCTGTGCCTATCACTCCTTTCCAATTTGTTACCATCTCCATCTATTTTTCTCCCTCTAACCGAATATTGCACACTCCATGCCTCTCGCCCCTATGTCTGTGTGTACTGCAGTGAAATATTACATCAAATTATTATGTTTTACATTTGCTCTTTCAATCTAACCGAACAATCGCTCTGTCTGGGAACAGAGGGTCCTTGCAGTGACTGTCCACTGATTCCTGAGGGTAACAGGACAGGTGGTTAAGAACGCTTATGGAATACTTTAAAATAAAAACAAGAAATGCTGGAACCACTCAGCAGGTCTGGCAGCATCTGCGAATAGAGAAGCAGAGTTAACGTTTCGGGTCAGTGAACCTTCTTCGGAACTCTTTCCTTTATTGGCCGATGTAGAGAAGAAAGAGCAGAGAGGTTATGCTCGAACTGTATAAAACACTTGTTAGACCACAGCTAGAGTACTGTGTACAGTTCCGGTTAACAAATTACAGGAAGGATGTGATCACACGAGGGAGGGTACGGAGGACATTTACAGAGGATGTTGTCAGGAATGGAGAATTTTAACTATGAGTAAAGATTGGATGGGCTGGAATTGTTTTCTTTGGAACAGAAAAGGTTGAAGGGAAGATTTAATTGAGGTGTATAAAATAATGAAGGGCCTAGATAGAGTGGATAGGAAAGACCCATTTCCCTTAACAGAGGGGTCAATAACCATGGGCATAGATTACAAGAATTCCACACCAATATCATGTGGGTGAGATGGCTTCCATGGTGGAATACCTGGCTGGATGTTTACAATGGAGCGTTTTCCATCCTGATCATCAAAATTGGCCGCCTGGGCCCCAACTTCATCCACATATCTCGCACTCTACCGATATTTCACTTTGCATCCCTATCTTTCTCTGTTTGCGTACACAACAGTGAATGCATTGAATAAATAGATCTTACATTCTGCCTTTCAATCCACCCCAACAATCTCTCTGTCTCCAACCTTGTCCCTCTCAACAGCACTCTCTCTATCTGCATATCTAAGCCTCTCTCCCTCTGTCTCCCTCTTAGTGTCAGAGATAGCAGGAGGGAGAGACAGAGAGAGACACAGAGAACAACCCCAGCTTCTCCAATCCATCCACGTAACTGAAGTCCCTCATCCCTGGAACCATTCTTGTGAATCTTTTTTGCACCCTCCTAATTCTTCATTCTTCCATTCTTCATTCACATTCTTCCTGAAGTACGGTGTCCAGAATTGGACAATGCTCCAGTTGAAGGCAAACCAGTGTTTTACAAAGGTCATAATTTCCTTGCTTTTGTATTCAATGTCTCTATTTATAATCTCAGGACCCCTTCTGCCGTTTAACCACTTTCTTAACCTGCTCTGTCACCTTCAGTGATTGGAGCACGAAAACTCCCCAGATGTGTCTGTTCCTGCATCTCCTTTAGATTTCTATCCTTTACTTTATATCGTCTCTCCTCCTTTTTCCTAAACGTGGAGGCGGAAGATGCGGGCATGGTTCTTAATGAATACATTGCGACTGTCTTCACAAAAGAGGGGGCACAGACATTGTAGTCAATGAGGAGGGGTTTGAATATTGAATGGGATAAACAGTGAGAGAGGAAATATTAAGGGGTTTAGCATCTTTGAAAGCTGATAATTCACCAGGCTCAGGCTGTTAAGAGGTGCAAGGGAGGAAATATCAGAGGCTCTGACCATCATTTTCCAATCTTCTCTGGTCATAGTCATGCTGTCAGAGGACTGGAGGACTGGGTATGTTGTAATATTGATTAACAAGGGAGAAAGTAACAGACTGAGTAATTACAGGCCATCCAGCCTAATCACTGTGGAGGGCAATTTATTGGGCACAAGGGAATGATTAATTCCTTTCTGGTACTGTGTCTCTCAATGTCTCCATGTCTGTGTCTCTGTCACAATTTGAGCACCACCTTTACATTGGTGAGGAGTCCGTCTCTGGAATAAATGTCCCAGTGTTGTGGTAACATAAAATGGCCACCGAGAACCAGCCTAAAATGGCTGACTAATGTTTGTGGATTTCCAAAGATATTTGAGAGAGGAGAGAGAGAAACAGACAGACAGAAAGAGAGACAAAGAGAGAGACACAGACCAAGACACAGAGAGTGATAGCAAGATATTTGTCATTGGACAGAGGAAGAGGAGGAGGCCATTTGGCCCCTCAACCCTCTTCTGTCATTCAATGAGCTCATGGCTGACGTGTGATCTAACTCCATGTACATATCTTTGCCCCTTAATACCTTTGGTTAACAAAACTCTATCAATCTCAGATTTAAAAACTAACAAGTGTCTCAGCATCAATTGCTGATTCTGGAAGAGAGTTCCAAACTGATACCACACCTGGTGTTTTGAAGTGTTTCTTCATTTCACCCCTGAAAGGTTTTTCCACTGCGTTTCTATTTTTAGACGAGGCCTCCAAGTTCCTGACTCCGCAGCCAGTGGGAATTGCTACTCTCTGTCCTCCCGTTCAGTTTCCCTTATTATCTTGAAAACATTCATCAAATCATCACACAACCTCCCAAATTCCAGGGAAAGGACATGTTGGAGCAGAAGGGGAGATTGGAGCAGATGGTTTGGGAAAGTGGATAAACTGAAGCAATGGATGAGGAGACTGAGGATTCAATACAGTGAGAGGAGAGGCTGAGATTCACAGGGAGAGACTGCAGCAGAGTGTTGGAGGAAATCTAATCTATAGATCCCAGTAATACAACTCAATTTATACATTCAAACAATAATCCCTGTGGTTACTGGTGTTGGAGAACAGTTCATTGTTTATACAATATAGTCAATATATTTAGTTTGTACAGGCTATAAAATATGCATTTCAATATATTTCTGATATCAGCCTCGCTCTTTATTGAATTCAGCAGTCACAGAGATTTTAAAGTGCAGTATTTAAATAATGAATTACCATCAGTGATGAACTGATTCTATTCTGTTCATTCAGTCACTAAGTAAGGAATAGGAACTTTCGACAAAACAAAATGAGGACCTGACAGAAATCAACACAGAGGATCAAGTCCAACAGGAAAATGAACACAATCTGACAACAGACAATTTCAACTCACAGTTTCTCTCACTAACTGTTCTGGACATTCCAGCACTTTATGATAGTGAATTATTTACACTGCTGCTTCTTTCTCTTTCTCTTTACTTCTGCTTATCTCTTTCACTCGGTTTTGTTCTCTCTGTTCCTTTTCTTCTTTGCTATGTCCCTGGACCACTCACATTCTGAAAACGTTTACTAAATGTTACTTTTCGCATATGATTTATTCCTAACATTCTGCGCCTGTGGTCTGTTCACCAGCCCTAGGTTCAATGATTCTGTTCTCAGAATCAGTTTGTTCAATGGTGAAACCTCTGTGAATAACTGCAGCTTCAGAATGTGGTTAAATGGCAGTTTAACTTTTCTTTTTCCATCGGTTTCGTTCTCCCTGCTCCTTTTTTCCTTCCCTATCTCTCTGGAGCTAGCACACACTGGAAATTGTTACTTAATGCTACTTTTCACATTTGATTTATTCCTAAAATTCTGCGTCTGTGTTCTGTTCACCAGCCCCAGGTTCAATGATTCTATTCTCAGAGTCAGTTTGTTCAATGGTGAAACCTCTGTGAATAATTTAATGCATCGACAGAACACTCAAGTTCACCTGCACTCTTCACTTCATCTACAATACATGGAATAAACACAAACCTCACAATCATTGAAATTCCTTCTCCTGGAATTATAAAGTAATCTGTTTAAATGTGGGATTGTTTAATTAATAAAACACCAACATCGGCGCTGCAGCTGATAATCTTCAGATAAATGGAAAGTCTCTTGATAGCAACTGACAGATTGAAAACCAATAAAACATCACATCAATACTTTCTATTTTACAATGTAGTCCAGTGACAGTGAAGGTCCTCAGTGAAGCAGAGAAGGAGAAGTGAAAGTGTCAGCAGCAAGCTCAGTTCAGTAGCCAGACTTCTGAAGCAGCGTCAGACACACACAGAATGAAATAATATTTTATAACAGTGATAATCAATAAATACATTGAAATCCCAGTTAAACTGAGCCATGTTATTGGGGAGGGAGGGCATTGTTCTATCCGCTTTTAACACTGAGATTGTGAGATGTCTCATTGTCAATCATTGAAAAAATATCATAAAAATATTCCAGGACCGGTTAGATCCACATCATGAAACTGTTAAAAACTCCTAATGGTCTGATTATTGATCCTCACTGAAACATCTCATTCCAATACATACAATACACAGAATAATCCAGTAACAATGCCACAGTTACTTAAAACAAAACTATTAAATACATTATGCAGTTCCTGCAAGAATGAAGCATGAGACAATGAGGAGATTCCATCAGTAAATTGCTGGAAAAGAACAGGCGGCTGTGTAACACACACAGGGGGAAATAATACCGAGTACAGCAGCACAGATAACATCGATTTACACCATTAACAGCAGAGATACTGCTTACCAGCAACTCCAATTGCTGCTAGTACAGGATAATAAATGTCTTTTATCTGATACATTACTGGATATCCCATTTCTGTGAGAAGCAGATACTTCTATTAGCCTGGAATCCACAGCTCCAGCAGGCACTCTGAGCTGATCCATTCCAATGGGTCCTGATTTATGCAGGGGATAAGTCTCCACTGACACGGTTATACCCCTGATCATTGGTATTAATTGCACTCACCTGAGCAAACACATTACATCAGCAGCTTTGACTCTGATGTAAATAATGTGGTGGATAAAACACAATCATTTCAATGTCAATGACATTTTCTGAGTAAGACCTCTCTCTGGAATAAACCTGAAATCTGCACTCATGCTGGATGGATGGCAATTTTGAGAGGCGTCATTTATATTTTCCATATTATTGCATTGACCTTGTTCACTCCTGGCATTTCTATTGTAAATGTAACTGATCTGTCTGCAATGGACACTGAATCCAGGGACAAAAGCAATCCCGTTTCACTTTGTTCCTGCCTTTTTCCAGTTAAAATGTGAACTTTGAGTCTCTGATTCGGGACCATGTTCAGGGTTACAGCCCAGAAACTACTGTGAGTGATATTACGGGACAGACACTGTACGCATCCATTTGGGAGGCAGTTGGGTAGTGATAATATCAATGTTCACGTAATCAGGAGGCCCAAGCTGATGGCCTGGGGACAGGGGTTCATATCCCACCACGGCAGCTATATAAAACAGAGGGAGCTGCCTCTCCATGTATAAAGTAGAGGGAGTTCCCTCTTGATTAAGAAAGTTTGGAGTGATGAAGGAAAGAGGAGAAGAGGGAAATGAAAACAAATGGGGAAATGGAGACAATGAGGACAAAGTGGAAGACAGTGAGAGACAGAAGAGATAGTGAAATGAGACCTTGACGGAACCCCAGTAACAACCCCATTGTCTACCCAGTCGGTATTTGGGGTTTAATGTGAGGGTTTTAGGGATGAGTGTGAGATGAGTGTTTGATATTTTCAAACTGCATTGACATTCCCAACAAAAGCAAGAGTTAAAGATTCAAAATTAACCAATCAAATGGCTCAATGCATTGCTGTTCATGTCCAGAGGGATGGAGAGATGGAAGGAGTGAGACACAGACAGAGTGGGACAGAGACAGAGGGAGAGAGAGAGACAGAGGTAGAATGATAGAGGAAAAAGCAGAAACAGAGACAGAGGGGGAGAGACAGAAAGGGAGGCAGGCAAATGCAGAGGGAGAGAGGCAGATGCAGAGGGAGAGAGGGAGGGCGAGATTATCGGAAAAAGCTTACATCTAATAATGTTGACAAAAGATAGAATTAAAAAGTAAAACTGGCTGTGTGCAAGACCTAATTTTGAAAGGAAAGATCAGAGGTTTGGTGTGAATGTTTTGGGGGTGAGTGTTGGATCAATGATATATATTTTCAAACTGAAGTGACATTTAATATTATTTTAAAAAATATTATTAAACACTGACAAACTTTAGATGCAGGGGAAATGGGATACAGTGTGTGAAGGGACCTTGACAGAACCTCAGTAACAATCCCCATTATCTGCACAGTCCTGTATTGGGGGTTTAGTGTGAGAGTTGAGGGGGCTAGTGCTGAACAGTGTTTGATATTTTCAAACTGCAGTGACGTTCTTAGCAAGGGCAAGATTTACAGTTTCAAAATTAACCAAGAAATGGATAAAAACATTTCTGTCCAAGGAGAGAGAGATGGTGTTAGAGACAGAGTCATGGAAAGAGGCAGAGAAAGAGGGAGAAGACGAGGGCGGGAAGGAGAGAGAGAAAGTTGGGAAGAAACAGACATGAGAGGGAGAGACAGAGAGAAGATGAGACAAGTTGTAACAATCATTAACAATCCTCATTATCTTCCCAGTTCTGTTTTTGGAGGTTAGTGTGAGTGTTTTAGGGGTGAATGCTGGATCACTGTTTCATATTTTCAAACTGCAGTGCCATTCCCAACAAGGCTGTTAAATTATATAAGAGCAGGGAGGTTATGCTGGAACTTTATAACTCATTGCTTAAGCACCACAATGAGACCTCCCAGGGCAGCTACAGTGTGAGTTTAGATACAGAGTAAAGCAGTGGATTTGGAGAAGGAGGGAGAGACAGGCAGAAAGAGTGAGGAGATACGGGGACGCAGGCAGATTTCAGGAGAACCTTTACATCTAACCACGTGAAAAAATAAATAATTAAAAATATAAATGGACTGCACACTGAAAATACTGTCCACACAACAACTAAAGTCACACACCACCCTAACCTGAAACTACATCGCCATTCCGTCACTGTTACTGGGTCAAAATCCTGGAACTAACTTCCCAACAGCACTGTGGGTGTACCTACCCCACATGGACTGCAGCGGTTCAAGAAGGAGGCTCAACACCATCTTCTCAATGGCTATGAGTGATGTCTAATAAATGGTTGCCTGGCCTGTAACGCATACATCCAACAAATAAATGAGGCAAATAGAAAGTTGACTCCGAGTCACTTAAGGAGATATTAGATGAGACGATCAAAAACCTGGTCAAAGAGGTTGGTTTGCGGGAGCGTCTTCAAAGAGGAAAGAGAGTTAGTGAGACGGAGAGGTTTAGGAAAGGAATTCCAGAGTTCGGGTCTTGGCAGCTTGAAGGCACGGCCACCAATGTTGGAACGATTCAAATTGGGGATGTTCAAGAGGCCGGAATTAGAGGATCGCAGATATTGGTGGATTGCGGAGATGGAGGAGATTGCAGAGATAGGGAGGGGTCATTTGTGGAAGACAGTTCCAAACTTCTACCACACTTTGTATGTAGAAGTGTTTATAAATTTCATATTTGAAAGGGCTTTCGACTAATTTTTGATTTTTAGACTGTCCTCCCCGTCCGAGACTGTCCCCATCGAATACTCACAGGGCAGGTACGCACGGGGTTAGATACAGAGTAAAGATCCATCTCCCAATGCTAGACTCAGTGTTCCTCTGTCTCTTTCTCCTCATCTCTCACTGCCTGCAACACCTTTTCTCAGCCTCTCCTTCTCCCTCTTCCCATCCTGAGATAAAGAGGGAGAGGTTGAGATCGTGTGCAGAGGGAGATAGAGAGAGAAAATGGAGAGATAAACTTGGAAAGTGAGTAACAGAGAGAAGAAATAGTGTTTCAGAGAGTAGAAGAGAGGGGAAGAGAGAGATAGAGATGGAGAGAGATTCCCAGCAAGAGAGTTTACCAGAGATTACCTCTCTCTCATTCCCTATCACTCCTTTCCAAGTTGTTACCATCTCCATCTATTTTTCTCCCTCGACCCCGATGTTTCACACTCCATGCCTCTCGCTCGTATGTCTGTGTATACTGCAGTGAAGGATTCCATCAAATTATTATGTTTTACATTTGCGCTTTCAATCTAACTGAACAATCTCTCAGACTGCGAACAGAGGGACCTTGGAGTGACTGTCCACTGATTCCTGAGGGTAACAGGACAGGTGGATAAGGTGGTTAAGAAGGCTGACGGAATACTTTCCTTTGTTGGCCGATGTAGAGAATATAAGAGCAGGGAGGTTATGCTAGAACTGTATAAAACACTAGTTAGACCACAGCTAGAGTGCTGTGTACAGTTCTGGTCACCACATTCCAGGAAGGATGTGATCACACTAGAGAGGGTACAGAGGAGATTTACAGAGGACGTTGTCAGGAATGGAGAATTTTAACTATGAGTAAATATTGGATAGGCTGGAATTGTTCTCTTTGGAACAGAGAAGGTTGAGGGGAAGATTTAATTGTGGTGTATAAAATAATGACGGGCCTAGATTGAGTGGCTTGCAAGGACCCATTTCCCTTAACAGAGGGGTCAATATCCATGGTCGTAGATTACAAGATTTCCACACCAATATCATGAAGGTGTGATGGCTTCCATGGTGGAATACCTGGCTGGATGTTTACAATGGAGAGTTTTCCTTCCTGATCATCAAAACTGGCCGCCTGGGCCCCAACTTCATCCACATTTCTCCCACTCTACCAATATTTCACTCTGCATCCCTATCTTTCTCTGTTTGCGTACACAACAGTGAAGAGTTACATCAAATGAATATATCTTACATTCTCCCTTTCAATCCACCCCAACAATCTCTCTGTCTCCAACCTTGTCCCTCTCAACAGCACTCTCTCTATCTGCATATCTGAGCCTCTCTCCCTCTGTCTCCCTCTTAGTTTCAGAGATCGCAGGAGGGAGAGACAGAGATAGGAAGACAGAGAGAAATACAGAGAACAACCCCAGCTTCTCCAATCTATCCACGTAACTGAAGTCCCTCATCCCTGGAACCATTCTTGTGAATATTTTCTGCACCCTCTCCAATGCCCCCACATTCTACCTAAAGTATGGTGTCCAGAATTGGACAATGCTCCAGCTGAAGGCAAACCAGCGTTTTACAAAGGTCATATTTCCTTGCTTTTGTATTCAATGTCTCTATTTATAATCTCACGATCCCTTCTGCCGTTTAACCACATTCTGAAGCTGCCCTGCCACCTTCAGTGATTGATGCACAAATACCCCCCAGATGTGTCTGTTCCTTCACCTCCTTTGGAATTGTATCCTTTACTTTATATCGTCTCTCCTCCTTTTTCCTAACTGTGGAGGCGGATGATGCGGGAATGGTTCTTCATGAATATAACGCGACTGTCTTCACAATAGAGGGGACGACACGGACATTGTAGTCAATGTGGAGGGGTTTGAAATATTGAATGGGATAAACAGTGAGAGAGGAAATATTAAGGGGTTTAGCATCTTTGAAAGCTGATAATTCACCAGGCTCAGACTGTTTAGTGGTGCAAGGGTGGAAATAGGAGAGGCTCTGACCATCATTTTCCAATCCTCTCTGGTTATAGTCGTGCTGCCAGAGGACTGGAGGACTGCGTATGTTGTCCTGTTGATTAACAAGGGAGAAAGTAATAGACTGAGTAATTACAGGCCACCCAGCCTAATCACAGTGGAGTGCACTTTATTGGGCACAAGGGAATGAATAATTATTTTCCAGTACTGTGTGTCTCAGTGTCTCCATGTGTGTGTCTCTGTCACAATTTGAGCACTATCCTTACATTGGTGAGGAGTCGGTCTCTGGAATAAATGTCCCAGTGTTGTGGTAACATAAAATGGCCACCAAGAACCAGCCTAAAATGGCTGACTAATGTTTGTGGATTTCCACAGATATTTGAGAGAGGAGAGAGAGAGAGACAGTCAGACAGACAGAAAGAGAGACAAAAAGAGAGACACAGACCAAGACACAGAGAGTGATAGCAAGATATTTATCATTGGACAGAGGAAGAGGAGGAGGACATTTGGCCCCTCAACCCTCTTCTGTCATTCAATGAGCTCATGGCTGATGTGTGATCTAACTCCATGTACCTATCTTTGCCCCTTAATACCTTTGGTTAACAAAAATCTATCAAACTCGGATTTTAAAACTAACAACTGTCTCAGCATCAATTGCCGTTTGTGGGAGAGAGTTCCAAACTGATACCACACCTGGTGTGTTGAAGTGTTTGTTCATTTCACTCCTGAAATATTTTTAGACTGCGTTTAGATTTTTAGACTATGCTCCCAAGTTCGTGACTCCGCAGCCAGTGGGAATTGTTACTCTCTGTCTACCCTTTCAGTTTCCCTTGTTATCTTGAATACATTCTTCAAATCACCCAATAACATTCTAAATTCTAGGGAAAGGACATGTTGGAGCAGGAGGGGAGACTGGAGCAGATGGTTTGGGCAAGTGGATAAACTGAAACAATGGATGAGGAGACTGAGGATTCAATACTGTGAGAGGAGAGGCTGAGATTCACAGGAAGAGACTGCCGCAGAGTGTTAGAGGAAATCTAATCTATAGATCCCAGTGATACAACTCAATTCATACATTCCAGAACAGTCAATGAAATCCCGTAGATTTCCCTCTCTCCAGCTCTTGCTGCAACTTGTTCCCTGCACCTTCCTCTTTGTTCCTAACTCTGTTTCTTCACATCTTTAAATCCCTATCTCTGTATCTCACAACATCCTTTCTATCTTTGCCTCTCTCTGGAGTCTCACAAGTTTCCATTGTCACTCTCTTTCTGCGACTCTCTGTATCTTTATCTGTCTCTCTCAGTCCATTTCTTCTCTCACTCACTTCCAAATCCCTGAATCTTTCCATCTCTGCTCCTCCTTTCCTGCAAGATTATCTCTGCATTTCCCTCCCACCTGTCCCGGGACACCCCTCTCTATTCTGTGAACACATCTTACTTTGTATCTCTGCCCCTCCACTTCTTTCTGTCTCTGCATATTTAGATGGTATTTAGATGGGGTCTGTCCCCGGGGTTAGTATTTAGATTGGGGGTCTGTCCCCGGGGTTAGTATTTAGATGGGGGTCAGTCCCCGGGGGGGATAGCTGGATGGGATTCTGTTCCCGGGTGGGCTATCTAAATGGGGGCCTGTCCCCGGGGATCTGTTTAGATCGGGGTCTGTCCGCAGGGTTAGTATTTAGATGGTGGTCTGTCCCCGGGGGGTATTTAGATGGCTGTCTGTCCCCGTTGGGGGGGGGGTATTTAGATGGCGGTCTGTCCCCGGGGGGGTATTTAGATGGGGGTCTGTGCCCGGGGGGATGGTATTTAGATGGGGGTCTGTTCCAGTCAGGTATTTGTAACAGGGGTATTATAAGGGTATTATTAGATGGGGGTCTGTCCCCGAGGATGTATTTAGATGGGGGTCTGTCCCCGGGGATGTATTTAAATGGTGGTCTGTCCACGGGGATGTATTTAGATGGGGGTCTGTCCCCGGGGTTAGTATTTCGATGGGGGTCTGTCCCCGGGGATGTATTTAGATGGTGGTCTGTCCCCGGGGATGTATTTAGATGGGGGTCTGTCCCTGGGGTTAGTATTTAGATGGGGGTCTGTTCCATGGTGGGGGGTATTTAGATGGGGGTCTGTCACTGAGGTTGTTATTTAGATGGGGGTCAGTCTCGGGGGGGGTGCGTTATTTAGATGGGGCATCGTGGATATAAATTGCGTTTGGAGGAAATTTAGCAGCCGGGTGGCGTGAAATTGAGAGGGGGAAAATTGCAGGGGAGGGGGACTAAATTTGCTGGGGGAAAAATTGCGGGGGGGGGTGGAATTGTGGGGTGGTGGAATTGCGGGGGGGGAGTTTGCGGGGGGGAAATAAATTACGGGGGGAATAAATTGCAGGGGGGCTAAATCATTGCGGGAGGATAAATAATTGCGGTGGGGATAAATATTTGTGAGGGGGGTTATTGCTGGGGTGTTAGAAAAAGCAAGAGAGAAAAGATAGAGGGAGAAAGAAGGAGAGAAAGAGAGAATGAGAGAGAATAAGAAAGCGACAAAGAATGGATAGAAAATGAATGAGAGAAAAGATAGAAGCAGACAGTCAGAAGACAGAAGTAGATAACAGACAGAAGTAGATAACAGACAGAAGTAGAGAACAGACAGAAAGTCAGAAACACAGAAAAGACAGAAAGTCAGAAAAAGAGAAAAGACAAAGTCAGAAAAAGACAGAAAGTCAGAAATAGAGAAAAGACAAAGTCAGAAAAAGACAGAAAGTCAGAAATAGAGAAAGGACAAAGTCAGAAAAAGACAGAAAGTCAGAAATAGAGAAAAGACAAAGTCAGAAAAAGACAGAAAGTCAGAAATAGAGAAAAGACGAAGTCAGAAAAAGACAGAAAGTCAGAAATAGAGAAAAGACAAAGTCAGAAATAGAGAAAAGACAAAGTCAGAAATAGAGAAAAGACAAAGTCAGAAATAGAAAAAAGACAAAGTCAGAAATAGAGAAAAGACAGAAAGTCAGAAATAGAGAAAAGACAAAGTCATAAAAAGAGAAAAACGACAAAGTCAGAAATCGAGAAAAGACAAACTCAGAGAAATAGAGAAAAGACAAAGTCAGAAAAAGAAAAAAGACAAAGTCAGAAATAGAGAAAAGACAAAGTCAGAAATAGAGAAAAGACAAAGTCAGAAATACAGAAAAGACAAAGTCAGTAAAATACAGAAAGTCAGAAGTACAGAAAAGACAGAAAGTCAGAAATACAGAAAAGAAACTCAGAGAAATAGAGAAAAGACAAAGTCAGAAATACAGTCGAAAGAAAGTCAGGAAAAGAGAAAAGGCCGAAAGAGACACAGAAAAAGAGGGAAAAAAGTGGAGGGAAATAACTGAGACACAAAGAAATTGCAGGCAGCAAAGAGACAGACATAAGGCCAGTGAGAAAGGCACACAGAGAATCACAGAGAGATTGAGAGAGAGAAGGACAAAGAAATCCATTGAGACAGAAAGACACACAATCATTCAGAGAGAAACAGAGAGAGAGACAAACACAAAGTGAGAGAGAGAGAGGGAGAGATGGAGTAACACAGAGAGGGAGAGAAAAAAAACAGAGAGAGAGAGAAACCGAGAGAGAAACCGAGAGAGAGAATCGAGAGAGAGAGAAACAGAGAGAGAGAGAGAAACAGAGAAAGAGAGAGAGGAACAGAGAGAGAGATAGAAACAGAGAGAGAGGGAGAGATTGAGGAACAGAGAGAGAGAGAAACACAGAGAGATTGAGAGAGAAGAGAAACACACAGACAGAGAAACAGAGAGAGAGAGAGATTGAGGAACAGAGAGAGAAACAGAGAGAGAAACAGAGAGCAATAGACAGAGAGAGATTGAAAAAGAGATTGATTCAAAAGGAGAGAGAAAGGCAGAGAGGGACGACAAAGATCTGATACTCACCATCCCACACGGTCTGCGCTCCATCATTGGACTCGAACACCTTGCCTCCATCAGCTCATCCATGGGGAAAAGATCCTGGAGAGGGAGATTGTGGTGGGAATTGGAGACAAGGGTCAGGAATGGGACAGAGAGAGCGGGGGATTCAGACTGGACTCTCTCACACACACACACACTGTAATCAGCTTGCAATTCACCTGGGCACAGAGATACAGAGACTGAGATACAGAAACTCACCTTCACAAACCAGCCGCATGGAAAGAAAGAATGTGTTCTGATGTTGTCCTCATATATCCCAGAACCTGTCACTCAAAACAGACAGTCCACCCCAAATACAGCTCACCCAACCAGCTATCAGCTTCCTCCATCTGGACACTCCCTCCCAGGTATGGGACAGTCCAAGGTGAGTCTCTGTGTAAACAGGGAATGGGGGAGAGAGGGATATTCCAGACATATCCCAAATGGACCATTCCAGATAGAAACCTGTCTGTCTCTCTCTCTCTCCCTCCACCAAAAACCTCATTAACAGAACAGAAAAACTGCTGTAATTTAAAACCTGGAGGGGCCGGGTTGGATAATGGCCAGAAACACTCATTGTATTAAATGTCTTTCACTATTCACCTCCAGTTAACAGAAAGTTCAGAAAATGACTCATTGCCTTGAATTACCTTGAAATTCTGACAAAGTGTTATTGCTGGAGAGGCCTGTTTGACTGCAGTATAAACATGCGGTTTTTATTCGGTTTTTCATTTCCACTGTGTGACAAAGACTGCAACTAGAGCCAGGTTAATGAGGCAACCAAGAGAACTTTTATAACCAGTGACATTTCACACAACAATTCTTACCCATATTTACAGTTGTATTCGTCAATGATTCTTTGCCCTGTATTTGATGCTGCTGTATTTATGTATTAGCTGTAATCAATCAATAAAACCTTCTTAACATTCACCAGTTTAATGTTACAAGGGTTTACAAAGCTGGGAAATGGCCATTTAACACAAATGGTATTAAAGATCTTCCACTTTTCACCTCCAGTTTATATAAAGTTCAGCAATAAAGACCTCTACTTTCTGACAAAGAGTTTTTACTGCTGTAATAAAGTGTCACTTGTTTCCCTTTGCTTCCTGACTGTTTCTATCCTCTGCTCTCCTGGGGGATTCAGAGGGATTTTTGTTCATTGTTTGTCCACGTTCAGGTGGTTCCAGATCCTCTGCAGCTGCTTTCCTGCAGAAATTAATTGCATTGCATTCAAAATCTTTCCCTCATTTTGGAGATATGAGGAGAGACAGTTTGCACTAGTGGAGGGGTGAAACAAATAGGCAGGGAGTTATTATGGTCTGGAATTCACTGTCTGACAGGTTTCTGAAAGCAGATTCAATATTAAATTTCAAAGGTCAATTGGAGTAAAATTTCAACTCCTCTTAGTTAGAGTAGAGAAGATACCAACATAGAAAGAGAAGTGTGAGACAGAGAGATGTCATAACGTAGGTGATCAATAACTCTACACAACTTATATTGAGAGTTTTTAATTATAAATAACTTTCAGTTTTATTTGATCCTGTTGTTTTATTTATACATTACCGTTAATCACTCAATATAACTTTCCAAACAGGAACGAGTTTCATGTTACAAGTGTTCACAAAGTAGAAAAATAGCCATTTTACAAAAGTTGCATTGAAATTATTTTATTCAGCATCTCAAGTTTACAATAAAGTAAATTCCTCAGACTTGTGGAAACTTTCAAACTCAGCAAGGGAATCTCCCATCAGTAATGGCTCAGCATCGCCATCTGCTGGTGTCCCTGCCTCACTGCAGTTACTGTTCCACACTCACCATCTCCAACTGCTGGTGTCCCTGTCTCATTGCAGTTACTATCCACCTCTCACCATCTCCATCTCCTGGTGTCACTGTCTCACTGCAGTTACTGTCCCCCTCTCACCATCTCCATTTGCTGGTGTCCCTGTCTCATTGCAGTTACTGTCCCCCTCTCACCATCTCGATAGACTGGTACCCCTGTCTCACCGCAGTTAATGTCCCTCTCTCACCATCTCCATCTGCTGGTGTCCCTGTCTCATTGCAGTTACTGTCCCCCTCTCACCATCTCGATAGGCTGGTACCCCTGCCTCACTGCAGTGACTGTCCCCCTCTCACCAGATCCATCTGCTGGTGTCCCTGTGTCACTTCAGCTACTGTCCTTTCCTCACCATATCCATCTGCTGGTGTCCCTGTGTCACTTCAGTTACTGTCCTTTCCTCTCCATCTCCTGGTGTCCCTGTGTCACTGCAGTTACTGCCCCCTCTCACCATCTCCATCTGCTGGCACCCCTGCCTCACAGCGGTTACTGTCCCCTCTCACCATCGCCATCTGCTGGTATCCCTGTCTTACTGCAGCTACTGGCCCACTCACCATCTCCATCTGCTGGTGTCACTGCCTCACTGCAGTTACTACTCCCCACTGTCCATCTCCATCTGCTGGTGTCCCTAACTCACTGCAGCGGCAGTCCCTCCTCACCATCTCCAGCTGCTGGTGCCACTGCCTCACAGCAGTTACTGCTCCCCTCTGTCCATCTCCATCTGCTGGTGTCCCTGACACACTGCAGTTACTGCCCTGCTCACGACCTCACATTCACTCCGATTTGCAGCTTTGTCCACTGGCTGCTGTTGTTGACAACAGCAACCACGAGGTGGCGCTGCACTGGCACATGCGCAAACGTATCCTATTCCCGTTGACCATCAGGGTCTGCACGTTCATTCGCTGCCAGGACTAAAGATGGCGCCGGTCAAATAATCACAGAGGCTGGTGGAGGGTGGGAGGTGGAGCTGGGGGTCTGGGGGTTGGGGGGAAGGAGGGGGAATGGGATTTAGTTCCAGTGTTTGAAACCCTTCAGCTCTTTCTCTGATTTCACCAATTTAACAATGAGATTGAGAGGGTATTTCACCCCCTTCTTCAGCTCCTGTCTGAATTTAGTCTGGGTCACAATGTAAATACATGTGTTGGTGCAGGAACTGAGAACCTGCAGCATCTTTGATGTTTGAGCTGTGATATAGAGAGGGTCAGTGTAGGAGGAATAAGAATAAATATCTGTAATTCTCCTATGAATGACAAACACAACCCGGGTCACCCATAACAAGATAAAACTGCCGGATATACTGAAGAGTAAAATAATTGATTTCCTGCGATTCTCCATCTCTGGGTCCTTGTGATTCTCTGCATTGCTGTGGCGACGGAATCCCCTGCGGACTTTACTGGAAAATAAAATCTGTCTGACAGTCAGAACATTGAGCAGCAAAATCAGAAAGACCGGGACACAAGGGGTTAAAATGAGGTTAAACAATTCAAATGCCTCCCATATGGGGGAATTAAAGAAGCTCAGTTTATAAACACAACCCATGGGAACATTATCAATAATGTATATTTGTTCCAGTATAAAGTACCAGGGGAGAGACTCCAAACAGCCCAGCACACTCACTGTTCCCACAACCACAGCTGCCCTTTTCTTGCTGCAATATTTTGTTTTCAGCTTCTCACAACAAATGGCCACAAATCGATCAAAGGTGAAAGTGACTGTGAGCCAGACAGAAACAACTGTGGATGCATTAAGCAGAACGATACTGACACAACACACAGGAGTAATGTACAGGAATGAATATGGGAAATAAATTGAAACAATCCATCTCAATATGGGATCAGTGATAACGACCAGGAGATCAGACACTGCCATTCCCACCAGGTAGACACTGATACATTTGGAGAGACCGCACTTTCCTCGGGACAGGATCACAATCGCCACCAAGTTAACTGGAGGAGAGAGAGAAAAGGAAGCAGAGAAATTACTGATCAGACCTGGAGACAAAGCAGCAGTTTGACAGGATATGGGCTGAGATTTCCAGCTTTGTTGCTGCATCGAGCAGTGAAAACTGATTCATTGCCCTGGGCAGTGCTTTGTCACAGTGAAATGTTTGAAAACACAATTATTAATAATGAATTGGGAAATTGATGCAGAAAGTGAATAAAGTCATTACTGGATCTACTGGAAGTACTGAGTGAGGATGCAGTGCCAGTGCGGGAATGAGAAGGGGTTTTACAGAGATGGAATCCAATGGGTTAATTGGGGGTTTGTCTCCAGACTGTTGGTTGGAAAGGTTTGGGGCGAGCGGGACGTGTAGTTGGTTTGTTGCTCTGGGTTCAGGGAACCGACAGAGACTGTTATCAAATGGGAAAACTGCTGCGCTGTGTTAGAGTATCAGCAAAGATCTAGAATGGCAGAGCTGGCTCTAAGGGCTGAATGGCCACCTCCAGCTCCCATGTTACTGTATTCCTATCAGGTTGGACAAAGGAGCTGGAGGTGGAGTCAGTGAGTGAGATTGAGAGGGAGAGAAGTAAAAGGACATGTTGGAGCAGGAGGGGAGACTGGAGCAGATGGTTTGGGAAAATGGATAAACAGAAGCAATGGATGAGGAGACTGAGGATTCAATAAATGAGAGGAGAGGCTGAGATTCACAGGGAGAGACTGCAGCAGAGTGTTCGAGGAAATCTAATCTGTAGATCCCAGTAATACAACTCAATTAATACATTCAAACAATAATCCCTGTGGTTATTGGTGTTGGAGAACAGTTCATTGTTTCTACAATATAGTCAATATATTTAGGTTGTACAGGCTGTTAAATATAAATTTAAATATATTTCTGATATCAGCCTCGCTCTTTATTGAATACAGCAGTCACAGAGATTTTAAAGTGCAGTATTTAAATAACGAGTTACAATCAGTGATGAACTGATTCTATTGTGTTTATTCAGTCACTAAGTAAGGAATAGGAACTTTCTACAAAAGAAAATGAAGTCCTGACAGAAATCAACACAGAGGATCAAGTCCAACAGGAAAATGAACACAATCTGACAACAGACAACTTCAACTCACAGTTTCTCTCACTAATTGTTCTGGACATTCCAGCACTTCATGACAGTGAATTATTTCCACTGCTGCTTCTTTCTCCTTCTTTTTACTTCTGCCTATCTCTTTCCCTCTGTTTCGTTCTCCCTGCTCCTTTTCTCCTTCCCTATCTCTCCGGAGTACTCACACCCTGCAAACTGTTAGCTAATGCTACTTTTAACAGATGATTTATTCCAAACATTTTGCGTCTGTGTTCTGTTCATCAGCCCCAGCTTCAATGGTTCTATTCTCAGAGTCAGTTTGTTCAATGGTGAAACCTCTGTGAATAATTTAATGTATCTACAGAACACGCAAATCTCCACCTGTTCACCTGCACTCTTCACTTCATCTCCAATACATGGAACAAACAGGATCGAAAGTTACTTCCAGACAAACCTCACAATCATTGAAATTTCTTCTCCTGGAATTATGAAGTAATCTGTTAGAATGTGGGAGTGTTTAATTAATAAAACAGCAACATCAGCGCTGCAGCTGATAATCTACAGACAATTGGAAAGACTCTTGATTCCAGATGATCGAGTGAAAACCAGTAAAATATCACATCAATACTTTCAATTTTCCAATGTAGTCCAGTGACAGTGATGGTCCACAGTGAAGCAGAGAAGGAGATGTGAAAGTGTCAGCAGCAAACTCAGTTCAGTAGCCAGACTTCTGAAGCAGCATCAGACAAACACAGAATAAAATAATATTTGATAACAGTGATAATCAATAAATGCATTGAAATCACAGTTAAACTGAGCCATGTGACTAGGGAAGGAGGACATTGTTCTGTCCCTTTGTAACACTGAAACCGTGAGATGTCTCATTATCAATCACAGAAAAAAAATCATAAAAATATTCCAGGACTGGTTAGATCCACATCATGAAACTGTTAAAAACTCCTAATGGTCTGATTATTGATCCTCACTGAAACATCTCATTCCAATTCATTCAATACACAGAATAATCCAGTGATAATGCCACAGTTACTTAAAACAATACCATTAAATACATAATACAGTTCCTGCAAGAATATAAGAGTAAACAATGATGGGATTCCATCAGTAAATTGCTGGAAAAGAACAGGTGGCTGTGTAACACACACAGAGGGAAATAATACTGAGTACAGCAGCACAGTTAGCATCGATTTACACCATTAACAGCTGAGATACTGGCTTACCAGGAACTCCAATTGCTGCAAGTACAGGATAATAAATGAATATGAACTGAACGAATACTGGATATCCCATTTCTGTGAGAAGCAGAGACTTCTATTAGCCTGGAATCCACAGCTCCAGCAGGCTCTCTGAGCTGATCCATTCCAATGGGTCCTGATTTATACAGGGGATAACTCTCCACTGACACAGTTATACCCCTGATCATTGCTATTAGTTACACTCACCTGAACAAACACATTACATCAGCAGCTTTGACTCTGATGTAAATAATCTGGTGGATAAAACACAATCATTTCAATATCAATGACATTTTCTGAGCAAGACCTCTCTCGGGAATAAACCTGAAATCTGTACTCATACTGGACGGATGCTACAATTATGAGAGGTGTCATTTACATTTTCCATATTATTGTATTGATCTTGTTAACTCCTGGCATTTCTATTGTAAATGTACCTGATCTGTCTGCAGTGGTCACTGAATCCAGGGACAAAAACATTCCCGTTTCACTCTGTTCCTGCCTTTTCCCAGTTAAAATGTGAACTTTGAGTCTCTGATATGGGACCATGTTCAGGGTTACAGCCCAGAACCTACTGTGAGTGAAATTATGGGACAGACACTGGACGCTCCAATCGGGCGGCAGTTGGTTAGTGATAAAATCACTGGTCATGCAATCCAGAGGCCCAACATGTTGGCCTGGGGACAGGGGTTCAAATCCCACTACGGCAGCTATATAAAACAGAGGGAACTCCCTTTCTATGTATAAAGTAGAGGGAGCTCCGCCTCGACCTCTAAAGTGGAGGGAGCGCCCTCTCCAGTTTAAAAGTGGAAGGAGCACACTCTCCATTTATAAAGTTGGGCACGATGAAGGAAAGAGGAGAGAGGGAAACGAAAACAAATGGGGAAATGGAGAGAGAGGGACAAAGTGGAAGACAGTGAGAGACAGAAGAGATAGTGAAATGAGACCTTGACGAAACCCCAGTAACAATCCCCATTGTCTGCCCAGTCCGGTATTTGGGGTTTAATGTGAGTGGTTTAGGGATGAGTGTTAGATGAGTGTTTGATATTTTCCAACTGTATTGACATTCCCAACAAAAGCAAGAGTTAAAGATTCAAAATTAACCAAACAAATGGCTCAAAGCATTGCTGTCCATGTACAGAGGGACAGAGAGATGGAGGGAGCGAGACACAGACGGAGACAGACACAGAGAGAGTGGGACAGCGACAGAGGTAGAGAGAGAGACGGAGCTGGAATGATAGAGGAAAAAGGAGAAACAGAGACAGAGGGTGAAACTGAGAAAGGGTCAGGCAAATGCAGAATGAGACAGACAGAAAGGGAGGCAGGCAGTTGCAGAGGGAGAGAGACAGGGAGAAAGCGAGTGAGACAGATACAGAGGGAGAGAGACAGATGCTGAGGGAGAAAGGGACAGTGAGAGAGAGAGGGAGAGAGACAAACAGAGGGAGAAACAGAGACAGAGAGGGACAGACAGACAGGGAAAGAAGGGGACGGCGAGATTATAGGAAAAACGTTAGATATAATAATGTTGACAAAAGATCGAATTAAAAAGTAAAACTGACTGTGTGGAAGACTAATTTTGAAAGGAAAGATCAGGGGTTTCGTGTGAGTGTTTTGGGGGTGAGTGTTGGATCAATGATTGATATTTTCAAACTGAAGTGACATTTAATATTATTGAAAAAGATATTATTAAACACTGACAAACTTTAGCAGCAAGGGAAGTGGGATATAGTGTGTGAGGGGACTTTGACAGAATCTCAGTAAACAATCCCCATTATCTGCACAGTCCTGTATTGGGGATTTAGTGAGAGAGTTTTGGGGGCGATTGTTGAACAGTGTTTGATATTTTCAAACTGCAGTGACGTTCCCAGCAAGGGCAAGATTTTCATTTTCAAAATTAACCAAGAAATGGATAAAAATATTTCTGTCCAATGAGAAAGAGATGGTGTTAGAGACAGGGTCATGGAAAGAGTCAGAGAAAGGGGGAGAGGGTGAGGGAGAGAGAGAGAGAAAGATTGGAGGAAACAGACATGAGAGGGAGAGACAGAGAAATGATGAGGCAAGTTGTAACAATCATTAACAATCCTCATTATCTGCCCAGTCCTGTTTTTTGAGTTTAGTTGGAGTGTTTTAGGGGTGAATGTTGGATCAGTGTTTCATATTTTCAAACTGCAGTGACATTCCCAACAAGGCTGTTAAAGTATATAAGAGCAGGGAGGTTGTGCTGGAACTGTATAACTCATTGCTTAAGCACCATAATGGGACCTCCCAGGGCAGGTACAGTGTGAGTTTAGATACACAGTATAGCAGTGGATTTAGAGAAGGAGGGAGAGACGGGCAGAAAGAGTGAGGAGATACGGGGAGGCAGTCAGATTGTCGGAGAAACTTTACATCTAACCACGTGAACAAAATAAACAATTAAAAATTTAAATGGACTGCGCACTGAAAATACTGTCTGCACACAACAACTAAAGTCACACACCATCCTAACTTGAAACTATATCGCCATTCCTTCACTGTTACTGGGTCAAAATCCTGGAACTCCCTTCCTAACAGCACTGTGGGTGTACCTACACCACATGGACTGCAGCGGTTTAAGAAAGAGGCTCAAAACCACCTTCTCAAGGGCAATTAGGAATGGGCAATAAATGCTGGCCTGGCCTGTAACGCACACATCCAACAAATAAAAAAGGCAAATAAAAAGTTGACACCGAGTCACTGAAGGGGATATTACACGAGACGAACAAAAACCTGGTGAAAGAGGTTGGTTTGAGGGAGCGTCTTCAAAGAGGAAAGAGAGTTAGAAAGACGGAGAGGTTTCGGAAAGGAATTCCAGAGTTAGGGTCTTGGCAGCTTGAAGGCACAGACACCAATGGTGGAACAATTCAAATTGAGGATGCTCAAGAGGCCAGAATTCGAGGATCGCAGATATTGGTGGATTGTGGAGCTGGAGGTGATTGCAGAGATAGGGAGGGGCCATTTGTGGAAGACAGTTCCAAACTTCTACCACCTTTTGTATGTAGAAGTGTTTCTGAATTTCATCTTTGAAAGGGCTTTCGACTGATTTTTGGTTTTTAGACAGTCCCCCCCGTCTGAGTCTGTCCCCATCGAATACTCACAGGACAGGTAAGCATGGGGTTAGATGCAATGTAAAGATCCATCTACCAATGCCAGACTCACTGTTCCTCTGTCTCTTTCTCCTCATCTCTCACTGCCTGCAACACCCTTTCTCTGCCTCTCTTTCTCCCTCTTCCCATCCTGAAAGCAAGAGGGAGAGATTGAGATAGTGCACAGACGGAGACAGAGCTCGAGGGAGAAAAGTTGAGAGATAGACTTGGAAAGTGAGTAAGAAAGAGAAGAAATAGGGTTTCAGAGAGTAGAAGA
The DNA here is from genome assembly GCF_036365525.1 of Heterodontus francisci. NCBI lineage: Eukaryota > Metazoa > Chordata > Chondrichthyes > Heterodontiformes > Heterodontidae > Heterodontus > Heterodontus francisci. The sequence goes on from NW_027141098.1 coordinate 338,696, forward strand.
GAGGGGAAGAGAGAGATAGAGATGGAGAGAGATTACCAGCAAGAGAGTTTACCAGAGATTACTTCTCTCTCAGTCCCTGTCACTCCTTTCCAATTTGTTACCATCTCCATTTATTTTTCTCCCTCTACCCCGATGTTTCAAACTCCATGCATCTCGCTCGGATGTCTGTGTATACTGCAGTGAAGGGTTACATCAAATTATTATGGTTTACATTTGCTCTTTCAATCTAACTGAACAATCTCTCAGACTGTGAACAGAGGGGCCTTGGAGTGACTGTCCACTGATTCCTGAGTGTAACAGGACAGGTGGATAAGGTGGTTAAGAAGGCTTACGGAATACTTCCCTTTTTTGGCCGATGTAGAGAATATAAGAGCAGGGAGGTTATGCTGGAACTGTATAAAACACTAGTTAGACCACAGCTAGAGTACTGTGTACAGTTCTGGTCACCACATTACAGGAAGGATGTGATCACACTAGAGTGGGGACAGAGGAGATTTACAGAGGATGTTGTCAGGAATGGAGAATTTTAACTAAGATTAAAGATTGGATAGGCTGGAATTGTTTTCTTTGGAACAGAGAAGGTTGAAGGGAAGATTTAATTGAGGTGTATAAAATAATGTCAGGCCGAGATAGAGTGGATAGGATGGGCCCATTTCCCTTAACAGAGGGGTCAATAACCAGGGACATAGGTTTCCAGATTTCTACACCAATATCATGAGGGTGTGATGGCTTTCATGGTGGAATACCTTGCTGGATGTTAACAATGGAGAGTTTTCCTTCCTGATCATCAAAACTGGCCGCCTGGGCCCCAACTTCATCCACATATCTCCCACTCCACCAATATTTCACTTTACATCCCTATCTTTCTCTGTTTGTGTGCACAGCAGTGAAGGATTGCATCGGTGGCACAGTGTCGCAGTGGTTCGCACCGCAGCCTCACAGCTCCAGCGACCCGGCTTCAATTCTGGGTACTGTGTGGACTTTGCAAGTTCTCCCCGTGTCTGTGTGGGTTTCCTCCGGGTGCTCCGGTTTCCTCCTGCAGCCAAAGACTTGCAGGTTGATAGGTGAATTGGCCATTATAAATTGCCCCTCATGTAGGTAGGTGGCAGGGGAATTTAGGAACAGGTGAGGATGTGGTAGGAATATGGGATTGGTGTAGGATTTTTCTAAATGGGTGGTTCATGGTCGGCACAGACTCAGCGGGCCGAAGGGACTGTTTCAGTGCTGTATCTCGAAATCAAAATCTAAAAATCAAATCAAATCAAAATATCTTACATTCTCCCTTTCAATCCACTCCAACCATGTCCCTCTCCACTGCCCTCTATCTGCCTGCATATCTCAGCCTCTCTCCCTCTTTGTTTCAGAGATAGCAGGAGGGAGAGATAGAGAGAGACACAGAGGACAACCCCAGCATCTCCAATCTATCCACATAATTGAAGCCCTTCATCCCTGGAACCATTCTGGTGCATTATTTCTGCACCCTCTCTCATGCCCCCACATTCTTCATAAAGTACGGTGTCCAGAATTGGACAATGCTCCAGTTGAAGGCAAACGAGCGTTTTACAAAGGTCACATTTTCCTTGCTTTTGTATTCAATGTCTCTATTTATAATCTCAGGACCCTTATGCCGTTTAACCACTTTTTGAACCTGTCCTGCCACCTTCAGTGATTGGTGCACAAAAATCCCCAAAATGTGTCTGTTCCTGCACCTCCTTTAGAATTGCATCATTTACTTTATATCGTCTCTCCTCCTTTTTCTGAACCATGGTGGCGGAAGATGCGGGCATGGTTCTTAATGAATACATTGCGACTATCTTCACAAAAGAGGGTACGACACAGATATTGTAGTCAATGAGGAGGGGTTTGAAATATTGAATTGGATAAACAGTGAGAGAGGAAATATTCAGGGGTTTAGCATCTTCAAAAGCTTATAATTCAACAGGCTCAGACTCTTTAGAGGTGCGAGGGAGGAAATAGCAGAGGTTCTGACCATCATTTTCCAAGCCTCTCCGGTTATAATCGTGCTGCCAGAGGACTGGAGGACTGCACGTGTTGTGCTAATGATTAATAAGGGGAAAAAGTAATAGACTGAGTAATTACAGGCCACTCAGCCTAATCACAGTGGAGGGCAAATTATTGGGCAGAAGGGAATGAATAATTCCTTTCTAGTACTGGGTGTCTCAGTCTTTCCGTGTCTATGTCTCTGTCACATTTTAAGCACTAACCTTACATTGGTGAGGAATCGGTCTCTGGAATAAATGTCCCAATGTTGTGGTAACATAAAATGGCCACCGAGAACCAGCCTAAAATGGCTGACTAATGTTTGTGGCTTTCCACAGATGTTTGAGAGAGGAGAGGGAGACAGACAGACAGAAAGAGAGATAAAGAGAGAGACACAGACCAAGACACAGAGAGTGATAGCAAAATATTTGTCATTGGACAGAGGAAGATGAGGAGACCATTTGGCCCCTCAACCCTCTTCTTTCATTCAATGAGCTCATGGCTCATGTGTGATCTAACTAAATGTACCTAACTTTGCCCCTTAATACCATTGGTTCACAAAAATATATCAAACTCAGATTTAAAAACAAACAAGTGTCTGAGCATCAATTGCCGTTTGTGGAAGAGAGTTCCAAACTGATACCACAGCTGGTGTGTTGAAGTGTTTCTTCATTTCACTCCTGAAAGGTTTTTAGACTACGCTTAGATTTTTAGAATATGCCCCCAAGTTCCTGACTCCTCAGCCAGTGGGAATTGTTACTCTCTGTCCACCCGTTCAGTTTCCCTTATTATCTTGAAAACATTCATCAAATCACCCGATAACATTCTAAATTCCAGGGAAAGGACATGTTGGAGCTGGAGGGGAGAGTGGAGCAGATGGTTTGGGAAAGTGGATAAACTGAAGCAATGGATGAGGAGACTGATGATTCAATACAGTGAGAGTATATGCTGAGATTCACAGGGAGAGACTGCAGCAGAGTGTTAGAGGAAATATAATCTCTAGATCCCAGTAACACAACTCAATTCATACATTCAAACAATAATCGCTATGGTTATTGGTGTTGGAGAACAGTTCATTGATTCTACAATATAGTCAATATATTTAGTTTGGACAGGCAATTAAATATAAATTTAAATATATTTCTGATATCAGCCTCGCTCTTCATTGAATTCAGCAGTCACAGAGATTGTAAAGTGCAGTATTTCTAATAATAAATTACCATCAGTGTAGAACTGATTGTATTCAGTTCATTCAGTCACTGAGGAAGGAATAGGAACTTTCTGCAAAACAAAATGAGGACCTGACAGAAATCAACACAGAGGATCAAGTCCAACAGGAAAATGAGCACAATCTGACAACAGACAACTTCAACTCACAGTTTCTCTCACTAATTGTTCTGGACATTCCAGCACTTTCTGACAATGAATTATTTGCACTGCTACTTCTTTCACTTTCTCGTTACTTCTGCCTATCTCTTTCCGTCTGTTTCATTCTCCCTGCTTCTATTCTCCTTCCCGATCTCTCTGGAGTACTCACACCCTGCAAACTGTTAGCTAATGCTACTTTTCACATATGATTTATTCCTAACATTCTGCGTCTGTGTTCTGTTCACCATCCCCAGGTTCAATGATTCTTTTCTCAGAGTCAGTTTATTCAATGGTGAAACCTCTGTCAATAACTTAATGTATCTACAGACCACCTGTTCACCTACACACTTCACTTCATCTACAATACATGGAATAAACAGTATCGAAAGCGACTTCCAGAAAAAACCTCACAATCATTGAAATTTCTTCTCCTGGAATTATGAAGTAATCTGTTAGAATGTAGGATTGTTTAATTAATAAAACACCAACATCAGCGCTGCAGCTGATAATCTGCAGATAATGGAAAGACTCTTGATTCCAACTGATAGAGTGAAAACCAGTAAAACATCACATCAATACTTTCTATTTTACAATGTAGTCCAGTGACAGTGAAGGTCCACAGTGAAGCAGAGAAGGAGAAGTGAAAGTGTCAGCAACAAACTCAGTTCAGTACCCAGACTTCTGAAGCAGTGTCAGACACACACAGAGTGAAATAATATTTGATAACACTGATAATCAACAAATACATTGAAATCCCAGTTAATCTGAGCCAATTTATTGGGTAGGGAGGACATTGTTCTGTCCCCTTGTAACACTGAGACTTTGAGATGTCTCATTATCAATCACTGAAAAAAATCATAAAAATATTCCAGGACCGGTTAGATCCACATCATGAAATTGTTGAAAACTCCTGATGGTCTGATTATTGATCCTCACTGCAACATCTCATTCCAATACATTCAATACACAGAATAATCCAGTAATAATGCCACAGTTACTTAAAACAATATCATTAAATACATAATGCAGCTCCTGCAAGAATGAACGAGTAGACAATGAGCAGATTCCATCAGTCAATTGCTGAAAAAGAACAGGTGGCTGTGTAACACACACAGTGAGTATTAATACCGAGTACAGTAGCACAGTTAACATCGATTTACACCATTAACAGCTGAGATACTGCTCACCAGGAACTCCAATTGCTGCAAGTACAGGATAATAAATGTTTTGTATCTGATAGATTACTGGATATCCCATTTCTGTGAGAAGAAGAGTCTATATTAGCCTGGAACCCACAGCTCCACCAGGCACTCTGAGCTGATCCATTCCAATGGGTCCTGATTTATACAGGGGATAAGTCTCCACTGACACGGTTATACCCCTGATCATTGCTATTAGTTACACTCACCTGAACAAACACATTACATCAGCAGCTTTAACTCTGAAGTAGAAATGTGGTGGATAACGCACAATCATTGCTCCAGTTGTTCTAAACAGGCTCCAGAAGATGGCTGAGCGTGTCTACCCTGAGGCACAGTGTGGCGTTCATGCAGAGAGATCGACCGTTGACATGCTGTTCTCCCTTCGTCAGATACAGGAGAAATGCCGTGAAAAACAGGTGCCCCTCTACATTGCTTTCATTGATCTCACCAAAGCCTTTGACCTCGTCAGCAGACGTGGTCTCTTCAGACGACTAGAAAAGATTGGATGTCCACCAAAGCTACTAAGTATCATCACCTCATTCCATGACAATATGAAATGCACAATTCAACATGGCGGCACCTCATCAGACCCCTTTCCTCTCCTGAGTGGCATGAAACAGGGCTGTGTTATCGCACCCACACTTTTTGGGATTTTCTTCTCTCTGCGGCTTTCACTTGCGTTCAAGTCCTCTGAAGACGGAATTTTCCTCCACACAAGATCAGGGGGCTGGTTGTTCAACCTTGCCCGTCTGAGAGCGAAGTCCAAAGTATGGAAAGTCCTCATCAGGGAACTCCTCTTTGCTGACGATGCTGCTTTAACATCTCACACTGAAGAGTGCCTGTCGAGTCCCATGACAGGTTTGCGTCTGCCTGCAATGAATTTGGCCTAACCATCAGCCTCAAGAAAACGAACATCATGGGGCAGGACGTCAGAAATGCTCCATCCATCAATATTGGCGACCACGCTCTGGAAGTGGTTCAAGAGTTCACCTACCTAGGCTCAACTATCACCAGTAACCTGTCTCTTGATGCAGAAATCAACAAGCGCATGGGAAAGGCTTCCACTGCTATGTCCAGACTGGCCAAGAGAGTGTGGGAAAATGGCGCACTGACACAGAACACAAAAGTCCGAGTGTATCACGCCTGTGTCCTCAGTACCTTGCTCTATGGCAGCGAGGCCTGGACAATGTATGTCAGCCAAGAGTGACGTCTCAATTCATTCCATCTTCGCTGCCTCCGGAGAATACTTGGCATCAAGTGGCAGGACCGTATCTCCAACACAGAAGTTTTCGAGGCGGCCAACATCCTCAGCTTATACACACTACTGAGTCAGTGGCGCTTGAGATGGCTTGGCCATGTGAGCTGCAAAAGATGGCAGGATCTCCAAAAAGACATTGTGCAGCGAGCTCGCCACTCGTATCAGATCCACTGGCCGTCCATGTCCCCGATTTAAAGACGTCTGCAAAAGCGACATGAAGTCCTGTGACATTGATCACAAGTCGTGGGAGTCAGTTGCCAGCGTTTTAAAGAGCTGGCGGCAGCCATTAAGGCGGGGCTAAAGTGTGGCGAGTGGAAGAGACTGAGCGGTTGGCAGGAAAAAAGACAGAGGTGCAAGGGGAGAGCCAACTGTGTAACAGCCCCGACAGACAAATTTTTCTGCAACACCTGTGGAAGAGCCTGTCACTCTGGAATTGGCCTTTATAGCTACTCCAGGCGCTGCTCCACAAACCACTTACCACCTCCAGGCGCTTACCCATTGCCTCTCGGGATAAGGAGGCCAAAGAGATTTCAATGTCAATGACATTTTCTGAGTAAGACCTCTCTCGGGAATAAACCTGAAATCTGTACTCATACTGGACGGATGGCAATTATGAGAGGCGTCATTTACATTTTCCATATTATTGCATTGACCTTGTTCACTCCTGGCATTTCTATTGTAAATGTAACTGATCTGTCTGCAGTGGTCACTGAATCCAGAGACAAAAGCAATCCCGTTTCACTCTGTTCCTAACTTTTCCCAGTTAAAATGTGAACGTTGAGTCTCTGATTCCGCACCATGTTCAGGGTTACAGTCCAGAAACTACTATGAGTGATATTACGGGACAGACACTGTACGCATCAATTTGGGAGACAGTTGGGTCGTGATAATATCACTGGTCATGTAATCCAGAGGCCCAGCATGATGGCCTGGGGACAGGGGTTCAAATCCCACCAAAGCAGCTAGATAAAACAAAGGGAGCTCCCTTTCTCGTTTGGCAGGGGAATGGGAACCGGAGCTACGGATCAGTGGATGGGGTAGCTGTTGAACAGGCAGATACAGAGTGCAGAGAGTCTGTGAGGAAGGTTAGACAGCTGACAGGGCAAAGTTGCAGCCAGTATGATGGGTTGAAGTGTCTCTATTTTAACGCAAGAAGTGTCAGGAATAAGGGTGATGAACTTCGAGCATGGATCAATACTTGGAGCTGCGATGTTGTGGCCATTACGGAGACTTGGATATCACAGGGGCAGGAATGGATGTTGGATGTTCCAGGGTTTAGATGTTTCAAAAGGAATAGGGAGGGAGGTAAAAGAGGTGGGAAGTGTCATTGCTAATCAGGGACAGTATCACAGCTGCAGAAAGTGAGGTCATCGAGGAGGTTTTGTCTACTGAGTCATTATGGGTGGAATTTAGAAACAGGAAAGGAGCAATCACTTTGTTGGGAGTTTTCTATAGACCCCTCAATAGCAGCAGAGACACGGAGAAACAGATTGGGAGGCAGATTTTGGAAAGGTGCAGAAGTAACAGGGTTGTTGTCATGGGTGACTTCAGCTTCCCTTCTTTTGATTGGAACCTCCTTAGTGCAAATAGTTTGGATGGAGCAGATTTTGTCAGGTGTGTCCAGGAAGATTTCCTGACTCAATATGTGGATAGGCCGACGAGAGGGGAGACTATTTTGGACTTGGTGCTTGGCAACGAACCAGGCCAGGTGGCAGATCTCTCGGTGGGAGAGCATTTCGGTGATAGTGATCAAAACTCCCTGACCTTTACTATAGTCATGGAGAGGGACAGGAGCAGATGGGATGGGAAAATATTTAATTGGGGGAGGGGGAATTACAATGCTATTAGGAAGGAACTGGGGAGCATAAATTGGGAACAGATGTTCTCAGGGAAATGCACGACAGAAATGCGGAGGTTGTTTAGGGAGCACTTGCTGCGACTGCTGGATAGGTTTGTCCCGATGAGGCAGGGAAGGGATGGTAGGGTAAAGGAACGTTGGATGACAAGAGATGTGGAACAGCTAGTCAAGAGGAAGAAGGAAGCTTACTTAAGGTTGAGGAAGCAAGGGTCAGACAGGGCTCTAGAGGGTTACAAGGTAGCCAGGAAGGAACTGAAGAATGGACTTAGGAGAGCTAGAAGGGGACATGAAAAAGTCTTGGCGGGTAGGATTAAGGAAAATCCGAAGGCGTTCTACACTTATGTGAGGAACAAGAGGATGGCCAGAGTGAGGGTAAGGCCGATCAGGGATCGTGGAGGGAACATGTGCCTGGAGTCGGAGGAGGTAGGGGAGGTCCTAAATGAATACTTTGCTTCAGTATTCACTAGTGAGAGGAACCTGGTCGTTTGTGGGGACAGCGTGGAACAGGCTGATACGCTTGAACAGGTTGAGGTTCAGAGGGAGGATGTGCTGGAAATTTTGAATGATATGAGGACAGATAAGTCCCCGGGGCCAGACGGGATATACACAAGGATATTATGGGAATCGCCGGAAGAGATTGCTGCGCATTTGGCGATGATCTCTGCGTCTTCACTGTCCACTGGAGTAGTACCGGATGATTGCAGGGTGGCAAATGTTGATCCCTTCTTCAAGAAAGGGAATAGGGATAACCCTGGGAATTATATACCAGTTAGTCTTTCGTCGGTAGTGGGCAAATTATTGGAGAGGATTCTGAGAGACAGGATTTATGATTACTTGGAAAAGCATGGTTTTATTAGAAAAAGTCAGCATGGCTTTGTGAGGGGCAGGTCATGCCTCACAAGCCTTATTGAATTCTTTGAAGATGTGACACAACACATTGATGAAGGAAGAGCAGTGGATGTGGTGTATATGGATTTTAGCAAGGCGTTTGATAAGGTTCCCCATGGTAGGCTCATTCAGAAAGTAAGGAGGCATGGGATTCAGGGAAAGTTGGCTGTCTGGATAAAAATTGGCTGGCCCATCGAAGTCAGAGTGCGGTAGTGGATGGAAAGTATTCAGCATGGAGCTCGGTGACCAGTGGTGTTCCACAAGGATCTGTTCTGGGACCTCTGCTCTTTGTGATTTTCATAAATGACTTGGATGAGGAAGTGAAAGGCTGGGTTAGCAAGTTTGCCGATGACACGAAGGTTGCTGGAGTTGTGGATAGTGTGGAAGGCTGTTGTAGGTTGCAACGGGACATTGACAGGATGCAGAGCTGGGCTGAGAAGTGACAGATGGAGTTCAACCTGGAAAAGTGTGAAGTGATTCATTTTGGAAGGTTGAATTTGAATGCGGAATACAGGCTTAAAGATAGGATTCTTGGTAGTGTGGAGGAACAGAGGGATCTTGGGGTCCATGTCCATAGATCGCTCAAAGTTGCCACCCAATTTGATAGGTTTGTTAAGAAGGCGTATTGTGTGTTGGCTTTCATTAACAGGGGGATTGAGTTTAAGAGCCGCGAGGTTATGCTGCAGCTCGATAAAGACCTGGTTCGACCACACTTGGAATATTGTGTTCAGTTCTGGTCGCCTCATTATAGGAAGGATGTGGAAGCTTTAGAGAGAATGCAGAGGAGATTTACCAGGATGCTGACTGGACTGGAGGGCATGTCCTACGAAGAAAGATTGAGGGGGCTCGGACTTTTCTCATTGGAGTGAAGAAGGATGAGAGGTGACTTGATAAAGGGGTACAAGATGATGAGAGGCATAGATAGAGTGGATAGTAAGAGACTTTTTCCCAGGGTGGAAAGGGCTATCACCAGGGGGCATAATTTTAAGGTGATTGGTGGAATGTTTCGGGGAGATGTCAGAGGTAGGTTCTTTACACAAAGAGTGGTGGGTGCGTGGAATGAGCCAACTGCGGTGGTTGCAGAAGCAGATACATTAGGGGCATTTAAGCGACTCTTGGATAGGTACATGGATGATAGTAGAATGAAGGGTAGGTAGTTAGTTTGATCTTAGATTAGGTTAAAGGTTCGGCACAACATCGTGGGCCAAACTGCCTGTACTGCTCGTTGTTCTATATTCTTTCTGAGTGACAGTTTTTCCTGTCTCTCAGAATATATTCCAATCATTTGCCCACTACTGAGGTTATACTGACTGGTTTGCAATCCTTTGCTCCCTTTTTAAACAGAGGTACAATGTCATCTGTTCTCCAATCCTACAGCACCACACCTGTGTCCAGTGAGCACCCAATCTTCCCATCTCTGTCACCTCCTCCAACCCATAAAACCCTCTCTATTTCTGTAACCTCCTCCATACCCGACAACCCTACTCGCTCTGTTACCTCCTCGGCACCCCAACTCTCCCTACGTCTTTTACCTCCTCAGCCCCTACAACACTCCCTATGTCTATGACCTCTTCCTGCACCTACAAACCTCCCTACCCCTGTAAACTCCTCCAGCCCCTACAGCCCTCTCCAGCTCTATCACCTTCTCAAACCCTGGCAACACTCTCTAAATCTGTAGCCTTCTCATCCCCAACAAACATCCCTCACCCTGATACTTCTTCCAGCCCCTGCAACCCTCCCTAGCTCTGTCACTTTCCCCAGCCCGGACAACCCTCCTTATCTCTGTAATCTCCTCCAGCCCCTACAACCCTCCTTATCTCTGTAATCTCCTCCACCCCATCAACACTCAGCATCCCTGAAACATCGTCCATCCCCTAGAACCCTCCCGGACTCTGTCACATTTCCCAGCTCTGTGACATTCCCCAGCCCCTGCAACTCTCCCTACGTCTGCAACACCCTCCAGCCCATACAACCCTCCTTATCTCTGTCATCTCCTCCAGCCACTACAACCCTCCCTAGCTCTGTAACCTCCTCCACCCCATCAACACTCCCCATCCCTGTAACATCGTCCATCCCCTAGAACCCTCCCGGGCTCTGTCACATTCCCCAGCCCCTACAACCCTCCTTATCTCTGTAATCTCCTCCAGCCACTACAACCCTCCCTAGCTCTGTAACCTCCTCCACCCCATCAACACTCCCCATCACTGTAACATCGTCCATCCCCGAGAACCCTCCCGGGCTCTGTGACACTCCCCAGCCCCTACAACTCTCCCTACTTCTGCAACACCCTCCAGCGCATACATCTCTTTGAATCTTTGTGACCTCCTGCAGGCCCTCCAAACCTCCCTATCTCTGCAACCTCTTCCAACCGCACAACCCTCCCGAGCTCTGTCACCTACTCCAGCCTCGGCAATCCTCCGTATCTCTGTACCCTCCTCAGCTCCTGCAACCCTCCCTAACTCTGTCGCATCTTCCAGCCCAACAGCCCTCCCCAGGTCTATCACCTTCTCCCGCCTCTGCAGCTCTCCTATGTCTCAACACCGCAAGCCCCGACAACCCTCCAAATCTTTGTAACTTCGTCCATCCCCTACAACCCTCCATATCTCTGAAATCTATTCAGCCCCTACTACGCTCCCAATTTCTCTAAACCCCTCCAGCCCCGTCAACACTCCCTATCTCTGTAATCTCCTCCAGCCGTGACAGCACAACATTTCTCTGTAACCTCCTCCGGGCCCTACAATCCTCCCTATCTCTGTCACCTCCTCCAGCACCACAACCTTCCCCATCTCTGTAACCACCTCCACCCCTGCAGCCCTCCCTATCTCTGCTGCCTCTTCCAGCCCCGATAACTTGTCCTATCTCTGTCACCTCCTCCAGGCCCGACAACCTTCCCCAAATCTGTCACATACTCCAGGCTCTACAACACTCCCCCTCTCTGTAACGTCCTAAGCCCTACAACCCTCCTGATCTCTGTAACCTCCTCCACCCCTACAACCTTCCCTGTCTCATGCTTCAGGTCAATGATGAAGGTTCTGATGATGGGTCACCGTCATGCAAAGTTAACTCTGTTTCTCTCTCCACAGATACTGCCAGACCTGCTGAGTACTTCCTGCATTTCCTGTTTTTGTTTCACTTTACATCTATGACCCCTTGTCACTGACCTCTCTGCGAAGGTAAATAGGCCCATCATGTACACTCTATCCGGGCCCCTCAAAACTTTGTAAATTTCAATCAAACCTCACCTCAGACTTCTCTGTTCCAGCATAACAGTCCCAGCCTATCCAATATTTCCGCATAGCAGCATTTTTCCAGACCTGGCAACATCCTCGTAAATTTGCTCTGTACCCTCTCTAGTGCAATTAAATCCTTTCTGTAATGTGGTGACCGGAACTGCACAAAGTACTCACGGTTCAGCCCAACCAATGACTTATATAGTTAGAGCATAACCTCTTTCCTATTCTGCACCTCGGCTAATAAAGGAAACGTATTGCCTATACTTCTTAACTCCCTTAGCGAGCTGCCCTGCTATCTTCATGGATCTGTGAACATCCACTCCAAGATCCCACACTTCTTCTACACCTGGAAGGATTCTACCATTAATTGTGTATTACTTTGCCGAGCTCGACCTCCCCAAATTCATCACCTCACACGTCTCTGCATTGAATGCCATTTGCCACTTGTCTGCCCACCTGGCTAGTCCATTAACATCTTCCTGCAGTCCACAGGTATTCTTCTGTCCATCAACCATGGTGCCATTTTTTTTGTATCGCCTGAAATCGTTTTGATCATTTCCCCTACATTTACGTCCAAAATCCTGAATATATCGCACAAAAAGCAATGGATCTATTAGCGAGCGCTGTGGAACGTCACTGGAAACAGCGTTACAGTCGATATATCAGCATGAAAAGAGGATTAGCTAAATAACAGGAAGCAGAGAGTCGGGATGAATGGATTATTTTCAGGGTGAAAAGCTGTAACTAGTGCAGTACAACAGGGATCAGTGCTGGAGCCTCAAAGTTTTACAGTCAATAATAATGACTTGGATGAAGTCCTGCAGCCAAATTTGTTGAGGAGGCGAAGATTGGTAGGAAGGCAAGTTGTGATGAGGGTAAACATAGTCTGCAAAGGGAAATATATAAGTTAAGTGAGTGGAGAAAAAGTGGCAGATGGAGTATAACGTGGAGTACGATGTGAGGTTACCACTTCGGTGGGAATCACAGAAGAGAGGACTATTATTTATGTGGTGGGAGACGGCAGAATGCTGAGGTATGAGGAACCTGGGTGTCCATGTACAGGAATCAGAAAATGTCAGCATGCAAGTACAGCAAGTAATTCGGATGGGAAATGGATTGTTGGTATTCTTTGCAAGGAGGATGAAGTATAAAAGTAGTGAAGCATTGCTACAGTTGTACAGGCCATTTGTGAGAAGGCAGCTAGAGCATTGTCTGCAGTTTTGGTCACCTTATTTAAGGAGCGATATACTTGTAATGGAATCAGATCAGAGAAGGTTCATTGGGTTAAATCCTGGGATGAGAGGTTTCTCTAATGAGGAAATGTTAGACCAGTTGTATCCATACTCAACGGAGTTTGAAGATTGAGAGTTGATCTGACTGCGAAGTAAAGGATTCTGAGGAGACCTGACAGGGCAGAAGTTGAGAGGAAGCTTCTTCTCGTGGGGCAATCCAGAACTACGGAGCACAGTTTCATATTAATGGGTCTTCCATTTAAGTCGGACGTGAGGAGGAATTTCTTCTCTCAGACTGTTGTTAATATTTGAAATTCTCCACCCGAGCGAGCAGTGGAGCTGAGTCATTGAATATATTCAAGGCTGAGATCGACAAATATCGATTAACATGAGAGACAATGGTTATGTTGTGGGGGAGAGTGCGGGTGGGGGTTGCAAGGAGGGAAGTGGACTCAAGGTCGCGATTAGATCATGCATGATCTTGTTGAATGGAGGAGCAGGTTCGAAGGGCCGAATGGCCTACTCCTTCTGCCAGAGGGAGCTGTGCAGAAGTACTACTGTACTATTGGAGGGAGCAGTACTGAGGGAGTGCTGCACTGTTGGATGGGCAGTACTGAGAGAGTGATTCACTGTTGAAGGGGCAGTATTGAGGAATCACTGCATCGCCAGTGGGGCAATAGGGTGGGAAACCACACTGTTGGAGGGGCAGCAATGTGGTAGTGATGCCCTGTTTGAGGTGAATTACTAATAGCATGCTACACAGTTGTTGGGTAAGTACAGAGACAGTACTGTACTGTAGGAAGGTCAGTATTGAAGAGGTACCGGACTGTCGGTGGGATATTACTGGGGAACTCGGCCCTGTCAGCAGAGACAGTACTGGAGGAATGCTGCACTGTCAGAGGGGCAGTACCTTTGGGGCCCTGCACTCTCAGCAGGGCAATATTAGTGGAGGGCTGCATTATCCGATCTTCAATACTACGGGAGCGCTGCACTGTTGAAGGGCCAGTACTGATGAAGTGCTGCACTATCAAAGGTGCATTTTTGGGGACGACACGTTACATTGAACCCCCTTTGCCTTCTTTTTGCAGATAAAAGATCACAAAGTACTATTTGGAAGGGGAGCGGGGCCTTATCTGCCGTGTCCCAGCCAATATTTTGCCCTCAATGATGATCTGTGATGATCTGTTTATTATCACCTTCCTGTTTGTGATATATTACTGTGTGTCAATTAACTGCTCTGCTTTCCACATTCCAGCAGTGACCCCACATCAGAAACATTTACATGGCAGTAAGGCACTTCGAAACGTCCCGTGGTGCTAAACAACGCAATGCAAGTGCAAGCCTTTCGTTCTTTTCTTTGCTTCATGCCACTAAAGATAACTGCAGCAAATATCACTTCAACTGACCACCGCAAATATCTCTTAAAATTGCCACAGCAAACATCAAAATATGATTTTAAATTACCAATAGGCATATCACATAAAATGGACTCAGGGCACATCACTGAAAATTGCCAGAGCAAATATCTTGTTATTTCATTGACCGATATATGATGAAAACAGTCACAGAAAATATCACTTTAAATGACCTCAGCATATTTCACTTAAAATGACCACGATACCTGTCAATTGAAATGGCTACAGGTGATATCACTTAAAATGGCCGCAGTGCTTATCACTTAATATATTGACCTTGTATGCCACTTAAAATGGCTGCCACGCATATAACATAAAATGGCAGCCATACAAGAAATTTAAATGACAACTGTGCTTGTCATTTAAAAGAACCAATCGGCATATCACATAAAATCACAGCTGTAGTCATAAATCACTTAAAATGGTACGGTGGATCAAACGAATTTAAAATGGCTGCTGTGCATTTCACTTAACCATGGAATTCATTGCATTGCCCGGATAACAGGCATTGTCCTGGAATTATCAGAAATATTCGCACTTCTCATTGATCGCTCATAGGATTACAGGAAATAGGAGCAGGAGTATGCAATTCGGCTGGCGAGCTTGCTCTGTCATTCTAACAGTGTCGTTCAAACAGATCATGGCTGATCATCTACCTCTACACCATTTTTACCCACTATCTCCATATCCCTAAATGTCATTAATATCCAGAAATCTATAGATTTCTGTCTTGAACATGCTCAGTGATTGAGCTTCCTCATCCCTACGGGGTTCGGAATTCAACAAATTCACCACCATCTGAGGAAAGAAATTCCTCCTCATCTCAGTCTCAAATGGCCTGTCCCTTATTCTGAGACTGTGTCGCTTGGTTCCAGACACACCAGCCAGAGAAACATCCGACACACATCTACCCTGTCACACCCTGTAAGAATGCAGTAACTTTCAATGAGATCAACTTTCATTCTTCAAAACTCTAGCGAATACAGGCCCAGTTTCTGCAATATCTCCCAATAAGATAATCCCTCCATTCCAGGGTTAATGTGCTGAACCTCTCTTGCACTCTCTCGATGGCAAGTATACACATCTTAACATCAGGAGACCACAACTGTATAGAATACTCCAAGTGAGTCTCACCAAGGCTTTTTACAATTGCAGCAACATATCTTGAAAACCTGTATTCAAATGCCGTTGCAATGAAGGCCAGCAAACCATTTGACTTCCTAAATGCTTATTACATCTGCGTACTAGCTTTTAGTGACTGATGAACCAGGACACCCAGATCCCTTTGGACATCAACACTTCACAGCCTCTCACCATTTGAGAAATAATCTGCCTTTCTGTTTTTCTACCAAAGTAGATCTCTCTCTGGAACTGGTTCAAGAGTTCACCTACCTAGGCTCAACTATCACCGGTAACCTGTCTCTCGATGCACAAGTCAAGAAGCGCATTGGAAAGGCGCCCGCAGCTATGTACAGACTGGGCAAGAGAGTGTCGGAAAATGGTGCACTGACACGGAACACAAAAGTCCGAGTGCATCAAGCCTGTGTCCTCAATATCTTGCTCTATGGCAGCCAGGCCTGGACAACTTATGTCAGCCAAGAGTGACGTCTCAATTCATTCCATCTTGGCTGCCTCCAAAGAATCCTAGACATCAGGCGGCAAGACCGTATCTCCAATGCAGAAGTCCTCGAGGCAGCCAACATCCCCAGCATATACACCCTACTGAGCCAGTGGTGCTTGAGATGGCTTGGCCATGTGAGCCACATGGAAGATGGTAGGATCCCCAAGGACACATTGTACAACGAGCTCGTCACTGTTATCAGACCCACCGGCCGTCCATGTCTCCGCTTTAAAGACGTCTGCAAATGCGACATGAAGTCCTGTGATGTTGATCACAAGTCGTGGGAGTCAGTTGCTGGTGATCGCCAGAGCTAGGGGACAGCAATAACGGTGGGGCTAAAGTGTTGCGAGTGGAAGAGACTTAGCAGTTGGCAGGAAAAAAGACAAAAGCGCAAGGGGAGAGCCAACTGTGTAACAGCCCCGACAACCAGCGCCGGTGGAAGAGTCTGTCACTCTGGAATCGGACTTTAGAGCCACACCAGGAACTGCTTCACAAACCACTGACCACCTCCAGGCACTTATCCATTGTCTCTCGAGACAAGGAGACGAAAGAAAGAAAGAACGAGAAAGAAAGAAAGAAGGAAGGATCACTCCACACTTACTCACATTATATTCCATCTGCCGTGTTCTTGCACAATCACTAAGCCTGTCCAAATCCCCTTAAAGCCTCCTTGCATCCTCCTTACAACTTAATTTCCCAGCTAGTTTTGTGTCATCAGCAAATTTGGAAATATTCCCTTTGACCCCCACGTCCAAACCATTTTATTTTATATTTGTTTAGAGATACAGCACTGAATCAGGCCCTTCGGTCCACCGAGTCTGTGCTGAGCAACAACCACCCATTTATACTGATCCTACATTAACCCCATATTCCCTACCACATCTCCACCATTATAATGGCCAATTTACCTATCAACCTTCAAGTCTTTGGCTGTGGGAGGAAAGCGGAGAACCCAGCGGAAAACCACATAGTCATTGGGAGAACTTGCAAATCTCGGACAGGCAGTACCCAGAACTGAACCCGGGTCATTGCAGCTGTAAGGCTAACCACTGAGCCGCTGTGCCACCCATTTAGATAGATTGTGAACAGCTGTGGCTGAAGCACTGATCCTTGTGGTACCCTGTTACTAACAGACTGCCATCTTGTCAATGACTCGTTTATTCCTACTCTCTGCTTTCTTTCTGTTAACCAGTTCTCAATCCATAGTAGTATGTTATTCCCAATCCCATGTGCTCTAATTCTGTCTATTCATCTCCTGTGCGGCATCTTATCAAAAGCCATCTGAAAATCCGAAGACAGCACATCCACTGGTTTTCCTTTTTCTATGCTGCAAGGAACATCCTCAAAAAATAAACTCCAACAGGTTTGTCAAACATGATTTCCGTTTCATAAATCCACATTGACTGAGCCCGATCATATCATTTGTTCCAAGTGCTGTGATATCTCATTCTTCTTAATAGATTCTAACATTTTCACTACTACTGACATCAAATTAACAGGTTTATAGTTCTCTGTTTCTCTTTCGCTCTCTTCTTAAAAATTGGGGTGACATTTGTTAATTTGCAGTGTGCAGGAACCCTTCCAGAATCTATAGAATTTTGAAAGATAACCACGGATGCATCTACTATTTTATAGCCACTTCCTTCAATACTCTGGGATGGAGCTCTTCTAGTCCAGGGGATTTATTAATTTACAATACAATTATTTTTTCAATAACTACCTCTTTATTTATACTAATTGATTTCAGTTCCTCATTTTTACAAGTCCCATGTTTCCCTAGAATTACTTGAGGATTTTCTGTATCTTCCTCCGTGAAGATAGATACAAAGTAATTGTTTAGTCTCTCCGCCATTTCCTCATTCTCCATCACAAACTCTCCTATCACCGCTTGCAATGGACCCACATCCGTCCTTGCGAATCTATTCCTTTTCAAATACATAAAGAAGCATTAAGTTTATAGCTAGTTTACATTCCAGATTTAGTTTCCCTTTCCCGATTAGTTTATTGGTTCTCCTTTGTTGGTTTCCGAATCGCTCCCAATCCTCGGGCTTGCCACGTTTCCTGGTGACCTTGCAAGGCTTACAAGTTTGACCGAATGCAATCTTGTTTCGCCAGGGATGATTCACCTTTCCTGTTGGGTTTTAGGTCCTTCGAGGAATGTACATTTCTTGTCAACCGTGAAATAACATCTTTAACTGCAGCCATTGTCTGTTAACTGTCAAATCGTTCAATGCATTTTCCCAACACACCATAGGCAATTTGCCATTCATATCTTCATAGTTTCCTTTGTTCAGATTTACAAGCCTCGTTTCAGAATGAACTATAACATTTTTTCAAATGTAAAATACTATCATATTGTGGTCACGATTTCATAATGGATCCTTTACAGAAAGGTTATTAATTAGCCATTTCTCATTACAAAATACGAAACCTGAAATAGCTCAATCCCTAGTTGGTTCTTCAACATACTGCTCCAGTCATCCATCTCATACACATACTGGGAATTCATCCTCCACAGAATTAGTGCTAATTAGGATGAGGCAATCTATCTGTAAATTGAAGATGCCCATTGTTACTGTGTTGCCCATGTTACATACAGCTGTAATTTCCTAATGTTTCCCATGTCCAACATTACCACTGTAGTTTGATGGTCTACAAAACATCTCCAACCAATGTTTGCCGCCTCTTGCTGTTTCTTAACTCCACCCAAACTGATTCTATATCTTGCTCCTTTGATCTAAGATACTGTCTCACTAATGTACTGTCTCGTCCTGCATTAACAGCACTATCACACCTCCCTTTCCCCTCCACCTATCCTTCCTAAATGACTGCATCGAGGATTAACATGTTCGTGTCGTAATGACGGGCCAGGCCTAAATTAACCAAAACTTTAATCCATTTTAAAAATCAAGGACCACAATCCAACAGGCACATGTTGAAATGAGGGATCAAAAGACTGACACAAATGTAGGTAGACACATTGAATCCTGCCTCTGGGTGAAGGACACTGTCCAAGGCGGATGGACAGTCTGTCCAATAATATTCCTCATCCCAAAACTCTCTGGGACTCCTTTCCACCCAGACACAACCCAGCTCAGCAGTTTGCTTCACCAGTGAATATGTTTTAATTTAAAGCTAGTCTAATGATGGCCATGAAACCATTGTCAATTGTTGTAAAAACCCATCTGATTCACTAATGTCTTTTAGGGAAGGAAATCTGCTGTCCTTACCTGGTCTGGCCTACATGTAACTCCAGATCCACAGCAATGTGGTTAACTCTTACATGCCCTTGAAATGGCCTCGCAAGCCACTCAGTTCAAGGGCAATTAGGGATGGTCAATAAATGCTGGCCTGGCCTGCGGCGCCCACATCCTATGAAAGAATTTTTAAAATGTTACCGTTGGGATGTTGTTCAATATGTTCCTTGGGGTCCTGTCCATTGACATGTTAATTCAGCACAATGAGAACAGAACCAGTTTGACCAGGGGACCTGTTTTCTTGATGTGAAACATTTAACTCTAAGCCCTTGTCGGGAACATTACTGCAGTTTGAAAATGTCTGATCCCCCTGACAGACCCCACACAGGGATTGGAAAATGTTCGGGAGGCAGTGACACATGTCAATTCCAACCTCAGCTCAAAACTCACGTTGAACAAATTCAGATCCATCTGTCTGACTTTCTCTTTGTGTCTGTCTGTCTCTCTGCCCAGCTCTGTCTGTCTCACTGTCACTCCCCCTCTCTCTCACTCGTTCTATGTCTGCCTCTCTCCGGTTTGATTTACTCTCTCATTCCACGTTAATCTCTTTCTCTTTATTTCATGCTGTACCTGTCCAACTTTCGTTCACCCTCTTTCTCTCCCTCTCATTCTCTCTCACTCTTTCTTTCTCTCTCTCTCTTTCTCAATTTCTTTGCCAACCTGTCACTCTCAAACTATGATTCTCCCTACTGTCAGTCTGTCTCATTCCAAGTCAGCCCCTCTCTTTCTCTGTCTCATTCTCTCTCACTTTCCCTCTTTCTCTGTCTCATTCTCTCACACTCGCCTTCTCTTTCTCTCTCGCACTCTATCTATCTCTCTAGCCGACTGGCTCTTGCTCTCTCTCTCTCTCGGATTTTGCTCTTTATGACTCTCTCTCACTTCCGTTCTCGTTTTTCTCTCTCTCTCTCTCATTCCCTGTCTGTCTCTCGTGCACATTCCGTCTGCCTAACAGTCTTTTTCATTCCTCTCCCCACGTCTCTACCTCACTCTGTTTGGTGCTCTGTACTTTTCTTTTCTCTCTCTCTCTTCAATCCTTTCTCTCACTCCCTGTCTGTATTTCTATATCAATCTGTCTGCTTCCTTTATCTCACTCTCTGTCACCTCGTCTCTTTCGTTCCTGTGGTCTGGCAACCTGTCTCCTTCGTCCAGACAGTCTGCAACCCGGCTCTTTCGTCTCTCTCTCTCTCTCATTTTTTTTGTTATCCATACTTTGCCACATTGTAGCTCTGCCTTTTATCTGGGCCAGCGAGAGGATCTCCCATTGTACAATACACACTGTAGAATTTCGTCATTCACCTTTTGGAACTGCGTGTTTTCTGGGCCAGAGAGTGCAGGTTGCATAGCAAAATGGAGTTCTGATATATGTTCATTCACACATTGCAGAATTGCTGTGTTACTGGACAAGATAAAGAGAGAGAGAGAGAGAGTGAGAGAGAAGCTGGGGTTGATCATTGGAGATGGGGAAGTTCTGAGTTGTTCATTTCCGAATTGTGGAACTGTCTGTTATCTGGACCAGAGCGAGGAGCTGGAACTGATCATTGGAATTCGATGCTGCGTTTATTGTAGCAAAGGTATTATTCTGGCTGGAGGGCTAAATATTAATCAGAGATCGTCAGTTCTTGGCTAATTGAAATGAAACGTTATATCATAGAAAGAGAAACAGTGAACGGTTAATGCACAGAAAGAGGCCACTTGGCCCATTGTGTCTGTGCCAGCCCAAAAACGATCCACCTATTCTCATCCCACCTTCCAGCATTTGGTCCGTAGCCCTGCAGATTATAGCACTTGAGGTGCATATCCAGACTCCTTTTGAAGGAGTTGAGGGTCTCTGCCTCAACTACCCTTTCAGGCAGCGAGTTCCAGACCCACATCAGCCTCTGGGTGAAAACATTTTGCCTCATCTCCCCTCTGATTATTTTGACAATCACTTTACATCTATTCCCCCTAGTCACTGAACTCTCTGCTAAGGACAATAGAACCTTCACCTCCACTCAACATCCTGTACATTTCAATCAGATCTGTTCCAAGCACACCAGCCCCAGCCTATCCAATATTTCCTCACAGCAAAATTATTTTCCAGACCTGGCAACATCCTCGTAAATGTGCTCTGTACCCTCTCGTGTGCAATTAAATCCTTTCTGTAATGTGGTGACCGGAACTGCACAAAGTACTCACGGTTCAGCCCAACCAATGACTTATATAGTTATAGCATAACCTCTCTCCTATTCGACACCTCGGCTAATAAAGGAAACGTATTCCCTATGTCTTCTTAATTCTCTTAGCGACCTGTCCTGCTATCTTCATGGATCTGTGAACATTCACTCCAAGGTCCCACACTTCTTCTACACCTGGAAGGATTCTCCCATTAATTGTGCATTCCTTTGCCGAGCTCGACCTCCCCAAATTCATCACCTCACAGTTCTCTGCGTTGAATACCATTTGCCACTTGTCTGCCCACCTGACTAGTCCATTAACATCTTCCTGCAGTCGACAGCTATTCTGCTCTCTCTCAACCACACGGCCATTTTTTTGTATCACCTGCAATCTTTTTGATAAATCTCCACTGACACGGTTATACCCCTGATCATTGCTCTTAGTGACACTCAACAGAACAAACACATTATATCAGCAGTTTTGACTTTGATGTAAATAATGTGGTGGATAAAACACAATCATTTCAATGTCAATGATATTTTCTGAGTAAGACAACTCTCGGGAATAAACCTGAAAACTGTACTCAGACTGGATAGATGGCAATTCTGAGAGGCGTCATTTACATTTTCCATATTATTGTATTGACCTTGTTCACTCCTGGCATTTCTATTGTAAATGTAACTGATCTGTCTGCAGTGGACACTGAATCCAGGGACAAAAGCAATCCCGCTTCACTCTGTTCCTGCCTTTTCCCAGTTAAAATGTGAACTTTGAGACTCTGATTCGGGACCATGTTCAGGGTTACAGCCCAGAAACTACTGTGAGTGATATTACGGGACAGACAGTGTACGCATCCATTTGGGAGGCAGTTGGGTAGTGATAATATCACTGGTTACGTAATCCAGAGGCCCAACCTGATGGCCTGGGGACAGGGGTTCAAATCACCCCTTAACCTTCTAAATTCCAGGGATACAGAGTAAAGCTCCATCTACACTGTCCCATTAAACACTCCCAAGCTAAGCACAGTATGGGGTTAGACACAGAGTAATTTTCCCTCTGTACTGTCCCATCACACACTTCCAGGGCAGGGGCAGCATGGGGTGAGATACAGAGTAAAGACAGGGCCTATTGTATTATAAACAGAGAAATGGTCTTGTGCAGTACAAACTGAGACCGGGAGAAACGCAGCATAAGCAGAGACGACTCCCAGGGCAGGAACATCATGGTGTGGATACAGAGTGAATCTCGCTCTACGCTCTCCGAAAAAGACAGAGAGAGAGAGATGGAAGGAGAGAAATAGAGAGACATACAAAGACAGGTTGACTGAGAGTGAAAGAAGGATAATTAACATCGGACATAGGAAGCGGGGAGGGCAATTTAACCCCTCAACCCTCTTCCAGCATTCAGTGAGATCAGGGCTGATCTGTGATCTACCTAATATCATTTACCCCACCTTTGCCCCTTATCTCTCAATACCTTTGGTTAAGAAGAATCTTATCAATCCCAGATTTAAAAATTAACAATTAAGTCAGCCTGCAGTGATGTCCTGAGACTGAGATGATTGACCTCCAACAACCACAACCATCTTCCTTTGTGCTCGGTATGACTCCAACCAGCCGATTCCTACTGACTTCAGTTTTACTCGGGCTCCTTGATGGCACACTCAGTCAAACGCTGCCTTGATGTTAATGTCAGTCTCTCTTCCCAGTAGCTGACAGGAGTAAATCGTTCCCTTTGGCCCGTTGTGTACTGGGACATTTATTTCAGAGACTGACTCCTCACTAATGTAAGGTTAGTGCTTTAAACTTGACAGAGAAACTGATCCTGGGATTCAGCTGAATGCAGCTTCTCATCCTGAAAAGTGTTAGCAAACATGTGGGGAAATGTGTCAAAAGCTGTTTCCATTCAGACATTCCTGCATTGTGGTAGTGTGGAGGAACAGATGGATCTTGGGTTCCGTGTCCATAGATCGCTCAAAGTTGCCACCCAAGTTGATAGGGTTGTTAAGAAGGCGTATGGTGTGTTGGCTTTCATTAACAGGGGATTGAGTTTAAGAGCCGCAAGGTTATGCTGCAGCTCTATAAAGCCCTGGTTAGACCACACTTGGAATATTGTGTTCAGTTCTGGTCGCCTCATTAAAGGAAGGATGTGGAAGCTTGAGAGAGGGTGCAGAGGAGATTTACCAGGATGCTGCCTGGACTGGAGGGCATGTCGTACGAAGAAAGGTTGAGGGAGCAAGGGCTTTTCTCATTGGAGCGAAGAAGGATGAGAGGTGACTTGATAGAGGGGTACAAGATGATAAGAGGCATAGATAGAGTGGATAGTCAGAGACTTTTTCCCAGGGTGGAAAGGGCTATCACCAGGGGGCATAATTTTAAGGTGATTGGAGGAAGGTTTCGGGGAGATGTCAGAGGTAGGTTCTTTACACAGAGAGTGGTGGGTGCGTGGAATGCGCTGCCAGCGGTGGTAGTAGAAGCAGATACATTAGGGACATTTCAGCCACTCTTGGATAGGTACATGGATGACAGTAGAATGAAGGGTTTGTAGGTAGTTTGATCCTAGAGTAGGTTAAAGGTTCGGCACAGCATCGTGGGCCGAACGGCCTGTACTGTGCTGTACTGTTCTATGTTCTATGTTCTAAAAAGAGAATGTGTGTATGGAGGTGGGAGATGTGGGCATGGTTCCCCTTAAAATCTCAACAATTTGATCAAATCACCTTGATCCTCCTAAATTCCAGGGAATAAATCCCTAGTTTGTGTAATATCACCTCGTAATTTAACCCTTGGAGTCCAGTTATCATTCTGGTAAATTTACACTGCACTCAAATGGACAAGGACCCCCCCAAGTCTCTTTGGACCTCCAGTGTTTCTAGCTTTACACCATTTATAAAGTACTCTGTTCTCGTCATTTTTTACAGACATTGAAATCTATCGACCACAGTTTTGCCCATTTATTTAAGATATTAATATCTCTCTGTAATTTGATGCTTCCAGCTACTCTGCTTACAATGCTGCCTATTTTTGTGTCATTGGAAAACTTGGGTATGTGGCATTCTACCCCAACATCTTAAATCTTTAATAAATACAGCAAAACTGAGACACACACGGACTTTGCACTAGTAGACAGGAGTGAATCATTCCATCCTAGAGGTTTTTCAATTCCAGATTTAAGTTTTTCTTAAGAAAAAAAAAGTTCAAATTCACAACCGCCCAGTGTGGGATTTGAATTCCTGCTGTTTCAATCATCAGCTCAGGCCTTCAAATTAAAACCCATAAAGAGACTCATGTTCCTACTGCTGTTGTCTGACTGTCTCAGGTTTTGGATATTGTTCCCTTCTCCTCTTCTTCCATGTGTCTGATGTCTTTGAAGTTTGTCAGACATTGGTAAACTACTTCATGTGGTGTTCTGTAAATACCTTCAATTCTGTGTATGTGCAAGGGACACAATTCAAATTCTTACCTTACTGCATCAACCAAAACCTGCAGGTCCAATCAAACACCCCTATTTCCTGTCTCTGCAAAGATAGCTCACACTTCCACAATGCAGGAATGTCTGAATGGAAACAGCTTTTGATACATTTCCCAACACGTTTGCTAACACTTTTCAGGATGAGAAGCTGCATTCAGCTGAATCCCAGGATCACTTTCTCTGTCAAGTTTAAAGCACTAACCTTACATCAGTGAGGAGTCAGTCTCTGAAATAAATGTCCCAGTGCTGTGGTAACATAAAATGGCCACTGAAAACAAACTGGAAATAACTGACTGATGTTCTGAGAGAGGAGGGAAAGAGAGACAGACAGAAATACAAAGAGGAGACACAGACCGAGAGGGTGTCTCAAACACAGAGAGTGATAGCAGGATATTTGTCAGACGACAGAGGAAGAGGAGGAGGCCATTTGGCCCGTCAACCCTGTTCTGTCATTCAAAGTGATCATGGCTGATCTGTGATCTAACTCCATGTACTCGTCTTTGCCCCATATCACTTACTATCGTTTGTTCGCAAAAATCTATCAAACTGAGATTTAAAAATTAACAAATATCTCAGGATCAATTGTTGCTTGTTGAAGAGTGTTCCAGAGTGAAACCACCCCTGGTGTGTTGAATTGTTTATCCATTTTACTCCTGAAAGGTTTTTAGACTAGGTTTAGATTTTTAGACTATGTTCCCAAGTTCTGGACTCTGCAGCCAGTGGGAATAGTTTCTCTCTGTCTACCCTATCAGTTTCCCTTAATGTTCTTAAAACTTTCATCAAATCACCCTTAATCTTCTAAATTTCAGGGGTTAAGAGTAAAGCTCCATTTACACTGTCCCATTAAACACTCCCAAGAATAGCACAGTGTTGGGTTAGACACAGAGTAAATTTCCCTCTGCACTGTCCCATCACAAACTCCCAGCACACGGGCAGCATGGGGTAAGATACAGAATAAAGACAGGGCCTATTGTATTATAAAGAGAGAAATGGTCTTGTGCAGGAAAAAACTGAGATCGGGTGAAACGCAGCATAAGCAGAGACACACACACAGATACAGACACTGATACTCACATAAACCGACACACAGAGACTGCACAATCTGCACATCGGTAAAAATCAACCAACAGAACCTTCATAAAATATCCCCATGTTCTGTCCAATCCTATGTTGGGCATTTTGTGTTCTTGTGTGTTCCATTTCACCAGACTACCTCTATCCTCCTGAAGTTTGCTCCCAGTCCCTTCCATGTTGATTGCATTGCAGATGCCACAAACATTGGCAAACTTTGACGTTATGCCCTGTAATCACAAGTCCAAGTCATTAGTATATATTAAAAAGATCAGTGATCCTAATATGATCCTCCACTGGATACCTCCTTCCAGTCTGAAACAACCATTGTCCACTCTCTCAGCCAATGTCGTATCCACTCAGCCACTGCCCCTTTCATCCATGGAGCACCAATATTGCTAACTAGTCAATTAGGAGGCACCATTAAGTCCTCCCCATGAGGACACTCGTCCCAGACCTCTCTGTTTGCACTCTCCCATCAAAGTTTCCTGGACAGTTACAGCATGGATTAGATACAGAGTAATGCTCCTTCCACACTGTCCCATCCAACACTCCCGGGACAGGTACAGCACGGGGATTGGCTGGTCAATTTGGAGCATTTCCTGCCAGCAATCAGGGGGAGCAGCTGCACCTGTGTTGCTGCATCTGCAACTGGAGAGGAGAGAGAAGACTGGAGTTACTGCAGAGAGGTGACTGTAGACAGCTGTATTTACTGTGGAACTGTTGCACTTTTTCAAGACCTGAGAGTCATTTTGGAGACGTGGGTGTTGGAGCACCAGAGAACTGTTGGTTGTTTGGACTGTTGGGGGAGGGAGAAGGCACCGGAAGATCCAGGGGTGGGGCTGAACATGACTATCGAGGCATGCGTGAAAGCAATGGCCGAGGTTGTCGGCCCTTCGGCCATTGTTGCAGCCTCTAAAATGTACGGGAAGGCAGTGTTTTACCTGAAGACCGAGCGGGCGGTGTCCCTGGCTCTGAGCAAGGGGCTCACCGTGGGCGGGACCTTTCTGCCAGTGGACCCCCTGGAGGCCACTGCGCAAAGGCTCATTCTATCCAATGTCCCGCCCTTCATTCCTGGTGAGCTCCTCCTTCCCCACCTGCACCATCTGGGGGAGGTAAAGACGGGGCTCACCCAGTCCCGCTCGGTCTTCGGGAGAACAGCCTCCGACACGTGTACTCCTTCCGCTGCCAGTTATTCATGCAGCTGGCGCGGGAGGAGGTGACAGAGGGCCACTTTTACGTAGAATTCCAGGGGACGGCCTACCGCGTCTTCTGGACCTTGGACGGGGTGCGGTGCGATGTCTGTAAGGGGGTGGGGCATGTTCGTAAGAACTGCCCCAACCTCCCGGCTGCCAACTCCAACTCAGCGGCCCAGGGTGGCGACGCTGCAACTCCTCCCACTCCCCCTACACCACCACCAGATACCATTCAGTCGGTACCGGAGGCTGTGGTTTTCACGGCCTCCGGCAGGGAGGGGGGTGACCGTCCAAGTGGAAGGAAGGCGCGGAGGAGAAATAAACATCGAGAGGCGCGTCCCCTGGACACCGTGACACTACCCGAGCCTGAGCTCAGCCCAAGGCCCGATCTCGGGAAGTCAACTTGCCCCAGGGCAGGGCTCAGGCCCAGGGTGAATAAAAAAAGGAGAGTGTGGAGGTGGAAGCCTCTGATAATATGGACGTCTCTGAGCCTCCGCACACAACTGGGAAAAAGAGGAGAAGGCACCCCTCCAAAGAGGTAACAAGGGGCCCTGAGGCGCAGGGCCCATCTGTTGGAGGGGTGCTGTCTCCTGTTTCGGGTCCCCAGGTTTCCCCTACCGCCACCACCAGGGCTGCAAAGTCCGGGCAGGAGCACTCTATTCCTCAGGATGGATGGGAGGGGAAGGCCCCGGTACTTGAGGCCCCTCCTGAAGGAGTAAGTGGGGCCCTGCTTGTGGTGGGGAGCCTGGGGACGCCGCCCATTCTGCCACTGCTACTGGGTCGGGTGCCCTGAATGAAGGGGAGGGCGATGCCCCAGAGGGTCGGGCCTCCCAGTCGGAGTCCACCACCAACCAGGAGACACCCGACCCAGTTATAACTGAGAATGCTGCCCCATCTGCTGGGCCTGTGGGTGCTGGCGGAGCGGGAGATAGCCTCCTCCCTCCGCCTCCAGTCCCGGCTCCGGCTGGTGTCCCGGAGTCCGGGACTTCTGTCTCCCCTGGACCACTCATTGGCCTGGGGACGGAGGTGGAGGGGGGTCCTGAACCGCTGGTGCCGACAGGTTCCAGTTTCACAATAGAACCCAGAGAGGACTCCTCCGCCATCGATCCTGGGGGTGGGATCGTGACGGAGGCGGGACCAGCTGGCGGGGCCGGGACGTCCGCCCCACAGTGTGTGGTAGATGTGTCGGCTGGTGGCGGTGACGACCCGGAGGAGGATGGGGATTCGGTGCGGGGCACGGAGGATGATCTTAATTCCATCGCCAGTGAGGTGGTGGAGTCCCTCGTGCCTCCCACCGAATCTCCTCTCATCCCCATGGCGGAACTCCGGGATTTCCTCGCGGCTTGCAGGGGTTGCCGCAATAAAGTTCAGCTGGCCCTCGACCGTTGGTCGAATCTGGCGCTGATCATACAGTCCGTCCGTGCCTCCCTTAAGCTAGCGGGCAAGCGCGCGGACGTGAAACTGGTTGAGAGGCGCCATTTTAATGTGTTCCTCAACGGGTTGCTGGGGGAGTGGAGGGCCAGGTGCACTTCCACTCCCTCCTCACAGTGAGGTGTTTGTGACGGGTTTTAGTTACCTTTGACATAAGATAACCATAGCCAGCCTCAATATCAACGACAGCAGAGGGGCTCACCGCAGATTTCACAATCTCTCATTCCTTAGGGAAGGGGGATCCGTGGTGAGCTTTCTGCAGGAAAGCCACGCCGTTCCGGGAGATGAAGCCACCTGGCTCCTGGAGTGGCAGGGTGGGCTCTACATGAGTCACCTCACTCTTATTTCTAGTGGGGTGGCTATCTTGTTGGCCCCGACTTTTCAGCCGGAGATCTTGGGGGTCAAGGAGCTAGTGCCGGGCCGCTTGCTCCACCTCGCCATTCGCCTGGGTAGCGTGCCGCTCCACTTTGTGAACGTGTACGCGCCCAGGCCCGGCGCATTGCAAGCGCGCTTCTTTGAAGAAGTGTCCGCTCTCTTGAGCTCCTTCGATAGCGGCGAGTGCATCATCCTCGGGGGGGATTTTAACTGCACCTCGAGGTGGGGGATCGCTCCGGTCCCCAGCGCTGACAAGCGTCGGTGGAGAAGTTGAGGGGACTGATCAGCTCCCTTAACTTGGTGGACGTCTGGCGGAATCTCCATCCCGACTCCAGCGCCTACACGTGGAGGTCTGGAGGAGGGGGGTTGCGGATCGCCCGCCTCTACATTTCGCAGGCGTACATCTCCCGCGTCTCGCCGGCCTCCATGCGGCTGGTGCCGTGCTCAGACCACCGCCTGGTGTGGGCGGAGTTTACTCCGCTCCGCACGCGGGCGGGGTCCGCGTCCTGGCACTTTCACAACAGGCTGCTGGAGGACGTGTGATTTCGGGACTCGTTCTGTCGATTCTGGGCCGACTGGAGAAGGAGGCAGGGGGGCTTCCCCTCCTTGAGGCTATGGTGGGATGTGGGCAAGACTCACATTCGCGTCTTCTGTCAGGAGTACGCGAAGGGGTCGACCAAGAGGCGGGAAGCCGAAATCGGGCGCCTTGAGAGGGAGGTGCTCGACTTGGAGTCCCGCCTCGGTCATGCCGTCGCGGACCCGGCCCTGTGGCAGGCGTACAAAGAGAAGAAGGGTGCGCTGAGCGACCTGCAGCTCATGGGGTCCCGAGGCGCGTACGTGAGGTTGCGGATCCAGATCCTGGAAGATTTGGACCGCGCCTCACCCTTCTTCGACTCGCTGGAAAAATGGCGGGGGGTCCGTAAGCAGCTCGTCGAGCTGCTGGCCGACGACGGATCGTCCATCACGGATCCGGAGGGAATGGGCTTTGTGGGAGGACCTGCCGCAGGTCAGCCCGGAGGGCGCCGAAGGATTGGAGGCTCCGCTCACGTTGGTGGAACTGACTGGCGCCCTCCACCAGCTCTCGAGGGGCAACTCCCCAGGGCTGGATGGGTTGACCGTGGAGATCCTCAGGGCGTTCTGGGACGTCCTGGGGGACGATTACGCGCGGGTCCTGGGGGAAAGCCTGGCGACCGGGGAGATGCCCCTCTCGTGGAACAGGGCGGTCATCATCCTGCTGCCGAAGAGGGGCGATCTCCGCCTGCTTAAAAACTGGCATCCGGTCTCCCTCCTCTGCACGGATTATAAGATCTTTGCCCGGGCTACGTCTACCCGCCTGGGCTCTGTGCTGGCCCACATGATCCACCCCGACCAGTCCCACACGGTCCAGGGCCGATCCATCCAGGACAACATCCACCTGGTCCGGGACCTGATCCATCTTTCCCAGAGGACTGGTCAGTCGGTCGCCTTTCTCTCCCTCAATCAGGAGAAGGCATTCGACAGGGTGGATCACGATTACCTTTTCGGGACTCTGCGCGCTTTCGGACTCGGGCCGCATTTCGTGGCCCGGGTCCGACTTTTATACGCCGCCGCAGAGTGTCTAGTCAAAGTTAACGGGTCCTTGACGGCGCCCCTTCGATTTGGGAGAGGAGTGCGTCAGGGGTGCCCCATGTCCGGCCAATTGTTTACCATCTGCGTGGAGCCCTTCCTGTGCCTGCTTCGCAGGAGGTTGACGGGATTGGCTCTGCGCGAGCCAGCCATGCGGGTCGTCCTCTCGGCTTACGCCGACGACGTGCTCCTCGCAATCACAGATCCTGTTGACTTGCGGAGGATGCGCGACTGCCAGCAGACCTTTTCTGCCGCGTCCTCCACGAGGATCAATTGGGAGAAATGTTCCGGACTCTTGGTTGGTCAGTGTCGGGTGGACTCCCTGCCGGAGGAGATGACACCTTTTGCGTGGAGCACCACGCACCTCCTCTATCTGGGAGTCCACCTTAGCCCCGCTGAGGAAGCCTGGCCGGCAAACTGGCAGGAGTTGGAGGCGAAAGTCACCGCTCGGCTGGGGCGCTGGACAGGACTGCTCCGAGTGCTTTCCTACAGGGGCCGAGCGTTGGTCATAAACCAACTGGTGGCCTCCATGCTGTGGTACCGGTTGGTCACTTTGGCCCCGCCCCCTGTATTTGCCACCAAGATCCAGAAGAAACGCGTCGATTTCTTCTGGGGCAAGAGGAAACACTGGGTCTCTGCCGCGGTCCTGAGTCTCCCGATCGAGGAGGGCGGTCAGTCGCTGGTGTGCGTCCGCACCCAGGCTGCGACTCTGCGCCTTCAGACCCTACAGAGTTACCTGTACGTCGAGCATCCTCCCAGATGGTGTGCGCTGGTGATGTATTTTTTCCACCAGTGTCACTGCCTTCAAGACGACACGCAGCTCCCGGTGGAGTCCGTTAGCCGCGCCTCTCTGAGGGAGTTGCCTGTCTTTTACCGGGATCTTTTCCGAGTCTGGAACATGGTCGCCTCCAGTCACGGTGCTCACGCGCCGGCGGAGGAGAGCGCCTCGGCTGTCCGGGCGGCCGACTCCGGGGACTGTCCGGCGGGCGGAGGAGTAGCCGAATCCCCCAGGACGCCCCTCACTGCGGGTGGCGAGGGGGCTCGGGAGTGCGGAGCGATCACGGCCGAGCTGACCCCCGCTCGGCCTGAACTGTTCATCGGACCCAGGCCCCGAAACCCTCCTCGGGAGCCGGTCCCACACAACCCGAGCTGCCTCTCTGAAATGCCCTCCGTGCCATTCCAATCGTTGCGGAGGGGTTTCCTGTACGGGCTGCTCCTGCACACTCTCCACTTCCTTGCCCTCGTCAGCCTGCCGGACACGCCCTGGCGGTCCGTGTTGCCATCTGGCGGCGAGGGGAAACCCCGATGGAGGTCTGTCGACGTGGGAGTCTTCCCCTTTTACATCGGGGACCTGGGGTGGAGGGTGCTGCACAGAGCAGTCCCGTGCAATAGGCTTTTAACTAGGTTCATGGACTCCCAGGCCACCTGTACTTTCTGCGGCCTGGACGAGTCCGTGTTCCACATTTATACGGAGTGTGCGAGGTTGCAGCCCCTATTTGAGTATCTGAAGGGGCTGCTCCTCAAATTCTGTCTGCACTTCAGTCCCACGCTCTGATCTTTGGGCACCCGGTGCGGAGGGGCTTGGGCCAGGAGGAGGATCTCCTTGTCGGTCTGCTCCTGGGCCTGGCCAAGGTGGCAATTCACAGGTCCAGGTTACGTTCACGCCCGGGTGTCCCTGGAAAAGGAGCATGCGGTGTCCGCCAGTACGCTTGAGGCCTTCTGCGACTGGTGGACACCGCAGTGACTGGAGTGCATTGTCGACGCTGAGAATGGCATTTTAATTTGAGTTTTTTGTTTATTTATCTCGTTTTAATAAAGTTATTTTAAAATATAAGCGTGTATATAAAGGGGGCCTGAGGAATAAAGGCCCCCTTGACATAAAAAATATATAAAGGGGGCCTGGGGTATAAAGGCCCCCTCGACATAAAAAATATTTTTAAAAAAGCCTTTCCACCACCTGCAAGACACAAGTCAGGTGTGTGATGGGATCTCTCCACTTGCCTGGATGAGTGCAGGACCGACAATACTCCAGAAGCTCAACACCATCCAGCACAAAGCAGCCCACTTGATTGGCAACCCATCCACAACTTTAAACTTTGATTAGATCACCCCTTAACCTTCTAAATTCCAGGGAGACAGAGTAAAGCTCCATCTACACTGTCCCATCAAATGCTGCCAAGCTATTAGTTAGCTATTGAGCAAATCTCTGTCCTCACTGTTCTATCAAACACTCCCAGGGCACGTACAGTGTGGGGGTATATACAGAGCAAAGCTGACTCGATATATGCCTCTCTTTCCCTTCCTCCATCCAGATGGAGAGAGTAACAGTGAGAGAGACAGGGATAGTGCGGCACAGTGGCGCAGTAGGGCGGCACAGTGGCGCAGTGGTTAGCACTGCAGCCTCACAGCTGCAGGGACCCGGGTTCAATTCTGGGTACTGCCTGTGTGGAGTTTGCAAGTTCTCCCTGTGTCTGCGTGGGTTTTCTCCGGGTGCTCCGGTTTCCTCCCACAAGCCAAAAGACTTGCAGGTTGGTAGGTAAATTGGCTATTATAAATTGTCACTAGTATAGGTAGGTGGTAGGGAAATATAGGGACAGGTGGGGATGTTTGGTCGGAATATGGGATTAGTGTAGGATTAGTATAAATGGGTGGTTGATGGTCGGCACAGACTCGGTGGGCCGAAGGGCCTGTTTCAGTGCTGTATCTCTAATCTCTAATCTAATCTAAAAATATAGAGAGAGTAAAACAGAGAGAGGGAAGGATAGCAATGGGGAGGAAGTATCAGTGAGAAAGAGGAAGAAATTGGGATGGAGAGTGTCGGTCAGTGTTCCTGCAAAGCTGTGTTCAGCAGACTGGAAGATTTGACACAGCCAAGATTGGGATTGAGAGGGGACAGAGGGAGATAGGGGGAGAAAGTGGGAACAGGGTACTGAATTAGACCATCGGTCATGATATTTATTGAATGACGGAGCAGGCCCAAAGGGCCGAATGGCCTGCCCCTGCGCCTATTTTCGATGTTTCTATGAGAGAAGCAGACTGGGAGAGGGAGAGGTCGAGAGAGAAGGAGAAACAGAGTGAGAAGGAGAGATAGCGATGCAGAGAGGTGACCCTGAGATTCTCTCTCTCTCTCACACTAAACATGCAGACACACACATAAAGGGACACACAGACACACACACATAGACACACACAAAGTCACTCACAGAGAGAGACGCACACACACACACACACAGATTTTGCAATCCACACTGATGACAGTAAAAATGGCCAACAGAACTTCAGTAACAATCCCCAGTGTCTGCCCAGTCCTGTGAAGGACAGAGCGAGAGATAGGGAGTGACGGAGAGAGACCTTGGAAGGAGGAGGACAAAACAGCTTGTCGGAGAAACTTTACATTTATTTGCGTTCTCCAGATTTTATTAAAAGTTGAAGGGGACTGGACACTGGAAAAACTGTCAGCACACAACAACAACACTAAGAGACTTGAGAAGTGAGGGAAGGGGAGACACTTTAAAATCCACACTGATGTCAGTAAAAATCCCCAAACACAAGCTCAGTAACAATGTTTGATATTTTCAAACTGCAGGGAAAGAATTAAAGGTTTGAAGTTAATTACGAGATGGCTGAAAGCATTGCTGTGTTGGGATTAACATATCAATGGACTGTAAAATTCCGGATGGTCCTGACCTGGGATTAACATATCAATGGACAGGCCCCCTCCCCCGCCCCTGAGGCAGGAGATTGAGAGACAGCCCAACATGTCAGAGGCTCAAGGTGGAGTTTGCAAACAGCTCACTCAGGATATAAACTGGGTTTGAAGATCTCAGTTCCAATCACAAAACCCACCTTTCACTCTCTCTCTGGAGAGATTGGACACATTCCCCAGTCTGATTCAGTGTGTGTGTCTGTGTATCTGTGTGTGTACTCTGTCTGTCTCAATCTGGTTTATAACTGTGATTTGATTGTATTTGAATATTGCTGATTGTCTGTGTAACTGAGAGAGGAATCCCTGGGCTCTTGCTGTGCTATTTTGTTGAAATATGTCCTCGCTTTGTATTTTAATCCATTTTTTCCTCCTTCTTTCCCCTGAGGAATTTTCATTCTGAAAACTGCACCGTGAAGTTGAAAAGAGGGTTAGTTTGGGACGAGGAATCCTTGGACAGATTGAGGCCTTGTCCACAGGCTGCACCCAAAGGGCCCACGTTAGTTGTGTCTATTTTTTAGCCCGATGTTCAATTTCCTCTCTGGGGCCCACTTCGCAAGACTCATTCTCTCTCTCCATCTGTCTCTCTGAATGAGAGTAACAGGAGGGAGAGAGACGCAGGAGAGTGAGGGAAACATAGAGAGAATCAGAGGGGGAGAGGAGGGGTAGCCGGCTGGTGTCAGAAAGCTGTTTGTGGGATCTTGCTGTGCACCAATGACCTGCAGCTTTTCCAACATTGTAACAGTGACGACCACTTTAAAAATTAACCCATTGAGGGTCAAAAGCTTGGAATTAAGTCACAAATGTGATAGTTTCTAAAGGCTTGTTATAATTCCAGAGTAATCCGTGTGCTTTGGGCAATGTTCGGAATCTTTACTGTTAAATAAGATGAAAGGAGTTATTTTCTTTAAAAATGCCTTTTAATCAATTTTCTCTCTTTCCCTCTTGCCTTCAGGAATTTCCATTCTGAAAACTGCATCGTGAAGATGAAAAGAGGGAAAGTTTGTACGAGGAATCCTTGGACTGGAGCATCCTCCCGAGGGGACGGACTGAGGCCTTGTCCACAGGCTGCACCCAAAGGGCCCACGTGAGTTGTGTCTGTTTATTCGCCCGAGGTTTAATTTCCTCTCTGGGGCCCTGGGTTATCTAGTTCCTGTCGGATTGGGGCCCTGGAGTTTTAAACATGTTGAAAGCCTGGGGTTAAAGGAGCAGCCCCAGGAAGGAGTCCCATTTGCACTTGCTCCATCCAGCCCTGTCTGTGAGGTTTGCTGATGTTTTGGGCAATGCTTCGTGAACTTAGTGAAATAAGATGCATGGTGCCCATTTTAATTCATTTTACTGTAGTTATGAGGTTAGCTTTCCCTCTATCGCCACATTCTTTCCCTGTGTCTTTATCTCCCCCCATGCTTTCTCTTCTCTGTCTCGGTTACAGACTCTCCATCGCCACTTAAACCTTTAATAAATAAAAATAAACATACCACACACAGCAATGTGATTTGTCGTTATTTGAAATGGTGAGACAGAATCAGCAGCTTGTTCCCAGTTTAAAGAGGGAATTTCACCCTTTCTAGGGACTGAAATCTGGCTATTATCACATTGCTGCTTGTGGGATCTTGCTGTGCATCTAGTGGCCTGCAGCATTTCCTGCATGACAACAATGAGGACACTTCCCTCCCTGTCACACCATTTTAGAAGTGAATTCATTTTGTGCAAAGCTCCCCTGAAGGCCTGGAATTAAAGTCCTGAGCTTGGAGCCGGTATAATTCCAGAGTGGTGCTGGTATTTAGGGCAGTGACGTGAATTTGAGGGTGAAATAAATTGTGGGATCTTGCTGTGCACATATGGCATGCAGTGTTTCCAACATTGCAACAGTGACGAGCACTTAAACAGTTCACTGAGAGTCAAATGTTCCCGATTCAAACAATTCAGTTTACTGAAGTTCTGAGTTTCGAATTCTCTCTGTCTTTCTCCAGATTTCTTTCCCTCTGTCTCTCTATTGAAACCTTTAATAGGTAAAAACACACACAGCTGTGTGATTTGTTGTTGGTTTAAATGGTGAGACAGAAATATTTCACAGCTATTTTCAGTCAAGATTACATATAAGATAGAGGGACAAAAACAGATATGGATGGAGAGAGAGATACAGGGGAGAGAAATACACAGACATGGGAGAGAGATACAGAGACAGGGAGAGAGATACACAGACACGGAGGGAGATACAGAGACAGGGAGAGAGATACAGAGACAGGGAGAGAGATACAGAGACGGGGAGAGAGATACAGAGACAGACACAGAGAGGTGGAGGCTGCTGTCTGAACCCTTTTATCCTCCGGTTTATTAACTGTGATTTGTCTGTATTGGGTGTTGCTGAGAGAGTGTCTGTGTCACTGAGGGCAATTCCTGGGCTCTTGCTGTGCTATTTTGCTTTACAGTGCCTTTTAATCAATTGTGGGATCCTGCTGTGCATCCATTCCCTGCATCAATTCCTACATGACAACACTGAGGCAGAAACAGATGGAGAGAAAAAGAGGGAGAGTGAGAAACAGCTGGAGGTGGCAGGTTAAATGCAGAGAGAGAGAGAGACAGGTGAGTGAGGGAGGGAAGGCAGAGAAAGATGGACAGACACAGAGAGATACATCAGCCAATAAAGGAAAGAGTTCCGAAGAAGGGTCACTGACCCGAAACGTTAACTCTGCTTCTCTTTCCACAGATGCTGCCAGACCTGCTGAGTGAATCCAGCATTTCTTGTTTTTGTTTCAGATTTCCAGCATCCGCAGTATTTTGCTTTTATTTTAGGGTATTTAGATGGGGGTCTGTTGCGGGCGGGTCGCGAGATGGGAGTCTGTTCCCGGGGGGTTATTAGATAGGAGTTTGTTCCTGGGGGGGTATTCAGAGGGGAGTTTGTTCCAGGAGGGTATTGAGATGGGAGTTTGTTCCTGGGGGGTTATTCAGAGGGGAGTTTGTTCCTGGGGGGGGGGTGGTATTTAGATGGTAGTTTGTTCATGGGGAGGTATTTAGATGGGAGTTTATTCCTGGGGGTGTATTTAGATGGGAGTTTGTTCTGGGGATGTATTCAGTTGGGCGTTTGTTCCCGGGGCGTATTTAGATGGGAGTTTGTCCTTGGGAGGGTATTTAGATGGGAGTTTGTTCCTGGGGTGTAGTTAGATGGCAGTTTGATCTGGGGGGTGTATTTAGATGGCAGTCTGTTCCAGGGTGGGGGTATTAAGATGGGAGTTTGTTCCCGGGGGGTATTTAGATGGGGGTCTGGTCCTGGGGGGTGTTATTCAGATGGGAGTCAGTTACTGGGGGTGTAGTTAGATGGCAGTTTGTTCTGGGGGGTGTATTTAGATGGCAGTCTGATCCGGGGTGGGGGTATTTAGATGGGAGTTTGTTCCTGGGGGGGGAATTTAAATGGGTGTTTGTTCCCGGGGTCTATTTCGATGGGAATCTGTCCTGGGCGGGTGGTAGTTTGATGGGTTGTCTTGTAACAGAGGGAAGGGGATAATTAGATGGGGGTCTGTTGATAATGAGTGTATTAGATGGGGGTCATTTAACAGGGGAAATCAGAAAGTTGTCTGCAGAATGAGGATTATTTAGATCGGGGGTGTCTGTACAAGGGGGGGATGTTTTCTGGTGGGGGGAATTGCAGGAAAATGATTTGCGTGGTGGATAACAATTGCGGGCGGTGGATAAATTGAGGGCGGTGGATAAATTGAGCGTGGTGGATAGGGTCAGGAAAAGACAGAAAAATTTGGAAAGAGAGAGAGAAATGATAGAAAGAGAAATAGAGAAGACAGAAAATACAAAGAAAGAGAGAGAAAAAGAGAAGGGAAAAATGTGGAGGGAAATAACAGAGACACAAAGAAATTGAAGGCACCAAAGAGACAGACAGAAAGCCAATGAGAAAGACAAAGAGAATCACAGAGAGATTGAGAGAGAGGACAGAGAATCACAGAGAGATTGAGAGAGAGGACAGAGAATCACAGAGAGTTTGAGAGAGAGGACAGAGAAACACAGAGAGATTGAGAGAGAGGACAGAGAATCACAGAGAGATTGAGAGAGAGGACAGAGAAACACAGAGAGATTGAGAGGGAGGACAGAGAAACACAGAGACATTGAGAGAGCGGACAGAGTATCACAGAGAGATTGAGAGAGAGGACAGAGAAAGCCATTGAGACAGAAAGACGGACAATCACTCAGAGAGAGAGAGAAACACAAAGTGAGGGAGAGAGAGAGAGATGGAGGAACAGAGAAATAGTGAGAAAAACAGAGACAGAAATACAAGGTGAGGGAGAGATTCAGAAATAGAGTGAGTGAGAGAGAGATTCAGTGCGAGAGAGATTGAGAGAGAGAGAGATTGAGAGAAAGAGAGATTGAGTGGGAGAGAGATTGAGTGAGGAGAGATTGAATGGGAGAGAGATTGAGTGAGAGAGTTTCAGTGAGAGAGAGATTGAGTGAGAGAGAGATTGAGTGGCAGAGAGATTGAGTGGCAGAGAGATTCAGTGGGAGAGAGATTCAATGGGAGAGAGATTCAGTGGGAGAGAGATTCAGTGGGAGAGAGATTGAGTGAGAGAGAGATTGAGTGAGAGAGAGATTGAGTGAGAGAGATTTTCAGTGAGAGAGAGATTGAGTGAGAGAGAGATTGAGTGAGAGAGTGATTGAGTGGGAGAGAGATTGAGTGGGAGAGAGATTGAGTGGGAGAGAGATTGAGTGGGAGAGAGATTCAGTGGGAGAGAGATTCAGTGGGAGAGAGATTCTGTGGGAGAGAGATTCAGTGGGAGAGAGATTAAGTGGGAGAGAGATTCAGTGAGAGAGAGATAT
Source organism: Heterodontus francisci (assembly GCF_036365525.1). Lineage (NCBI taxonomy): Eukaryota > Metazoa > Chordata > Chondrichthyes > Heterodontiformes > Heterodontidae > Heterodontus > Heterodontus francisci. Next base: position 377,853 of record NW_027141098.1, read on the forward strand.
AGTGAGAGAGAGATTCAGTGAGAGAGAGATTCAGTGGGAGAGAGATTCAGTGGGAGAGAGATTCAGTGAGAGAGAGATGGAGTGAGAGAGAGATTGAGTGGGAGAGAGATTGAGTGGGAGAGAGATTGAGTGGGAGAGTGATTCAGAGAGAGATTCAGTGAGAGAGAGATTCAGTGGGAGAGAGATTCAGTGGGAGAGAGATTCAGTGAGAGAGAGATGGAGTGAGAGAGAGATTGAGTGGGAGAGAGATTGAGTGGGAGAGAGATTGAGTGGGAGAGAGATTCAGTGGGAGAGAGATTCAGTGAAAGAGTGATTCAGTGAGAGAGTGATTCAGAGAGAGATTCAGTGAGAGAGAGATTCAGTGAGAGAGAGATTCAGTGAGAGAGACTTAGTGAAAGAGAATGTGTCAGAAGAAGGGAGAAAAGCAGAAACAGACAATAAAAATGTGATACTCACCATCCCACACCGTCTGCTTTCCATCGTTGGACTCTAACACCTTCCCGCCATCAGCTCATCCATGGGGAAGAGCTCCTAGAGAGGGACATTGTGGTGGGATTTGGAGAAAAGTGTCAGGACTGGGACAGAGAGAGTGGGGGATTCAGACTGGACTCTCTCTCACACACACACACACTGTAATCAGTTCCAATTCACCTGGGCACAGATATTGAGTCACAGAAACTCACCTTCAGAAACCAGCCACATGGAAGGAAAGAATGTGGTCTGATGTTCTCCTAATATATCCCAGAACCTGTCACCCAAAACAGACAGTCTACCCAAAATGCAGCTCAACCAACCAGCTCTCAGCTTCCTGCATCTGGACACTCCCTCCCAGGTATGGGAAAGTCCAAGGTGAGTCTCTGTGTAAACAGCGAATCGGGGAGAGAGGGATATTCCAGACATATCCCAAATGGACCATTCCAGATAGAAACCTGTCTGCCTCTCTCTCTCTCTCTCCCTTCCCCAAAAACCTCATTAACAGAACAGAAAAACTGCTGTAATTTAAAACCTGGAGGGGCCGGTTTGGATAATAACCATTTAACACTCATTGTATTAAATGTCTTTCACTATTCACCTCCAGTTAACAGAAAGTTCAGAAAATGACTCATTGCAATTACCTTGAAATTCTGACAAAGTGTTATTGCTGGAGAGGCCTGTTTGACTGCAGTACAAACATGCGGTTTTTATTCGGTTTTTCATTTCCACTGTGTGACAAAGACTGAAACTAGAGCCAGGTTAATGAGGCAGCCAAGAGAACTTTTATAACCAGTGACATTCACACAACAATTCTTACCCATATTTACAGTTATATTTGTCAATGATTCTTTGCCCTGTATTTGATGCTGCTGTATTTATGTATTAGCTGTAATCAATCAATAAAACCTTCTTCACATTCACCAGTTTAATGTTACAAGGGTTCATAAAGCTGGGAAATGGCCATTTATCACAAATGGTATTAAACATCTTCCACTTTTCACCTCCAGTTTATATAAAGTCGAGCAATAAAGACCTCCACATTCTGACAAAGAGTTTTTACTGCTGTAATAAAGTGTCACTTGTTTCCATTTGCTTCCTGACTGTTTCTATCCTCTGCTCTCCTGGGGGATTCAGAGGGATTTTTGTTCATTGTTTGTCCACATTCAGGAGGTTCCAGATCCTCTGCAGCTGCTGTCCTGGAGAAATTAATTGCATTGCATTCAAAATCTTTCCCTCATTTTGGAGATATGAGGAGAGACTGTTTACACTAGTAGAGGGGTGAAACAAATAGGCAGGGAGTTATTATGGTCTGGAATTCACTGTCTGACAGGTTTCTGAAAGCAGATTCAATATGAACTTTCGAAGGTCAATTGGATCAAAATTTCAACTACTCTTAGTTATCGTAGAGAAGATACCAACATAGAAAGAGAAGTGTGAGAGAGAGAGATGTCATAACGTAGGTGATCAAGAACTCAACACAACTTATATTGAGAGTTTTTATTTCTAAATAACTGTTTCAGTTTTATTTGATCCTGTTGTTTTATTTATACATTACCTTTAATCACTCAATATAACTTTCCAAACAGGAACGATTTTCGTGTTACAAGTGTTCACACAGTAGAAAAATAGCCATTTTACAAAAGTTGCATTGAAATTATTTTATTCAGCATCTCAAGTTTACAATAAAGTAAATTCTTCTGACTTGTGGAAACTTTCAAACTCAGCAAGAGATTATCCCATCAGTAATGGCTCAGCATCTCCATCTGCTGGTGTCCCCGTCTCACTGCAGTTAATGTTCCTCTCTCAGCATCTCCATCTCCTGGTGTCCCTGTCTCACTGCAGTTAATGTCCCTCTCTCACCATCTCCATCTGCTGGTGTCCCTGTCTCATTGCAGTTTCTGTCCCCCTCTCACCATCTCGATAGGCTGGTACCCCTGCCTCACTGCAGTTACTGTCCCCCTCACACCATATCCATCTGCTGGTGTCCCTGTCTCACTTCAGTTACTGTCCACCTCTCACCATCTCCATCTGCTGGTGTCCCAGTTTCACTTCAGTTACTGTCCTTTCCTCACCATCTCCATCTCCTGGTGTCCCTGTGTCACTGCAGTTACTGCACCCTCTCACCATCTCCATCGCCTGGTACCCCTGCCTCACTGCGGTTACTGCCCCCTCTCACCATCGCCATCTGCTGGTATCCCTGTCTTACTGCAGCGACTGTCCGTCCTCACCATCTCCATCTGCTGGTGCCACTGCCTCACTGCAGTTACTGCTCCACTCTGTGCATCTCCATCTGCTGGTGTCCCTAACTCACTGCAGCTACTGTCCCTCCTCACCATCTCCATCTGCTGGTGCCACTGCCTCACTGCAGTTACTGCTCCCCTCTGTCCATCTCCATCTGCTGGTGTCCCTGACACACTGCAGTTACTGCCCTGCTCAAGACCTCACATTCACTCCGATTTGCAGCTTTGTCCACTGGCTGCTGTTGTTGACAACAGCAACCACGAGGAGGCGCTGCACTGGCACATGCGCAAACGTATCCTATTCCCGTGAACCATCAGGGTCTGCACGTTCATTCGCTGCCAGGACTAAAGATGGCGCCAGTCAAATAATCACAGAGGCGGGTGGAGGGTGGGAGGTGGAGCTGGGAGTCTGGGGGGGGGGGGGGGGAGGGGGAATGGGATTTAGTTCCAGTGTTTGAAACCCTTCAGCTCTTTCTATGATTTCACTAATTTAACAATGAGATTGAGAGGGTATTTCACCCCCTTCTTCAGCTCCTGTCTGAATTTAGTCTGGGTCACAATGTAAATACATGTGTTGGTGCAGGAACTGAGAATCTGCAGCATCTGTGATGTTTGTTCTGTGATATAGAGAAGGTCAGTGTAGGAGGAATAATAATAAATATCTGTAATTCGAGTCTATATCATAAGCACAACCCGGGTCACCCATAACAGGATAAAACTGCCGGATATACTGAAGAGTAAAATAATTGATTTCCTGCGATTCTCCATCTCTGGGTCCTTGTGATTCTCTGCATTGCTGTGGCGCCGGAATCCCCTGCGGACTTTACTGGAGAATAAAATCCGCCTGACAGTCAGAACATTGAGCAGCAAAATCAGAAAGACCGGGACACAAGGGGTTAAAATGAGGTTAAATAATTCAAATGCCCCCCATATTGGGGAAGTAAAGAAGCTCAGTTTCTTAACACAATCCATGGGAACATTATCAATAATGTCTTGTTGTTCCTGTGTAAAGTACCAGGGGAGAGACTCAAAACAGCCCAGCACACTCACTGTTCCCACAACCACAGCCGCCCTTTTCTCGCTGCAATATTTTGTTTTCAGCTTCTCACAACAAATGGCCACAAATCGATCAAAGGTGAAAGTGACTGTGAGCCAGACAGAAACAACTGTGGATGCAGAAAGCAGAACGAGAATGAGAGAACACACAGGAGTAATTCTCAGGAATGAATATGGGAAATAAATCGAAACAATCCAGATCAAGATGGGATCAGTGATAACGACCAGGAGATCAGACACTGCCATTCCCACGAGGTAGACACTGATACATTTGGAGAGACCGCACTTTCCTCTGGACAGGATCACAATCGCCACCAAGTTAACTGGAAGAGAGAGAGAAAAGGAAGCAGAGAAATTACTGATCAGAACTGGAGACAAAGCAGCAGTTTGACAGGATCTGGGCTGAAATTTCCAGCTTTGTTGCTGCATCGAGCAGTGAAAACTGATTAATTGACCCGGGCAGTGCTTTGTCACAGTGAAATGTTTGTAAACACCGTTATTAATAATGAATTGGGAAATTGGTCCAGAAAGTGAATAAAGTCAGCACCGGATCGACTGGAAGTACTGAGTGAGGATGGAGTGTCATTGGGGGAATGAGAAGGGGCTTTACAGAGATGGAATCCAATGGGTTATTGGTAATGTGTCTCCAGACTGTTGTTTGGGAATGTTTGGGGAGAGCGGGATGTGTAGCTGGTTTGTTGCGCTGGGTTCAGGGAACCGACAGAGACTGTTATCAAATGGGAAAACTGCAGCGCTGTGTTAGAGTATCAACAAAGATCTAGAATGGCAGAGCAGGCTCGAAGGGCTGAATGGCCTCCTCCTGCTCCCATGTTTGACGTGGCAGCTGGAGGTGGAGACAGTGAGTGAGATTGGAAGGGAGAGAAGGAAAAGTACATGTTGGAGCAGGAGGGGAGACTGGAGCAGATAGTTTGGGAAAGTGGATAAACTGAAGCAATGGATGAGGAGACCGAGGATTCAATACAGTGAGAGGAGAGGCTGAGATTCACAGGGAGAGACTGCAGCAGAGTGTTCGAGGAAATCTAATCTATAGATCCCAGTAATACAACTCAATTCATACATTCAAACAATAATCCCTGTGGTTATTGGTGTTGGAGAACAGTTCATTGTTTCTACAATATAGTCAATATATTTAGTTTGTACAGGCTATTAAATATAAATTTAAATATATTTCTGATATCAGCCTCGCTCTTTATTGAATTCAGCAGTCGCAGAGATTTTAAAGTGCAGTATTTAAATAATGAATTACCATCAGTGATGAACTGATTCTATTCTGTTTATTCAGTCACTAAGAAAGGAATAGGAACTTTCAACAAAACAAAATGAGGACCTGATAGAAATCAACACAGAGGATCAAGTCCAACAGGAAAATGAACACAATCTGAAAACAGACAACTTCAACTCACAGTTTCTCTCACTAATTGTTCTGGACATTCCTGCACTTTATGATAGTGAATTATTTACACTGCTGCCACTTTCTGTATCTCTTTACTGCTGCTTTTCTTTTCCCATCGGTTTCCTTCTCCATGCTCCGATTCACCTTCACTATCTCTCTGGAGTACTCATACCCTGTAAATTTTTACTTAATGCTGCTTTTCACATATGATTTATTCCTAACATTCTGCGTCTGTGTTCTGTTCACCAGCCCCAGGTTCAATGATTCTATTCTCAGATACAGTTTGTTCAATGGTGAAACCTCTGTGAATAATTTACTGTATCTACAGATCACTCAAGTCTCCACCTGTTCACCTACACTCTTCACTTCATCTAGCTACTTCCAGACAAACCTCACAATCATTGAAATTCCTTCTCCTGGAATTATAAAGTAATCTGTTAGAATGTGGAATTGTTTAATTAATAAAACACTAACATCAGCGCTGCAGCTGATAATCTACAGATAAATGGAAAGACTCTTGATTCCAACTGATAGAGTGAAATCCAGTAAAACATCACATCAATACTTTCTATTTTACAATGTAGTCCAGTGACAGTGAAGTGTCCACAGTGAAGCAGAGAAGGAGAAGTGAAAGTGTCAGCAGCAAACTCAGTTCAGTAGCCAGACTTCTGAAGCAGCGTCAGACACACACAGAATGAAATAATATTTGATAACAGTGATAATCAATAAATACATTGAAATCCCAGTTAAACTGAGCCATGTTATTGGGGAGGGAGGACATTGTTCTGTCCCCTTGTAACACTGAGATCGTGAGACGTCTCATTAGCAATCACTGACAAAAAATCGTAAAAATATTCCAGGACCGGTTAGATCCACATCATGAAAATGTTAAAAACTCCTGATGGTCTGATTATTGATCCTCACTGAAACATCTCATTCCAATACATTCAATGGACAGAATAATCCAGTAACAATGCCACAGTTACTGAAAACAATACCATTAAATACATAATGCAGTTCCTGCAAGAATGAAAGAGTAGACAATGAGGAGATTCCATCAGTAAATTGCTGGAAAAGAACAGTTGGCTGTGTAACACACACAGAGGGAAAATATACCGAGTACAGCAGTACAGTTAACATCGATTTACACCATTAACAGCTGAGATACTGGCTTACCAGGAACTCCAATTGCTGCGAGCACCGGGTAGTAAATGCCTTGTATCTGATGCATTACTGGATATCCTATTCCTGTGAGAAGCAGAGTCTTCTGTGAGCCTGGAATCCACAGCTCCACCAGGCACTCTGAGCTGATCCATTCCAATGGGTCCTGATTTATACAGGGGATAAGTCTCCACTGACACGGTTATACCCCTGATCATTGTTATTAATTACACTCACCTGTACAAACACATTACATCAGCAGCTTTGACTCTGATGTAAATAATGTGGTGGATAAAACACAATCATTTCAATGTCAATGATATTTTCTGAGTAAGACCTCCCACGGAATAAACCTGAAATCTGTACTCATACTGGATGGATGGCAATTATGAGAGGCATCATTTACATTTTCCATATTATTGTATTGACCTTGTTCACTCCTGGCATTTCTATTGTCAATGTAACTGATCTATCCGCAGTTGACACTGAATCCAGGGACAAAATCAATCCCATTTCACTCTGTTCCTGCCTTTTTCCAGTTCAAATGTGAACTTTGAGGATCTGATTCGAGACCATTTCCATGGCTGCAGCCTAAAAGCTCCTGTGAGTGATATTACAGGACAAACACTGTAGATACTCATGAAGGGGGGAGCAGCATAGTGATAATATCACTGGTCATGCAATCCAGAGGCCCAACCTAATGGTCTGAGGACAGGGGTTAAAATCCCACCATGGCAGCTGCATAAAATAGAGGGAGCTCTCTCTTCAGTTATAAAGTGGAGGGATCAGCTTCTATCTATATATAAAGTGGAGGGAGTTCCCTCTCTACGTCTAAAATGGAGGAAGCTCCCTCTCTATGTATAAAGTGGAGGGAACACCCTCTCTAAGTATAAAGTGGAGGGAGCTCCCTCTCTATGTATAAAGTGGAGGGAGCTTCCTCTCCACGTATAAAGTGGAGGGAGCTCCCTCTCCACGTATAAAGTGGAGGGAGCTCCCTCTCTTTGTATAAAGTGGAGGGAGCGCCCTCTCTATGTATAAAGTGGAGGGAGCTGCCTCTCTATGTATAAAGTGGAGAGAGCTCCCTCTCTACGTACAAAGTGGAGGTTTCACCCTCTCTACGTATAAAGTGGAGGGAGCACCCTCTACGAATAAAGTGGAGGGAACTCCCTCTCTATGTATAAAGTGGAGGGAGCTTCCCCTTTCCGTATAAAGTGGAGGGAGCACCCTCTCTACGTATAAAGTGGAGGGAGCTCCCTCTTTATGTATAATGTGGAGGGAGCACCCTCTACGAATAAAGTGGAGGGAACTCGCTCTCTATGTATAAAGTGGAGGGAGCTTCCCCTCTACGTATAAAGTGGAGGGAGCTCCCTCTCTATGTATAAAGTGGAGAGAGCTCCCTCTCTACGTATAAGGTGGAGGGAGCACCCTCTCTATGTATAAAGTGGAGGTAACACCCTCTCTACGTATAAAGTGGAGGGGGCACCCTCTACGTATAAAGTGGAGGGGGCACCCTCTACGAATAAAGTGGAGGGAACTCCCTCTCTACGTATAAAGTGGAGGGAGCTGCCTCTCTGCGTATAAAGTGGAGGGAGCTCCCTCTCTATGTATAAAGTGGAGAGAGCTCCCTCTCTACGTATAAAGTGGAGGGAGCACCCTCTCTACGTATAAAGTGGAGGTTGCACCCACTCCACGTATAAAGTGGAGGGAGCACCCTCAACGAATAAAGTGGAGGGAACTCCCACTCTATGTATAAAGTGGAGGGAGCTTCCCCTCTACGTATAAAGTGGAGGGAGCACCCTCTCACCGTATAAAGTGGAGGGAGCTCCCTCTCTACATATAATGTGGAGGGAGCACCCTCTACGAATAAAGTGGAGGGAACTCCCTCTCTATGTATAAAGTGGAGGGAGCTTCCCCTCTCCGTATAAAGTGGAGGGAGCACCCTCTCTACGTATAAAGTGGAGGGAGCTCCCTCTCTATGTATAATGTGGAGGGAGCACCCTCTACGAATAAAGTGGAGGGAACTCCCTCTCTATGTATAAAGTGGAGGGAGCTTCCCCTCTACGTATAAAGTGGAGGGAGCTCCCTCTCTATGTATAAAGTGGAGAGAGCTCCCTCTCTACGTATAAGGTGGAGGGAGCACCCTCTCTATGTATAAAGTGGAGGTATCACCCTCTCTACGTATAAAGTGGAGGGAGCACCCTCTACGAATAAAGTGGAGGGAACTCCCTCTCTACGTATAAAGTGGAGGGAGCTGCCTCTCTGCGTATAAAGTGGAGGGAGCTCCCTCTCTATGTATAAAGTGGAGAGAGCTCCCTCTCTACGTATAAAGTGGAGGGAGCACCCTCTCTACGTATAAAGTGGAGGTTGCACCCTCTCTACGTATAAAGTGGAGGGAGCACCCTCTACGAATAAAGTGGAGGGAACTCCCTCTCTATGTATAAAGTGGAGGGAGCTTCCCCTCTACGTATAAAGTGGAGGGAGCACCCTCTCACTGTATAAAGTGGAGGGAGCTCCCTCTCTACGTATAATGTGGAGGGAGCACCCTCTACGAATAAAGTGGAGGGAACTCCCTCTCTATGTATAAAGTGGAGGGAGCACCCTCTCTACGTATAAAGTGGAGGTTGCACCCTCTCTACGTATAAAGTGGAGGGAGCACCATCTACGAATAAAGTGGAGGGAACTCCCTCTCTATGTATAAAGTGGAGGGAGCTTCCCCTCTACGTACAATGTGGAGGGAGCACCCTCTACGAATAAAGTGGAGGGAACTCCCTCTCTACTTATAAGGTGGAGGGATCTCCCTCTCCACGGATAAAACTGCAGTGACGGACCCAGCAAGGGCAAGAATTGCAGGTTCAAAATTAACCAATAAATGGATTAAAACACTTCTGTCCAAAGAGAGATAGAGGGAGAGATGGTTTGAGACGGGGACATGCACAGTCATGGACTGAGGCAGAGAAAGAGGGAGAAGGAGATAGAGGGAGAGATAGTGGTGGAGAGACACGGACATGAGAGGGAGAGACCAATAGAAGATGAGACAAGATGTAACAGTCAGTAACAATCCTCATTATCTGCCCAATCCTGTATTGGGAGTTTAGTGTGAACGTTTTGCGGGTGAGTGTTGGTTCAGTGTTTGATATTTTCAAACTGCAGTGACGTTCCCAACAAAGCAGCTAGAGAATAGAAGAGCAGGGAGGTTATGCTGAAACTGTATAACACATTGGTTAGACCACAACTCGAGTACTGTGTGCAGTTCTGGTCATATAATTAGAGAAAGGATGTAATTGCACTAGAGAGGGTACAGAGGAGATTTACGAGGATGTTGCCAGAACTGGAAAAATGCAGCTATGAGGAAAGATTGGATCGGCTGGGGTTGTTCTCCTTGGATCAGAAAAGGCTGAGGGGAGATCTGATTGAAATGTGAGGGGCTTGGATAGAGTGGAGGTGAAGGGTCTATTCACCTTAGCAGAGAGGTCAGTGACGAGAGGCATAGCCTTAAAGTGATTGGTAGAAAGATTAGAGGGGATATAAGGAAAATGTTTTTCACCCAGAGGGTGGTGAGGGTCTGGAACAACTGGCCTGAAAGGGTAGTTGAGGAAGAAAACCTCAACTCATTCTAAAGGAGTCTGGATATGCACCTCAAGTGCCGTAATCTGCAGGGCTACGGACCAAATGGAGGCAGGTGGGATTAGAATAGGTGGATCGTTTTTCGGCCGGCACGGACACGATGGGCCAAGTGGCCTCATTTTGTGCCTTAAATTTTCTGTGATTCGAAAGGAAAGAGTTCCTGGTTCAAAATTAACCAAGAAATGCCTGAAAGCATTGCTGTCCTGGGACAGAGAGGAAGGGAGAAATGAGAAGAGAGAGACAGAGAGAGAGAGAGGCAGAGAAAGAGGGAGAAACAGAGAGAGAGGGAGACACAGACAGATCGAGAGGGGTGGCCGAGAAAGAGCGAGAGGGAGAAACAAAGACAGAGAAGGAGTGAAAGACAGAAATAGGGCAGATAGAGACAGGGGAGACAGAGGGGAGGGAAATTCAGACAGAGAGAAGGTGGCAGAGAGACAGATAGAGGGAGTGGTAGAGGGAGAGTTACGGAGGGACAGAGGGAGAGGGAAAGACAGACAGAGGGACAGATGGAGATGGAGAAACAGAGAGAGAGAGAACGATTGGGAGAGACAGAGATTGGAGGAGACAGGGGTAGAGGGAGAGACCGAGACAAAAAGAGAGAGGGGAGAGATAGGGATTGGCAGAGAGAGGGACAGCGACAGAAGGAGAGACCAAGAGAGAGCGAGGCAGAGCGAGAGAGATAGAGGGTGGGACAGAGGGAAGGACAGAGGGAGGGACAGAGAGAGACGGGGAGACCAAGATAGAGAGACAGGGCAAAGAGAGAGAGAGTAAAGATAGAAACATAGAGAGAGACAGAGACAGAGAGTGGGGAGACTACAGCAGCAACTTTAGGTAAGTTATTTTAACTTCGGTGGTGGAAAACATTTAGAAAAAACAATTTGGATCAACATCAAGAGTCACATGGACAAAAGCGAGATAATTAAGGAAAGGCAGCATGGATTTCTTAAGGGAAAATCATGTTTAACGAACTGGCTGGATTTTTTTGAGGAGGTAACTGAAAGGGTTGATGAGGGCAATGTTGTTGATGTGGTGTACATGGAGTTTCAAAATGCGTTTGATACAGTGCCACACAACAGACGTGTGAGCAAACTTGGAGCTCATAGAATAATTGCGGGGGGGGGTATAATTGCTGGGGGTTAAATAATTGCGGGGAGGAATAATTACGGGGGGCAAATAATTGCGGGCGGGAATAATTGCGGGGGGGAATAAATTGCGGGGAGGGAATAATTGCGGGGGGGAATAAATTGCGGGGGGGAATAAATTGCGGGGGGGGAATAAATTGGTGGAATAAATTGGGGGGAATAAATTGCGGGGGGATAATTGCAGGGGGGAATAAATTGCAGGGGGGATTAATTGCGGGGGGGAATAAATTGCGGGGGGAATAAATTGCAGGGGGGAATACATTGCAGGGGGGATTAATTGCGGGGGGGAATAAATTGCAGGGGGGATTAATTGCGGGGGGGAATAAATTGCAGGGGGGATTAATTGCGGGGGGGAATAAATTGCGGGGGGGAATAAATTGCAGGGGGGATTAATTGCGGGGGGGAATAAATTGCAGGGGGGATTAATTGCGGGGGGGGAATAAATTGCAGGGGGGATTAATTGCGGGGGGGAATAAATTGCAGGGGGGATTAATTGCAGGGGGGAATAAATTGCAGGGGGGAATAAATTGCAAGGGGGATTAATTGCGCGGGGGGAAATAATTGCTGGGGGAATAAATTGCAGGGGGGAATAAATTGCAGGGGGGATTAATTGCGGGGGGGAATAAATTGCAAGGGGGATTAATTGCAGGGGGGAATAAATTGCAGGGGGGAATAAATTGCAAGGGGGATTAATTGCGCGGGGGGAAATAATTGCTGGGGGAATAAATTGCAGGGGGAATAAATTGCAGGGGGGATTAATTGCGGGGGGAATAAATTGCGGGGGGAATAAATTGCAGGGGGGATTAATTGCGCGGGGGGAAATAATTGCAGGGGGGATTAATTGCGGGGGGGATTAATTGCGGGGGGGGAATAAATTGCGGCAGGAAATAAATTGCAGGGGGGATTAATTGCGGGGGGGGGAATAAATTGCAGGGGGGATTAATTGCGGGGGGGATTAATTGCGATGGGGAATAAATTGCGAGGGGGGAATAAATTGCGGGGGGGGAAATAATTGCGGGGGGGGAAATAATTGCGGGGGGGGGAATAAATTGGGGGAATAAATAACAAAACTGAGGCTCATGAGATAGGAGGGCCAGTGTCAGCTTCGATCAAATATTGGTGAAAGGACAGAAAACAGCCAGTTGTGGTAAATGGTTGTTTTTCAGACTGGAAGATGGTAGACAGCAGTGTTCCCCAAAAGCCAGTGCTTCTTGTAAAATTTTAATATTTGCCGTTAACGAACTTGGAGGAGATGCAAACAGTGAGGGTGACACCAATCGACTGCAGGAGGACATAGATAGGTGAGTGGGATGGGCAGATAAGTGGCAGAAGGAATTTAATACAGGGAAATGTGAGATGGGCAGAAGGGATAGGGAGAGGGAATACAGACTTAATGGCCCAGTTCTCGGGAGTGTGCAGGGACAGAGAGACCTGGGGATACATGTACATACATCTTTGAAGGTGGCAGGACATATTGAGAAAGTAGTCAGCAAAGCATATGGGATCTTGGGCTTCATAAATAGAGATTTTGAATACAAAAGCATGAAAGTTATGCTGAATGTTTATAAACCTCTGGTTAGGCCTTGACCAGAACAGTGCATCCAATTCTGGTGACCACACTTTCAGAAAGATGTGAGAGTCCTTTGTAGGGAGCAGAGGGGATGGTGGATCCAGGGATGGGGGATTTTCGCAAAGTGGACTGGAAACAGCTACATGAAGGTCAATCAGTGTCAGAGCAGTGAGAGTTACTGAGGGTTGATATCAAATATGTTCACACAAAGACAAACAGGGTGGGACTCCGAAATCTAGAGCCCCTTGGATGTCAAGGATCAAACCGGGTACGATAAGGCACAAGAGGGAAGCTTATGTCGGATACCGAGAGCTCAATACCACAGAAAGCTGAGAGGCGTGTAGAAAGTACAAGGGTGAAATTTAAAAGCAAATTAGGAGAGCAAAGAAATGGCCGGAAAATAATATTACCATTAAATCAAAGAAATCACAAAGATGTTTTATAAATAAATGAAGAGCAAGAGGATAATTAAGGATAGAGTATTAGGGACCAAAAAGGGAATGTGTGTATGGAGGTGGGAGATGTGGGCATGGTTCTTAATGAATACTTTGTCTCCCTCTTTATAAAAGAGGGGGAACGATGCAGGTATTGTAGTTAAAGAGGAGGAGTGTGCAATATTGGATGGGGTAAACAGAGTGAGAGGAAATATTAAGGTGTTTGGCAACTTTGAAAGTGGATAAATGGTCAGGCCTGGATGCATTGGAACCAGTTCAGAGAAGGTTCACTCGGATGATTCCTGGGATGAAGCGGTTGTCTTTTGAGGAATGGTTGAACAGGTTGGGCCTATACTCATTGGACTTTTGAAGAATGAGAGGTGATCTTATTGAAACATACTAAATACTTAAAGGGATAGACAGGTTAGATGCAGGTAGGATGTCTCCTTTGGTTCGGGAGTCTAGAACCAGGGGACACAATTTCAAAATAAGGGGGAAGCCACTTAGGTCAGAGATGGGGAGAAATGTCTTGGCTCAGAGGGTTGTGAATCTTTGGAATTCTCTACTCCAGTGGGCTGTGGAAACTCAGTCTGGGAAAAAGGCATTGAAGTGGATGATCAGCCATGATCGTATTGAATGGCGGAACAGGCTCGATGGGCTGAATGGCCTACTCCTGTTCCTATGTTCCCAAGCTGCTGAAATAGTTTCTCCCAAACTACCCCATCAGTTCCCCTTAATATCTCAACATATTTTAACAAATCACCTTGATCCTCCTAAATTCCAGGCAATAAATCCCTAGTTTGTGTAATATCACCTCGTAATTTAACTCTTGGAGTCCAGTTATCATTCTGGTAAATCTACACTGCACTCAAATGGACATGGACCCCCCCAAAGTCTCTTTCAACCTCCAGTGTTTCTAGCTTTACACCATTTATAAAGTACTCTGTTCTCGTCTTTTTTTGCTGACATTGAAATCTATCTACCACAGTTTTGCCCATTTATTTAAGATATTAATATCTCTTTGTAATTTGATGCTTCCAGCTACACTGCTTACAATGCTGCCTATTTTTGTGTCATTGGTAAACTTGGGTATGTTGCATTCTACCACATCATCTTAAATCATTAATAAATAGAGCAAACTGAGACACACACGGGCTTTGCACTAGTAGACAGGAGTGAATCATTCCAACCTCGAGGTTTTTTAACTCCACATTAATGTTTAAAAAAAAATTCAAATTCACAACAGCCCTGTGTGGGATTTGAACTCCTACTTTTTCAATCATCAGCTCAGGCCTTCAAATTAAAACCCATAAAAAGAGATTCATTTTCCTACTGCTGTTGTCTGACTGTCTCAGGTTTTGTATATTGTTCCCTTCGCCTCTTCTTCCATGCGTTTGAAGTCTTTGAAGTTTGTCAGACATTGGTAAACTACTTCATGTGGTGTTGTGTAAATACCTTCAATTCTGTGTATGTGGAAGGGACACAATTCAAATTCTCACCTTATTGCATCAACTAAAACCTACAGGTCCATTCAAACAACTCTATTTCCTGTCTCTGCAAAGACAGCTCACACTTCCACAATGCAGGAATGTCTGAATGGAAACAGCTTTTGACACATTTCCCAACATGTTTGCCAACACTTTTCAGGATAAAGCGAAATTCAACTTAGAGATTGCAAGCCCCAAATTGAATCTTTTAGATGTAAAAAGTGACACAAATGAAATCCCAGATCTCTCTGTCCCTGCACCCATTTTAACATTGTACCATTTAGTTTATATCGCTTCTCCTCAGCCTTCCTTCCAAAATGCATCATCTTACATTTCTCAGCATTGAAGTTAACCTGCTATGTGTCTGACCATTTCACCAGACTGCCTCTATCCTCCTGAAGTCTACTCCTATTCCCTTAACTGTTTATTACATTGCAAATGGCACAATGTTGAAGTTATGCCCTGTATACCCCAGTCTCAGTCATTCATATATCAATAAGATCAGTGGTCCTAATCAAAACCCCTGGGGAATACCACAATTTACACTGTATACAGTGAGTACAAAAGCCGAGAGGGTGTGCTGAACATTTATAAAGCTCTGGTCAGGTAACAGAGAGGGAGAGACTGGGATTCAGAGGGTAACGGAGAGGGAGAGACTGGGACTCAGAGGGTAAGAGAGAGGGAGAGACTGGGATTCAGAGGGTAACAAAGACGGAGAGACTGGGACTCAGAGGGTAAGAGAGAGGGAGAGACTGGGATTCAGATGGTAACAGAGAGGGAGAGTCTGGGATTCAGAGGGAAACAGAGAGGGAGAGACTGGGATTCAGACGGTAACAGAGAGGGAGAGTCTGGGATTCACAGGGTAACAGAGCGGGAGAGACTGGGATTCAGAGGGTAACAGAGAGGGAGAGTCTGGGAATCAGAGGGTAAGAGAGAGGGAGAGACTGGGATTCACAGGGTAACAGAGAGGGAGAGTCTGGGATTCAGAGGGAAACAGGGAGGGAGAGACTGTGATTCAGAGAGTAACAGAGAGGGGGAGAGAATGGGATTCAGAGGGTAACAGAGAGGGAGAGACTGGGATTCAGAGGGGAACAGAGAGGGAGAGACTGGGATTCAGAGGGTAACAGAGAGGGAGAGACTGGGATTCAGAGGGAAACAGAGAGGAAGAGACTGGGATTCAGAGGGTAACCGAGAGGGAGAGACTGGAATGCAGAGGGTAACAGAGAGCGAGAGAATGGGATTCAGAGGGAAACATGGAGGGAGAGACTGGGATTCAGAGAGTAACAGAGGGGGAGAGAATGGGATTCAGAGGGTAACGGAGAGGGAGAGACTGGGATTCAGAGGGTAACAGAGAGGGAGAGACTGGAATTCAGAGAGTAACAGAAAGGGAGAGACTGGGATTCAGAGAGTAACAGAGGGAAAAATAGAGTTGGCGAGGGCAACATAGAAATTTTAAGGCACAGAAAGTGGCCACTTGGCCCATCCTCTCTGTGCCAGCCGAAAAACGGTCAACCTATTCTAATCCCACCTTCCAGCATTTGGTCCGAGCACTGCAGCTTACCGCACTTGAGGTGCCTATCCAGACTCCTTCTGAATGAGTTGAGGGTCTCTGCCTCAACTACCCTTTCAGGCAGTGAGTTCCAGACCATCGCGACCCTCTGGGTGAAAAAGATTTTCCTCAACTCCCCTCCAATCTTTCGACCAATCACTTTAAATCTATGTCCCCTCGTCACTGACCTTTCTGCTGTGGTTCTCTGCCCTTCACCCCCACTCTATCCAGGACCCTCAAAATTTTGTACATTTCAATCAGATCTCCCCTCAGCCTTCTCTGTTCCAAGGACAACAACCCCTGCCTATCCTCATAGCTACAATTCTCCAGTCCTGGCAACATCCTAGACAAAGTCCCGTGTTCATAACACATGGATAAAGAGGTTAATCATCTGAGCTGTTACTCTGAGACAGAGACAGAGAGGGAGGGAGAGAGGGAGAAAGAGAGAGAGAGAGGGAGAGAGAGAGGGAGGGAGAGAGGGAGTGAGAGATGGTGTGGGGAGACACAAACTGAGACGTGGACAGAGGCAGCGAGAGAGAGAGAGGGAGAGATAGAGAGGGAGAGGCAGAAGAGAGAGAGGCAGAGATAGAGAGAGACAGAGAGAGAGGGAGCGATGGTGTGAGGGAGGCACAAATTGAGACATGGACAGAGGTTGAGAAAGAGAGAGAGGGAGAGATAGAGAGAGAGAGCTGGGGGAGAGACAGATAGAGAGTGAGAGAGGCACAGAGAGAGAAGGAGACACAGAGAGGCAGACATAGAGAGGCAGACAGAGAGCTAGAGAGAGACAGAGAGAGAGGGAGAGATGGTGTGAGGGAGGCACAAATTGAGACATGGACAGAGGTTGAGAAGGAGAGAGAGGGAGTGACAGAGAAGGAAAGACAGATGGAGGGAAACAGAGAGAGACAGAGATAGAAGGAGAGAGAGGTAGAGACTGGGACTCAGAGGGTAAGAGACAGGGAGAGTCTGGGATTCACAGGGTAACAGAGAGGGAGAGTCTGGGATTCAGAGGGTAACAGAGAGGGAGAGACTGGGATTCAGAGGGTAACAGAGAGGGAGAGTCTGGGATTCAGAGAGTAACAGAGGGGGAGAGACTGGGATTCAGAGGGTAACGGAGAGGGAGAGACTGGGATTCAGAGGGTAAAAGAGAGGGAGAGACTGGGATTCAGAGGGTAACGGAGAGGGAGAGACTGGAATTCAGAGGGTAACTGAGAGGGAGAGACTGGAATTCAGAGGGTAACGGAGAGGGAGAGACTGGGATTCAGAGGGTAACAGAGAGGGAGAGTCTGGGATTCAGAGGGTAACAGAGATGGAGAGACTGGGATTCAGAGGGTAACAGAGAGGGAGAGACTGGGATTCAGAGAGTAACAGAAGGGGAGAGACTGGGATTCAGAGAGTAACAGAGAGGGAGAGACTGGGATTCAGAGAGTACCAGAGAGGGAGAGACTGGAATTCAGAGAGTAACAGAGAGGGAGAGACTGGGATTCAGAGAGTAACAGAGAGGGAGAGACTGAGATTCAGAGAGTAACAGAGGGAAAAATAGAGTTGGCGAGGGCAACATAGAAATTTTAAGGCACAGAAAAAGGCCACTTGACCCATTCTCTCTGTGCCAGCCGAAAAACGATCAACCTATTCTAATCCCCCCTTCCAGCATTTGGTCCGAGCACTGCAGCTTACCGCACTTGAGGTGCCTATGCAGACTCCTTCTGAATGAGTTGAGGGTCTCTGCCTCAGCTACCCTTTCAGGCAGTGAGTTCCAGACCATTGCGACCCTCTGGGTGAAAAAGATTTTCCTCAACTCCCCTCTAATTTTTCTACCAATCACTTTAAATCTATGCCCCCTCGTCACTGACCTTTCTGCTATGGTTCTCTGCCCTTCACCTCCACTCCATCTAGGACCCTCAAAATTTTGTACATTTCAATCAGATCTCCCCTCAGCCTTCTCTGTTCCAAGGACAACAACCCCTGCCTATCCTCATAGCTACAATTCTCCAGTCCTGGCAACATCCTGGAAAATGGGACAGAGACAAAGTCCCGTGTTCATAACACATGGATAAAGAGGTTAATCATCTGAGCTGTTACTCTGAGACAGAGACAGAGAGGGAGGGAGAGAGGGAGAAAGAGAGAGAGGGAGAGGGCGAGAGGGAGAGTCAGAGAGAGCGAGGCAGAGAGAGAGAGAGATGCAGAGAGAGAGAGGCAGAGAGAGACAGAGAGAGAGGGAGGGAGAGATGGTGTGGGGGAGACACAAACTGAGAGGTGGACAGAGGCAGCGAAAGAGAGAGAGGGAGAGACGGAGAGAGAGAGGCAGAGAGAGGGAGGCAGAGAGAGGCAGACAGAGAGCTAGAGAGAGACAGAGAGAGAGGGAGCGATGGTGTGAGGGAGGCACAAATTGAGACATGGACAGAGGTTGAGAAAGAGAGAGAGGGAGAGACGGAGAGAGAGTGCTGGGGGAGAGACAGATAGAGAGTGAGAGAGGCACAGAGAGAGAAGACGACACAGAGAGGCAGACATAGAGAGGCAGACAGAGAGCTAGAGAGAGACAGAGAGAGGGAGAAATGGTGTGAGGGAGGCACAAATTGAGACGTGGACAGAGGTAGAGAGAGAGAGGGAGACATAGAGAGAGGGAGGGGGTGGGAAAGACAGATAGCGAGGGACAGAGGCAGTGTGAGAGAGGCAGATTGGAAGGTAGCAAAAGTAACTCCACTATTTACAAAAGGAAGGAGAGAGAAAATGGGGAACTAAAGACCAGTTCGTCCAACATCAGTCATTGGGAAAATGCCTGAATCTATAATAAAGGATGTGATAACAGGACACTTAAAGAGAGATTGCAGGGGTGTGGTGGGGGGGGGGTGGGAGAGAGAAATGGGGGGAGAGAGAAATGGGGGGGATAGAGAGGGGGGAGAGTGCATGAGTGAGACGGAGCAAATGAGAGAGGTACTAGGTTAGGTGGGACAATAAGCTGTGAGGAGGACACAAATAGACTACAAAGAGAGATGGTTTGGGATAGACAGCAATAAATGTCCCAGTGTTGTGGTAACATAAAATGGCCACTGAAAATGAACCTAAAATGGCTGACTGATGTGTGTGGATTTCCACAGATGAGAGGAGAGAGAGAGAGACAGACAGACAGAGAGAGACAGACAGAGAGACAAAGAGGGAGACAGAGACCAAGACACAGAGAGTGATCGCAGGATATTTGTCGTGGGACAGAGGAAGAGGAGGAGGCCATTTGGCCCCTCAACCCTGTTCTGTCATTCAAGGAGCTCATGGCTGATGTGTGATCTCACTCCATGTACCTACCTTTGTCCCTTAATACCTTTGGTTAACAAAAATCTATCAAACTCAGATTTAAAAATTAACAAGTGTCTCAGCATCAATTGCTGATTGTGGAAGAGAGTTTCAAACTGATACCACACCTGGTGTGCTGAAGTGTTTCTTCATTTCACTCCTGAAAGGTTTTTAGACTAGGTTTATATTTTTAGACTATGCCCCCATGTTCTAGACTCTGCAGCCAGTGGGAATTGTTACTCTCTGTCCACCCTATCAGTTTCCCTTATTATCTTGAAAACAATCATCAAATCACACCTGAGCCTTCAAAATTCCAGGGATACAGAGTAAATCTCCAGCTACACTGTCCCATTAAATATTCCCAAGCTAAGCACAATGTTGGGCTTGACAAGAGTAAATTCCCTCTACACTGTCCCATCACACACTCCCAGGGCAGGAACATCATGGGGTGGATACAGAGTGAATCTCACTCGACACTGTCTGATAGAGACAGAGAGAGAGAGACAGAAAAAGAGAAACAGAGAGACATGGACTGACAGGGTGACTGACAGACATAGACGGATACTTCACAGGGGATACTGGAAGAGGAAGATGCAATTCAACCACACAACTCTGTTCCGGCATCAAATGAGATCTTGGCTGATCTGTGATGTAACTTACACCATATATCCTGCCTTTGCCCCTTATCTCTTAATACCTTTGGTTAACAAGAATCTATCAATCACAGATTTAAAAATTAACCAATAAGCCAGCAAGAAATTTGCACAACCAATATCATGAGGGTGCGATGGCTCCCACAGTGGAATAGCTTGCTGGTTGTTTAACATGGAGGCTGTTCCTTCTGGATCATCAAACGTATCTGCCTGGTCCCCAACTTCATCTGCATTTCCCCATCTCCCAATGTTTTTTTATCTCCATATCTATCTCTTATATGTTTGTGTCCACAGCAGTGAAGGGTTACATCAAATTAATATATCTTACATTATCCTTTTCATCCACCTCAACAACCTCTCTCTCTCTCCAAATTTGTCCTCAGAGACAGAGAGGGAAAGACAAATGCAGGAACAGAGAGAGAGACGGAGAGAGAAGGAGGGAGTGGGAGAGAAACAGAGGCAAAGGCAGTTGGAGAGACAGAGAGAGAGAGAAGCAGAGACGGAAGGAGAGAGAGGGAGTGACAAGGAGGGAAAGACAGATGGAAAGACAGATAGAGGGAGAGACAGAGAAAGATGGAGAGAGAGGGAGAGACAGAGAGGGAAAGACAGATGGAGGAACAGAGAGAGAGACAGAGATGGAGGAGAGAGAGGGAGGGACAGGGAGGGAAAGACAGATGGAAAGACAGAGAGAGAGAGACGGAGATAGAAGGAGAGAGAGGGAGAGACAGAGAGGGAAAGGCAGATGGAGAGACATAGAGAGAGATAGAGATAGAAGGAGAGAGAGAGAGTGTCAGGGAGGGAAAGACAGATGAAGAGACAGAGAGAGAAGGAGGGAGTGGGAGAGAAACAGAGGCAAAGGCAGTTGGAGAGACAGAGAGAGAGAGAAGCAGAGATGGAAGGAGAGAGAGGGAGTGACAAGGAGGGAAAGACAGATGGAAAGACAGAGAGAGAGAGAGACAGAGAAAGAAGGAGAGAGAGGGAGTTACAGGAAGGGAAAGACAGATCGAGGAACAGAGTGAGAGACAGAGAGAGAAGGAGAGAGATGGAGTGACGGAGGGAAGGACAGATGGAGGGAAAGAGAGAGAAACAGAGAGAGAAGAACAGAGAGGGAGTGACAGAGGGAATGACAGATGGAGAGACAGAGAGAGAGGCAGAGGTGGACGGAGAGAGAGGATGTGACAGGGAGGGAAAGACAAATGGAGAGACGGAGAGAGAGAGAGACAGAGAGAGAGGCAGAGATAGAAGGAGAGAGAGGGAGTGTCAGGGTGGGAAAGACAGATGGAGGGACAGAGCGAGAGAGGCAGAGAGAGAGGCAGAGACAGAAAGAGAAGGAGAGAGATGGAGTGACAGGGAGGGTAGGACAGATTGAGCGATAGAGAGAAAGAGACAGAGATAGAAGGAGAGATAGGGAGTGACAGGTGGTGGGGAAGATAGACGAAACGACAGAGAGAGAGAGAGAGAGAGAGAAAGAGAAGGGGAGAGAGGGAGAGACAGAGAGGGAACGACAGATGGAAAGACAGAGAGAGAGAGACAGAGAGAGAAGGAGAGAGAGTGAGAGACAGAGTGGGAAAGACAGACGGAGGGACAGAGAGAGAGACAGAGAGAGAGAGAGACAGAGAGAGAGGCAGAGATAGAAGGGGAGAGAGGGAGTGACAGGGAGGGAAAGACAAATGGAGAGACGGAGAGAGAGAGAGACAGAGAGAGAGGCAGAGATAGAAGGAGCGAGAAGGAGTGTCAGGGTGGGAAAGACAGATGGTGGGACAGAGAGAGAGAGGCAGAGAGAGAGGCAGAGACAGAAAGAGAAGGAGAGAGACGGAGAGAGAGAGAGAGAAGGAGAGAGGGAGTGACAGAGAGGGAAAGACAGATGGAGGAACAGAGAGAGAGACAGAGATAGAAGGAGAGAGAGGGAGAGACAGAGAGGGAAAGGCAGATGGAGAGACAGAGAGAGAGTGACAGAGATAGAAGGAGAGAGAGGGAGAGACAGAGAGGGAAAGACAGATGGAGGGACAGAGAGAGAGAGAGTGAGAGAGGCAGAGACAGAGAGAGAAGGAGAGAGACGGAGAGAGAGAGAGAAGGAGAGAGGGAGTGACAGAGAGGGAAAGACAGATGGAGGAACAGAGAGAGAGACAGAGATAGAAGGAGAGAGAGGGAGTGACAGAGAGGAAAAGACAGATGGAGGGGCAGAGAGAGAGGCAGAGACAGAGAGAGAAGGAGAGAGACGGGGAATCAGAGAGGGAAAGACAGATGGAGAGACAGAGAGAGAGAGACAGAGAGCGAGGCAGAGAGAGAGAGAGGAGAGACATGGAGAGACAGAGAGGGAAAGACAGATGGAGGGACAAGAGAGAGAGACAGAGAGAGTGGCAGAGACAGAGATAGAAGTAGTGAGAGGGAGTGTCAGGAAGGGAAAGACAGTTGGAGGGACACAGTGAGAGACAGAGAGAGAAGGAGACAGATGGAGTGACAGGGAGGTTAGGACAGATGGAGCGATGGAGAGAAAGAGACAGAGATAGAAGGAGAGAGAGGGAGTGACAGGGCAGGGAAAGACAGATGGTGGGACAGAGAGAGAGAGAGAAAGATAGGAGAGAGAGGGAGAGACAGAGAGGGAAAGACAGATGGAGGGACAGAGGGAGAGACAGAGAGAGATGGAGAGAGTGGGAGAGACAGAGAGGGAAAGACAGATGGAGGGACAGAGACAGAAATAGAGAGAGAAGGAGAGAGTGGGAGAGTCAGAGAGGGAAAGACAGATGAAGAGACTGAGCGAGAGGCAGAGATCTCTCCGGATGTTTCTGTCTCCATACCTATCTCTTAAATGTTTGTGCACACAGCAGTGAAGGATTACATCAACTTAATTTCTCTTACATTCTCCCTTTCAATCGAGCCCAGAATCTCTCTCTCCAACCCTGTCCCCCTCCACAACACTCTCTCTGTCTGCATATCTAACCCTCTCTCCCTCTGTCTCTCTCCTCGTGTCAGAGATAGCAGGTGGGAGAGACAGAGAGAGGAAGACCGAGTGAGAATGTTGAAGGAACTATACTCTATTCCTAAGCTGTGCTGAACCTGCTCTGGGAGTGTTTGATGGGCTACATTAATGGGTCGTGTACAGTCCTGTATCAGGCTGTGAAGAAGCACAGCTTGTTCAGGGTACAACGGGTCAAATGGAACGATTCACTCCGGTCTGCTACTGGGAAGAGAGACTGACCTTAACATCAAGGCAGCGTTTGACCGAGTGTGACATCGAGGAGCCCGAGTAAAACTGAAGTCAGTAGGAATCCGCTGGTTGGACTCATACTGAGCACAAAGGAAGATGGTTGTGGTTGTTGGAGGTCAATCATCTCAGTCCCAGGACATCACTGCAGGAGTTCCTCAGGGTTGTTGTTGAGGCTCAACCAACTTCAGCTGTGATCCCAGGAGAGAATGCTGGAAATACTGAGCAGCTCAAGCAGCATCTGTGGAGAGAGAAACACCGTTAGTGATTCAGCTCGATGCTTTCCAGATTTCCAGCATCCACAGTATTTTGCCTCAGATAATGAAGCAATCCAGAGCCACATGCACCAAGACCCAGACAACATTCAGGTTTGGGCCGACCAGTGGGAAGTAACATTCACGTCACACAAGTGCCAGGCAATGACCATCTGCAACAAGAGAGAATCCAACCACCTCCCCTTGGCATTCAAAGCATTATCCCATCGCTGAATCCCCCAGCATCAACATCCTGGGGAAACATTGACATCAAACTTAACTGAACGAAACACATCAATAGTTTCTTCACCCAGTGGCTGGTGGGTGTCTGGAACTCACTGCCTGAAAGGATGAGTATAAAATGGGTGGTTGATGGCCGGCACAGACTGGGCGGGCCGAAGGGCCTGTATAAGTGCTGTATCTCTCTATGACTCTAAAGGATGGTAGAGGCAGAATCCCTCATCACATTTAAAACAATCTCTTGGATATTCACTTCTCTATATTTAAAATGGGTAAGGAATAACTCCCCTCGTCTGCACTGCCCCATCAAACACTCTCAGAGAAGGTACAGCACGGATTAGATACAGAGTAAAGCTCCGTTTAAACTGTCCCTGGAGTGTCGGATTAACCCGGGTCACTCACTGTCCCCGGCTCAGCCTCAAGACTCACCTGCCTCAGTCACTGAGACGCTCCTGTATCACTTGCCTTAATGTAAGCGGATGCCGGGTTTGGGAGCAGGACAGGCACACGGGATTAGGACGACTGCTCATGTGGAGGATAAGCATCGGTAATCCCTCAGAGAATCAGAACAGACCAGCGAGACTCAGAAAAGGAAACTTGTGTTGAATTTGTGAGTCTGGCATTGTGGAATGCTTTAGTATTTGGTGAGAATGTTGAGCCAGTGACATTTTGCCCCAGTGGGATGAATAGACACTATATGACTTTATTACAACAGTAAGGTACCGTGTGTACTGTAAATATGGACTGAAATAACAATGTAACTGATCAATTTTCAGCTGAATTCTATGACGACAGTTAGAGTCATACAGCACAGAAACAGGCCGTTCGGCCCATCGTGTCTGTGTCCACCATCAAGCACCTAAAGATTCTAGTCCCATTTTCCAGCACTTGGCCCGTAGCCTTGTATGCTACGGCATTTCAAGTGCTCATCTGAATACTTCTTAAATGTTGTGAGGGTCCCTGCCTCTACCACCCCTTCAGGCAGAGTGTTCCAGATTCCAAACACCCTCTGGGTGAAAAATCTTTTCCTCAAATCCCCTCTAAACCTCCTGCCCCTTACCTTCAATCTATGCCCCCTGGTTATTGACCCCTTCACTGAGGGAAAAAGTTTCTTCCTATCTCACCTAGCAATGCCCCTCATAATTTTGTACACATCAATCAGGTCACCCCTCAGCCTTCTCTGCTCTGAGGAAAACAACTCCAGCCTTTTCAGTCTCTCTTCATAGCTGAAATGCTCCAGCCCAGGCAACATCCTGGTGAATCTCCTCTGCATCCTCTCCAGTGCAATCACATCCTTCCTATAGTGTGGTGCCCAGAACTGTACACAGTTCTCCAGCTGTGGCCTAACCAGTGTTTTATATAGCTCCATCAGAACCTCCCTGTTCTTATATTCTATGCCTCAACTAATAAAGGCAAGTATCCCATATACCTTCCTAACCACCTTGTCTACCTGCGTTGCAGCCTTCAGTGATCTGTGGACAAGTACACCAAGATCCCTCTGACACTCGGTACTTCCTATGGTCCTACCATTCATTGGATATTCCCTAGCCTTGTTAGTCCTTCCAAAATTCTATGTCGCCTAACCTATGTATAATCTTTAATCTTGCAGTGCATGTGTAATGTTTAATTTCCGAAAGCCAGACAGAGTAAAGCTTAACGTACTCCAAAAAACTCCAGACTTTTGGCATTTATTACCTTATCGGGTCATATCTGTCGTTAAGTTGGACTAGACATGTGAATAATTCTTTTTAAATTGTTTTTCCGACAGGACTAGTGAAAATCGATTTGCAGCATCTCATCATATAATATATACTCCTGTCTATATTGTCTGAACACAGACATAAA
The DNA here is from genome assembly GCF_036365525.1 of Heterodontus francisci. Classification (NCBI taxonomy): domain Eukaryota; kingdom Metazoa; phylum Chordata; class Chondrichthyes; order Heterodontiformes; family Heterodontidae; genus Heterodontus; species Heterodontus francisci. The sequence continues at coordinate 403,486 of NW_027141098.1, forward strand.
ATAGCCACAGACTTTGCTATTTATTTCGGGGCAGACAGGTGAAGTGTTTATTTTGTCTGTGATTTAACTCGACCCCCAATGATAACCAACATGGTGGGAGCGAGTGATAGACAGAGAGAGAGGAACAGAGGTAGAGTAACAGAGAGATAGGGAGAGATAGAAATGGAGAGAGAACAGAGAGATAGTGAGGGATAGAGAAAGAAGCAGAGAGATAGAAAGTGCCAGGAGACCCTGAGACACTTTAGAAGCAGTGGGACGGGGAGACAGGCTGTGTGGAGACCCTGGGGTAACGTTATAGATAGACAGGGTAGATGTAGGTAAGATGTTTCTCCTGGTTGAGGAGTCTAGAACCAGGGGATACAATTTCAAAATAAGGAGGAAGCCAATTTCCTGCCTTTGCCCCTTATCTCTTAATACCTTTGGTTAACAAGAATCTATCAATCACAGGTTTAAAAATTGACCAATAAGCCAGCATGAAATTACCACAGCCAATATCATGAGGGTGTGATGGTTCCCACAGTGGAATAGTTGGTTGAATATTTAAAATGGAGGCAATTCCTTCTTTATCATCAAAAGTGTCTGCCTGGGCCCCAACTTCATCTGCATTCCTCCCTCTCCCGATGTTTTTTTTTTCTCTCCATACCTATCTCAAATATGTTTGTGTGCACAGCAGTGAAGGATTAAATCAAGTTAATATATCTTACATTATCCTCTTCATCCAACTCAACAATCTCTCTCTCTCTCCAAGTTTGTCCCTCTCTACAGCCCTCTCTATGCCTTCATATCTAACCCTCCGTCCCTCTGTCTCTCTCCTCGTGTCAGTGATAGCAGAGAGAGAGACAGAGATAGAAGGAGAGAGAGGGAGTGACAGAGAGGGAAAGACAGATGGAGGGACAGAGAGAGAGAGACAGAGAGAGAAGGAGAGATTGGGAGAGACAGAGAGGGAAAGGCAGTTGGAGAGACAGAGAGAGAGAGAGGCAGAGATGGAAGGAGAGAGAGGGAGCGACAGGGAGGGAAAGACAGATGGAAAGACAGAGAGAGAGAGACTGAGATAGAAGGAGAGAGAGGGAGAGACATAGAGGGAAAGACAGATGGAGAGACAGAGAGAGAGAATGGCAGAGTTGGAAGGAGAGAGAGGGAGAGACAGGGAGGGAAATACAGATGGAAAGACATAGAGAGAGACAGAGAGAGAAGGAGAGAGAGGGAGTGTCAGGGAGGGAAAGACTAATGGAGGGACAGAGAGAGAGAGACAGGGAGAGAGATGGAGTGACAGGCAGGGAAGGACAGATGGAGGGATAGAGAGAGAGAGACAGAGATAGAAGGAGAGAGAGGGAGTGACTGGAGGGAAAGACAGATGGAGATAGTGAGAGAGAGGGACAGAGATAGAAGGAGACTGAGGGAGACACAGAGAAGGAACGACCGATGGAAAGACTGAGAGAGAGAGAGAGCTAAGGAAACAGAGGAAGAGACAGAGAGGGAAAGACAGATGGAGGGACAGAGAGAGAGAGAGGCAGAGATGGAAGGAGAGAGATGGAGAAACAGACAGGGAAAGACAGATGGAGGGACAGAGAGAGAGAGAGAGAGAGAGAGAGACAGAGACAGAGAGACAGAGACAGAGAGAGAGGCAGAGATAGAAGGGGAGAGAGGGAGTGACAGGGAGGGAAAGACTGATGGAGAGACAGAGAGAGAGAGACAGAGACAGAGATAGAAGGAAAGAGAGGGAGAAACAGACAGGGAAAGACAGATGGAGGGACAGAGAGAGAGAGAGACAGAGAGAGAGACAGAGAGAGAAGGAGGGAGAGTGAGAGACAGAGATGGAAAGACAGATGGAGGGACAGAGAGAGAGAGAGAGACAGAGATAGAAGGAGTGAGAGGGAGTGACAGAGAGGGAAAGACAGATGGAGAGACAGAGAGAGAAAGACAGAGATAGAGGAGAGAGAGGGAGAGACAGAAAGGGAAAGACAGATGGAGGGACAGAGAGAGAGAAGGAGAGATTTGGAGTGACAGGGAGGGAAGGACAGATGGAGGGATAGAGAGAAATAGACAGAGATAGAAGGAGAGAGAGGGAGTGACAGGGGGGAAAGACAGATGGAGAGACAGAGAGAGAGAGAGACAGAGAGAGAAGGAGAGATAGGGAGTGACAGGGAGGGAAAGACGGATGGAAAGACAGAGAGAGAGAGACAGAGATAGGAGAGAGATGGAGAGACTGAGAAGGAAAGACAGATGGAGGGACATAGAAAGAGACAGAGATAGAAGGAGAGAGTGGGAGAGACAGGGATGGAAGGACAGACAGAGGGACAGAGAGAGAGAGAGACAGAGATAGAAGGAGAGAGAGGGAGAGACAGAGAGGGAAAGACAGATGGAGAGGGAGAGAGAGAGAGAGACAGAGATAGAAGGACAGAGAAGGGAGTGACAGATAGGGAAAGACAGATGGAGGGATAGAAAGAGAGAGACAAAAAGAAGGAGAGAGGGAGTGACATAAAGGGAAAGACAGATGGAGGAACAAAGAGATAAACAGAGAGAGAGGCAGAGAGAGAAAGAGAAGGAGAGAGAGGGAGAGACAGAGAAGGAGAGAGAGGGAGAGACAGAGAGGGAAAGACAGATGGAGAGACAGAGAGAGAGAGACAGAGATAGAAGGACAGAGAAGGGAGTGACAGAGAGGGAAAGACAGATGGAGGGACAGAGTGAGAGACAGAGAGGAGAGAGATGGAGTGACAGGGAGGGAAGAACAGATGGAGGGATAGAAAGAGAGAGACAAATAGAAGGAGCGAGGGAGTGACAGAAAGGGAAAGACAGATGGAGGGACAGAGAGAGAGACAGAGAGAGAGGCAGAGACAGAGAGAGAAGGAGAGATTGGGAGAGACAGAGAGGGAAAGGCAGTTGGAGAGACAGAGAGAGAGAGAGGCAGAGATGGAAGGAGAGAGAGGGTGTGACAGGGAGGGAAAGACAGATGGAAAGACAGAGATAGAGGGAGAGACATAGAGCGAAAGACAGAAGGAGAGACAGAGAGAGCGAATGGCAGAGATGGAAGGAGAGAGAGGGAGAGACAGGGATGGAAATACAGATGGAAAGACAGAGAGAGAGACTGAGAGAGAAGGAGAGAGAGGGAGTGTCAGGGAGGGAAAGACAAATGGGGGGACAGAGAGAGAGATACAGGGAGAGAGATGGAGTGACAGGCAGGGAAGGACAGATGGAGAGACGGAGAGACGCAGAGATGGAAGGAGAGAGAGGGAGTGAAAGAAACGGAAAGACAGATGGAGCGAGAGAGAGAGAGAGAGAGACAGAGATAGAAGGAGAGAGATGGAGAGACAGAGAGGGAAAGACAGATGGAGGGACAGAGAGAGAGACAGAGGTAGAAGGAGAGATGGAGTGACAGGGAGGGAAGGACAGATGGAGGGATAGAGAGTGAGAGCAGAGATAGAAGGAGAGAGTGGGAGTGACAGAGGGAAAGACAAATGGAGGGACAGACAGAGGGAGGGAAAGACAGATGGAGAGACTGAGATAGAGAGAGGCAGAGATGGACGGAGAGAGAGGGAGTGACAGGGAGAGAAAGACAGATGGAAAGACAGAGAGAGAGAGAAAGGGAGAGAAGGAGAGAGATGGAGTGACAGAGAGGGAAGGATAGATGGAGGGATAGAGAGCGAGAGACATCGATAGAAGGAGAGAGAGGGAGTGACAGGTGGCGGGGTTGGGGGGGTATACAGATGGAGGGACCGAGAGAGAGAGAAGGAGAGAGAGGGAGAGACAGAGAGAAGTAGAAAGGGATTGGCAGAGAGGGAAAGACATTTGGAGGAACAGAGAGCGAGACAGCGATAGAAGGAGAGAGAGGGAGTAACCGAGAGGGAAAGACATTTGGAGGGACAGAGAGAGTGACAGAGAGAGAGGCAGAGACAGAGAGAGAAGGAGAGAGAGGGAGAGACAGAGAGAGAGGCAGAGACAGAGAGAGAAGGAGAGAGAGGGAGAGACAGAAAGGGAAAGACAGATGGAGAGAAGAGAGAGAGAGACACACAGATAGAAGGAGAGAGAGGGAGAGACAGAGAGGAAAAGGCAGATGGAGGGGCAGAGAGAGAGAGATTACGACAGAGAGATAGAAGGAGAAAGACATAGAGACAGAGAACGTAAGACAGATGGAGGGACAGAGAGAGAGAGACAGAGAGAGTGGCAGAGACAGAGATAGAAGGAGAGAGAGGGTGTGTCAGGAGGAAGGGGAGAGGGAGGTAGAGGGGGAGAGACAGATAGAGGGGGATAGGGAGATAGAGGGGGAGAGCGAGATAGAGGGGGATAGGGAGATTGAGGGGGAGAGGGAGATAGAGGAGGAGAGGGAGAGAATGGGGGGAGAGGGAGAGAGAGGGGGGAGAGGGAGAGAGATGGGGAGAGGGAGAGAGATGGGGAGAGGGAGGTGGAGAGGGAGAGAGAGGGGGGAGAGGGAGGTATAGGGGGGCGAGGGAGAGAGAGCGGGAGAGGGAGAGAGTGAGATCGAGGGCAAGAGACAGATGGAGGGGGAGAGTGAGATAGAGGGGGAGATGGAGATAGAGGGGGAGAGTGAGATAGAGGGGAAGAGTGAGATAGAGGGGAAGAGTGAGACAGAGGGGAAAAATTAGATAGAGGGGGGGTGTGAGATAGAGGGGGTGTGTGAGATAGAGGGGATGTGTGAGAGAGAGTGGGAGAGGGAGATAGAGGGGGAGAGGGAGATAGAGGGGGAGAGGGAGATAGAGGGTGGGTGAGGGAGATAGAGGGGAGAGAGAGATAGAGGGAGAGAGGGAGATAGAGGGGGAGAGGGAGATAGAGGGTGGGTGAGGGAGATAGAGGGGGAGAGGGAGATAGAGGGGGGAGAGGGAGATAGAGGGGGAGAGGGAGATAGAGGGGGAGAGGGCAATAGAGGGAGAGAGGGAGATAGAGGGGGAGAGAGAGATAGAGGGGGAGAGAGAGATAGAGGGGGCGAGGGAGATAAAGGGTGGAGACGGAGATAGAGGGTGGAGACGGAGATAGAGGGTGGAGACGGAGATAAAGGGGGAGAGATGGATGGGGTAGAGGGTGGTGAACCTGTGGAATTCTCTACCGCAGAAGGCAGTGGAGGCCAAGTCATTAAATATATTCATGGAGGAGAGAGATATATTTCTTAATGTCAAAGGGATCAAGGGGTATGGGGAGAAAGTGGGAACAGGGTAGTGAATTAGACCATCGGTCATGATCTTTATTGAATGATGGAGCAAGCCCAAAGCGCCGAATGGTCTGCTCCTGCTCCTATTTTCTATGTTTCTATGAGAGAGGCGGATTGAGTGAGGGAGAGAGAAGGAGAAACAGAGAGAGAAGGAGAGATAGAGATGTAGCGAGGTGACCCTGATATTCTCTCTCTCTCACACACACACATCCAGACTCACACACACATACATAAAGGGACACACAGAAACAGACACACACACACAGACACACACACACACACACACACAGATTTTACATTCCACACGGATGTCAGTAAAAATGACCAACAGAACCTCAGTGACAATCCCCAGTGTCTGCCCAGTCCTGAGAGAGACAGAGAGAGAGATAGGGCAGTGACAGAGAAAGACAGTGAAAGAGGGAAGACAAAACAGCTTGTGGGAGAAACTTTACATTTATTTGTGTTCCACAGATTTTATTAAAAGTTGAAAGGGACTGGACACTGGGAAAGCTGTCAACACACAACAACAGCACTGAGAGACTTTAGAAGTGAGGGAAGGGGAAACACTTTAAAATCCACACTGATGTCAGTAAAACTCCCCAAACACAACCTCAGTAACAATCCCCATTATCTGCCCAGTCCTGTATTGTGGGTTTCTTCTTTGGCCTCCTTATCTCGAGAGACAATGGGTAAGTGCCTGGAGGTGGTCAGTGGTTTGTGAAGCAGCGCCTGGAGTGGCTATAAAGGCCAATTCTAGAGTGACAAGCTCTTCCACAGGTGCTGCAGAGAAATGTGATTGTCGGGGCTGTTACACAGTTGGCTCTTCCCTTGCGCCTCTGTCTTTTTTGTGGGTTTAGTGTGAGGGTTTGAGGGGGGAGGATTGGATCAGTGTCTGATATTTTGAAACTGCAGGGAAAGAATGAAAGGTTTAAAATTAACTAAGAGATGTCTGAAATCATTGCTGTGCTGGGATTAACATATCAATGGACTGTAAAAGTCAGAAAGGTCCTGTCCTGGGATTAACATATCAATGGACAGGCCCCCTCCCCCGCCCCCGAGGCAGGAGATTGAGAGACAGCCCAACATGTCAGAGGCTCAAGGGGTGGAGTTTGCAAACAGCTCAGTCAGGATATAAACTGGGTTTGAAGATCTCAGTTCCAATCACAAAACCCACCTTTCACTCTCTCTCTAGCGAGAGTGGACACATTCCCCAGTCTGATTCAGTGTGTGTGTCTGTGTATCTGTGTGTGTGCTCTCTCTGTCTCAATCTGCTTTATAACTGTGATTTGATTGTATTTGAATATTGCTGATTGTCTGTGTAACTGAGAGAGGGAACTCTGGGCTCTTGCTATGTAATTTTGTTTCAAAATGTCCTCGTTTTGTATTTTAATCCAATGTTTTTCTCCTTCTTTCCCCTGAGGTATTTTCATTCTGAAAACTGCACGGTGAAGGTAAAAAGAGGGAACGTTTCGGACGAGGAATCCTTGGACAGGAGCTTCCTCCAGAGGGGATGGACTGAGGCCTTGTCCACAGGCTGCACCCAAAGGGCCCATGTGAGTTGCGTCTGTTTATTAGCCTGAGGTTTAATTTCCTGTCTGGGGCCCTGGGTTAACCATTTCATGTTGGATTGGGGCTCCTGGTGTTTTATGCAGATTGAAAGCCTGGGGTTAAAGGAGCAGCCCCAGGAGGGAGTCCCATTTGCCACTTGCTCCTTCCAGCCCTGTCTGTGAGGTTTGCTGGTGTTTTGGGCAATGCGAGGAAGCTAACAGTGAAATAAGATGCACGGTACCCATTTTAATTTATTTTACTGTAGTTCTGAGGTTCGCTTTCTCTCTGTCTCCACATTCTTTCCCTGTGTCTCTATCTCCCCCCATGCTTTCTCTTCTCTGTCTCTGTTTCACACTCACCTTCTCCATTTAAACCTTTAATAAATAAAAAACATGCCACACACAGCAATGTGACTTGTCATTATTTGAAATGGTGAGACAGAATCAGCCGCTTGTTCCCAGTTTAAAGAGGGATTCGCTCTTTCTGGGGACTGAAATCTGTCTATTATCACATTGCTGCTTGTTGGATCTTGCTGTGCAGTTGGTGCCCTCCAGCATTTTGTCCATGACAACAGTTTAAAATTCAGCTTCCTGAGGGTCTGAATGTGGATTTCTCTGTGTTTTTACAAGAATTTTATAATAATTACAAGAGCTGAACGTGAAGCTGGATAGACTTGTTCTAAGTTTAAAGATGGAGTTTAGCATTTTCTGAGGACTGTGATGGGATATCTGGCTATGATCACATTGTGGGATCCTGCTGTGCATACATTCTCTGCATCAATTCCAACATCCAACACTGAGGCAGAAACAGATGGAGAGAAAAAGAGGGAGAGTGAGTAACAGCTGGAGGTGGCAGGTTAAACAGAGAGAGAGAGAGGGAGAAACAGGCAGAGTGTGTGTGAGGGAGCGAATGCAGAGAAAGATCGAGAAAGACAGAGAGAGAGAGAGAAATCCACACTCAAAAGCTTGGTACACTGAATATTGAAGTGTCACCATTGCTGGGATCTTGCTGTGCACTAAAAACAGATTATCTGCATATTTGCATTATCTGAAGGCTTGGAATTAAAGTCCTGAGCTTGAAGCCGGTATAATTCCCGAGTAATGATGGTGTTTTGGGCAGTGCTGTGAATTTGAGGGTGAAATGAAATTGTGGGATCTTGCTGTGCACAAATGGCATGCAGTGTTTCCAACATTGCAACAGTGACGAGCACTTTAACAATCAATTCACTGAGTGTCAAATGTTCCCGATTCATTTCAGTTCATTTGACTGAAGTTCTGAGTTTCGATTTCTCTCTCTGTCTCTCTCTTTAAATCTTTAATAGTTAAAAACACACAGCTGTGTGATTTGTTGTTGTTTTCAATGGTAAGACAGAAATATTTCACAGTTATTTTCAGTCAACATTACATATGAGATAGAGGGACAAGAACAGATATGGACAAAGAGAAAGAGAGACAGGGGACGAATGTGACAGGAACAGAGAGAGATACAGAGACAGGGGAGAGAGAGATACAGAGACAGACAGACAGACACACACACACACACAGAGGTGGAGGTTGCTGTCACAATCCTTTTATCCTCTGGTTTATTAACTGTGATTTGTTTGTATTTGGGTGTTGCTGAGAGAGTGTCTGTGTAACCCAGAGCAATTCCTGGGCTCTTGCTGTGCAATTTTGTTTAACAATGCCTTTTCATCAATTTTCTCTCCCTCCCTCTTGCCTGAGGAAATTTCTTTCTGAAAACTGCATGGTAAAGATGAAAAGAGGGAAAGTTTGGGACGAGGAATCCTTGGACAGGAGCTTCCTCCAGAGGGGATGGGCTGAGGCCTTGTCCACAGGCTGCACCCAAAGGGCCCACGTGAGTTGTGTCTGTTTATTAGCCTGAGGTTTAATTTCCTCTCTGGGGCCCTGGGTTAACCATTTCATGTTGGACTGGGGCTCCTGGTGTTTCATACAGATTGAAAGCCTGGGGTTAAAGGAGCAGCCCCAGGAGGGAGTCCCATTTGCCCCTTGCTCCTTCCAGCCCTGTCAGTGAGGTTTGCTGGTGTTTTGGGCAATGCGAGGAAGCTAACAGTGAAATGAGATATACGGTGCCCATTTTAATTCATTTTACTGTAGGTCTGACCTTTCTCTCTGTCTCCACATTCTTTTCCTGTGTCTCTATCTCCCCCCATGCTTTCTGTTCTCTGTCTCGGTTTCACACTCACCTTCTCCAATTAAACCTTTAATAAATAAAAAACCATGCCACACACACAGCAATGTGATTTGTCGTTATTTGAAATGGTGAGACAAAATCAGCAGCTTGTTCCCAGTTTAAAGAGGGAGTTTTGCCCTTTCTGGGGACTGAAATCTAGCTATTATCACATTGCAGCTTGTGGGATCTTGCTGTGCATCTCTGCATTTTTCTGCACAACAATGAGGACACTTCAAAATTCAGCTTCCTGAGGGTCAGATTGTGGATCTCTCTGTGTTTACTCTCCAACTTCCTCTGCTTTTCTCTCCCCTGCACTTTCTCTATTTTAGCCATTAATCAATAGGTGCCACAATGTGTGCACAGCAAGATCCCACAGGCAGCAATATGATAATATGCAGATAATGTGTTTTCAGTGATGTAAGTTTCGGGATCGCAGAGGGAGGGACTTTCCTGCAGCGGCTAAGTGGTTAGTACCGCAGCCTCACAGCTCCAGCAACCCAGGTTGGGTTCTGGGTACTGCCTGTGCGGAATTTGCAAGTTCTCCGTGTGGGTTTCCTCCGGGTGCTCTGGTTTCCTGCCACATGCCAAAGACTTGCGGGTTGATAGGTAAATTGGCCATTATAAAAATTGCCCCTCGTGTAGGTAGGTGGTCGGAGAATTGAGGGAAGGTGGGGATGTGAGAGGGGGAAAAATGGCATGAATGTAGGATTAGCATAAATGGATGGCTGATGGTCAGCGTTGGGCCGAAGGGCCTGTTTTAGTGCTGTATCTCTCTATGAATCGAATGTGATGTGTGGTTATTTTAAACGGTGACAGAAACATTTCAGCGGCCGTTTCAATCTGGATTATATCCCAGATCGAGAGAAAAAGAAACAGATGTGGATGGGGTGCAGGGGGGAGGGTGCAGGAGAAAGACAGGGAGAGGGGTGTTTGAGATTTTCAAACTGCAGGAATGTCCCTCCCTCTGGGATCTCGAAACTTACGTCACTAAAAACAGATTATCTGCATATTAGCATATTGTTGCCTTTGGGATCTTGCTGTGCACAGATTGCCTACAGGTTTCCTGCATTGCAACAGTGAGGACCACTTTAAAAATTAGTTCATTGATTCTCAACTGCTCCTGAGGGCCAATAATTACAAGAGCTGAACGTAAAGCTGTATGAAGGCTTGTGAAAAGTTTAAAGATGGAGTTCAGCATTTTCAGAGGACTGTGATCGGATATCTGGCTATGATCACATTGTGGGATCCTGCTGTGCATACATTCCCTGCATCAATTCTTACATTACAACAGGTGGAGAGAGAGAAACAGCTGGAGGTGGCAGGTAAATGAGAGAGAGAGACAGAGAGAGACAGGCGGAGTGTGGATGAGGGAGGGAAGGCAGAGAAAGATGGAGAAAGACAGAGAGAGAAATCCACACTCTAAATCTTGGGAAACTGAATTTTGAAGTGTCACCATTGCTGGGATCTTGCTGTGCACAGCTTGCCTGCAGAATTCCCTGCATTGTAACAGTGAGTGCATTTTCGAAGTGAATTCATTGTGTGTAAAGCTCTCCTGAAGGCCTGGAATTTAAGTCCGGAGCTTGAAGCCGGTATAATTCCCAAATAATGCTGGTGTTTTGGGCAGTGACGTGAATTTCTCTCTCTCTCTCCATCTGTCTCTCTGAATGAGAGTAACAGGAGGGAGAGAGACGCAGGAGATTGAGGGAATCAGAGGGGGAGAGAGGGGTAGCTGGCTGTAAGCACAGTACTGCTTGTGGGATCTTGCTGTGCATCAATGGCCGACAGCATTTCCAACGTTGCAACAGTGACGACCACTTTAAAAATTGATTCATTGAGTGTCAAATACTTCTGTGAATCAGCAATGAAATGGGTGAAATGTGAAGGTTTGTAAAGGCTTGTTCTCATTCCCGAATATTGCTGGTGTTTGAGGCTGTGGGCTGAATTTGACAGTGAAATGAAACACCGGGGGACCATTTGAATTCAGATTTTCAGGGATGGGAATGTGGATTTCTCTCTCTATCCTTCTACAGGAGAGGGGATGGGGGTCTCCAGTGTTTGTGTGCTTTTACAATGAGGCAGAAACAGATGTAGAGAGACACACAGAGAAATAGAGAGAGAGAGAGAGAGAGAAAGCAGGAAATGACAGGGTAAACACATCTACACTTCCCAGTCTCTGGCTCTGTGTCAGGGGATGTGTTTGTAAGTCACTGAGAGATTGTTTTATGTCAGTGAGTTTGAGAGAGAGTCCTGGGCTCTCGCTGTGTTTTATTTCTGTGCAAAAATGCTTTGCTTTGTTTGAATCAATTTTATTTCTCTTATTCCCAAGGAGAATCTTTTCGGAAGCTGCAGCTGTGATGATGCAGAGGGAGAATCTTTTGTCCACGTGGAATTCTCCGACAAGAGCTTTAACCGGAGAGGGAAAGTAATAATAAAAATATATTTGTCATTGTCAAATTAATTTCTAGATCCAGAAAAGAAGACTGTGTGATTTCGGGACTGATAGAAAAACAAAGTGCTGGAAATGCTCAGTATTTCCAGAACAGTTTTTATTTCAGATTTCCAGCATCCTCAGTATTTTGATTTTGTGTTTTCGGGGGTCTGTGGATTTTTTTTAACCACAAGGGAGGAGGCTGGATGGTGCTCCAAAGGGAATAGTTTGGGAATCGCTGCTCCAGAACAGTCAATGTAATCCCGTAGATTTCCATCTCTCCATCTCTTGCTGCAACTTGTTCCCTGCACCTTCCTCTTTGTTCCTAACTCTGTTTCTTCACATCTTTAAATCCCTATCTCTGTATCTCTCAACATCCTTCCTATCTCTGCCTCTCTCTAGAGTCTCACAGGTTTCCATTGTCACTCTCTTTCTGCAACTCTCTGCTTCTTTATCTGTCTCTCTCTCACTCCATTTCTTCTCTCACTCACTTCCAAATCCCTGAATCTTTCCATCTCTGCTCCTCCTTTCCTGCAAGATTATCTCTGCAATTCCCTCCGACCTGTCCCGGGACACCCCTCTCTATTCTGTGAACACATCTTACTTTGTATCTCTGCCCCTCCACCTCATTCTGTCTCTGCATATTTAGATGGTATTTAGATGGGGGTCTGTCCCCGGGGGTGATTTAGATGTGGGTCTGTCCCCAGGGGGATTTAGATGGGGGTCTGTCCCCGGGGGGGGGGGGGGGGTAGATAGATGGGGTTCTGTTCCCGGGGGGTATTTGTAACAGGGATATTATAAGGGTATAATTAGATGGGGGTCTGTCCCCGGGGGGGGGGGGTAGTTAGATTGGGGTCTGTCCCCGGGTGGACTATCTAAATGGGGGTCTGTCCCCGGGGATGTATTTAGACGGGGGTCTGTCCCCAGGGATTTATTTAGATGGGGGTCTGTCCCCCGGGGATTTATTTAGATGGCGGTCTGTCCCCAGGGACCTATTTAGATCGGGGTCTGTCCCCGGGGGGGGAGGGGTATTTCGATGGGGGTCTGTATTTAGATGGGGGTCTGTCCCCGGGGATTTATTTCGATGGGGAGAGAGAGAGAGAGAGACAGAGATAGAAGGAGAGAGATGGAGAGACAGAGAGGGAAAGACAGATGGAGGGACAGAGAGAGAGACAGAGATAGAAGGAGAGAGATGGAGTGACAGGGAGGGAAGGACAGATGGAGGGTTAGAGAGTGAGAGGCAGAGATAGAAGGAGAGAGAGGCAGTGACAGAGAGGGAACGACAAATGGACGGACACAGAGAGAGAGGAGATCGATGGACAGACATAGAGAGGAAAGACAGATGGAGAGACAGAGATAGAGAGAGGCAGAGATGGACAGAGAGAGAGAGGGAGTGACAGGGAGAGAAAGACAGATGGAAAGACAGAGAGAGAGAGAAAGGGAGAGAAAGGGAGAGAAGGAGAGAGATGGAGTGACAGCGAGGGAAGGATAGATGGAGGGATAGAGAGGGAGAGACATAGATTGAAGGAGAGAGAGGGAGTGACAGGTGGTGGGGGTGGGGATACAGATGGAGGGACCGAGAGAGAGGGAAGGAGATAGAGGGATAGACAGAGAGAAGGAGAGAGGGATTTGCAGAGAGGGAAAGACAGTTGGAGGAACAGAGAGCGAGACAGAGAAGGAAGGAGAGAGAGGGAGTTACCGAGAGGGAAGGACAGATGGAGGGACAGAGAGAGAGGCAGAGACAGAGAGAGAAGGAGAGAGAGGGAGAGACAGAAAGGGAAAGACAGATGGAGAGACAGACACAGATAGAAGGAGAGAGAGGGAGAGACAGAGAGCAAAAGGCAGATGGAGGGGCAGAGAGAGAGAGACTAAGTGAGAGCGACAGATAGAGAGAAAGAAGGAGAAAGCCATAGAGACAGAGAGGGAAAGACAGAAGGAGGGACAGAGAGAGAGACAGAGAGAGTGGCAGAGACGGAAATAGATGGAGAGAGAGTGAGTGTCAGGAGGAGGGGGAGAGGGAGATAGAGGGGGAGAGGCAGATGGATGGAGAGAGACAGATAGAGGGAGAGAGACAGACAGATAGATGGAGAGACAGAGAGATAGAAGGAGAGACAGACAGATAGCGGGAGAGACAGACAGATAGAGGGGGAGAGTGAGATAGAGGGGGAGAGTGAGATAGAGGGGCAGAGGGAGAGAGAGGGGCAGAGGGAGAGAGGGGCAGAGGGAGATATAGGGGGGCAGAGGGAGTGAGAGGGGGGAGAGGGAGATATACAGGGGAGAGGGAGAGGGAGAAAGTGAGATCGAGGGCGAGAGACAGAGCGAGGGGGAGTGGGAGATAGAGGGGGGAGAGGGAGATAGGGGGGAGAGCGAGAGAGTGCAGGAGAGGGAGAGAGAGCGGTAGGTGGAGAGAGGGAGATAGAGGGGGAGAGACAGATAGAGGGAGAGAGTGAGATAGAGGGCGAGGGTTGAGATAGAGGGGGAGAGGGAGATATTGGGGGTGTGTGAGATAGTGGAGGGAGAGACAGATAGAGGGGACGAGTGAGATAGAGGGGGAGAGTGAGATAGAGGGGAAGAGTGAGATAGAGGGGGTGTGTGAGATAGAGGGTGTGTGTGAGATAGAGGGGTTGTGTGAGATAGAGGGGGTGTGGGAGATAGAGGGGGTGTGGGAGGTAGAGGGGGACAGGGAGATAGAGGGGGAGAGGGAGATAGAGGGGGAGAGGGAGATAGAGGGGGTAGGGAGATAGATGGTGAGTGGGAGATAGAGGGGGACAGGGAGATATCGGGGAGAGACAGATAGAGGGAGAGAGTGAGATAGAGGGGGAGAGTGAGATAGAGGGGAGAGTGAGATAGAGGGGAAGAGTGAGATAGAGGGGAAGAGTGAGATCGAGGGGATGAGTGAGATCGAGGGGATGTGTGAGATCGAGGGGATGTGTGAGATAGAGTGGGAGAGGGAGATAGAGGGGCAGAGGGAGATAGAGGGGGAGAGGGAGATAGAGGGGGAGAGGGAGATAGAGGGTTGAGGGAGAGAGAACGGGAGAGGGAGATAGAGGGGGATTGGGAGATAGATTGGGAGAGGGAAATTGAGGGAGGAGAGGGAAATTGAGGGGGAGAGGGAGATAGAGGGGGATTGGGTGATAGAGGGAGAGAGGGAGATAGAGGAGGAGAGGGAGATTCAGGGGGATTGGGAGATAGAGGGTGGAGACGGAGATAGAGGGGGAGAGATGGATGGGGCAGAGGGTGGTGAACCTGTGGAATTCTCTACCGCAGAAGGCAGTGGAGGCCAAGTCATTAAATATATTCATGGAGGAGAGAGATATATTTCTTAATGTCAAAGGGATCAAGGGGTATGGGGAGAAAGTGGGAACAGGGTACTGAATTAGACCATCGGTCATGATCTTTATTGAATGACGGAGCAGGCCCAAAGGGCCGAATGGCCTGCTCCTGCTCCTATTTTCTATGTTTCTATGAGAGAGGCGGATTGAGAGAGGGAGAGAGGAGAGATAGAGATGTAGCGAGGTGACCCTGATATTCTCTCTCTCTCACACACACACACAGATTTTACAGGGAGGGAAAGACAGATCGAGGGACAGAGTGAGAGACAGAGAGAGAAGGAGAGAGATGGAGTGACGGAGGGAAGGACAGATGGAGGGATAGAGAGAGAAACAGAGAGAGAAGGACAGAGAGGGAGTGACAGAGTGGGAAAGGCAGTTGGAGGGACGGAGAGAGAGACAGAGAGAGAAGGAGAGAGATGGAATGACAGAGTGAAGGACAGATGGAGGGATAGAGAGTGAAACAGAGAGAGAAAGACAGAGAGGGAGGGACAGAGAGGGAAAGACAGATGGAGAGACAGAGAGAGAGAGGCAGAGTTGGAAGGAGAGAGAGGGAGTGACAGAGAGGGAAAAACAGATGCAGGAACAGGGAGAGAGACAGAGAGAGAGGCAGAGACAGAGAGAGTAGAAGAGAGAGGGAGAGACAGGGAGGGAAAGACAGATGGAGGGTCAGAGAGAGACACAGAGACAGAAGGAGAGAGAGGGAGAGACAGAGAGGGAAAGACAGATGGATGGACAGAGAGAGAGACTGAGAGAGGAGAGAGAGGGAGTGTCAGGGAGGGAAAGACAGATGGAGGGATAGAGAGAGAGACAGAGATAGATGGAGAGAGAGGGTGTGACAGAGAGACAGAGAGAGAAACAGAGAGAGAAGGACAGAGAGAGAAGGAGAGAGAGGGAGTGTCAGGGAGGGAAAGACAGATGGAGGGACAGAGACAGAGAGACAGAGATGGAAGGAGAGAGAGGGAGCGACAGAGAGGGAAAGATAGAGAGACAGAGATAGAAGGAGAGAGATGGAGAGACAGGGAGGGAAGGACGGATGGAGGGATAGAGAGAGAGAGACAGAGATCGAAGGACAGAGAGGGAGTGTCAGGGAGGGAAAGACAGATGGAGAGACAGAGAGACAGAGAGACAGAGATAGAAGGAGAGAGATGGAGAGACAGGGAGGGAAGGACAGATGGAGGGATAGAGGGATAGAGAGATAGACAGCAATAGAAGGAGAGAGAGGGAGTGACAGAGAGACAAAGAGAGAGGGAGAGACAGAGAGAGAAGGAGGGAGTGGGAGAGAAACAGAGGCAAAGGCAGTTGGAGAGACAGAGAGAGAGAGAAGCAGAGCTCGACGGCGAGAGAGGGAGTGACAAAGAGGGAAAGACAGAGAGAGAGAGACGGAGATAGAAGGAGAGAGAGGGAGAGACAGAGAGGGAAAGGCAGATGGAGAGACAGAGAGAGAGAGGCAGAGATGGAAGGAGAGAGAGGGAGAGACAGGGAGGGAAGGACCGACGGAGGGATCGAGAGAGAGAGACAGAGAGAGAAGGACAGAGAGGGAGTGTCAGGGAGGGAAAGACAGATGGAGAGACAGAGAGACAGAGAGACAGAGATAGAAGGAGAGAGATGGAGAGACAGGGAGGGAAGGACAGATGGAGGGACAGAGGGATAGAGAGATATACAGCAATAGAAGGAGAGAGAGGGAGTGACAGAGAGACAAAGAGAGAGGGAGAGACAGAGAGAGAAGGAGGGAGTGGGAGAGAAACAGAGGCAAAGGCAGTTGGAGAGACAGAGAGAGAGAGAAGCAGAGATGGACGGCGAGAGAGGGAGTGACAAAGAGGGAAAGACAGATGGAAAGACAGAGAGAGAGACAGAGAAAGAAGGAGAGATGGGGAGAGACAGGAAGGGAAAGACAGATCGAGGGACAGAGTGAGAGACAGAGAGAAAAGGAGAGAGATGGAGTGACGGAGGGAAGGACAGATGGAGGGATAGAGAGAGAAACAGAGAGAGAAGAACAGAGAGGGAGTGACAGAGGGAATGACAGCTGGAGAGACAGAGAGAGAGAGGCAGAGGTGGACGGAGAGAGAGGGAGTGACAGGGAGGGAAAGACAGATGGAGGAACAGAGAGAGAGACAGAGATGGAAGGAGAGAGAGGGAGTGACAGGGAGGGAAAGACAGATGGAAAGACAGTGAGAGAGAGACGGAGATAGAAGGAGAGAGAGGGAGAGACAGAGAGGGAAAGGCAGATGGAGAGACAGAGAGAGAGAGGCAGAGATGGAAGGAGAGATAGGGAGAGACAGAGAAGGAAAGACAGAAGGAGGGACATAGAGAGAGACAGAGATAGAAGGAGAGAGAGAGTGTGTCAGGGAGGGAAAGACAGATGGAGAGACAGAGAGAGAGACAGAGAGAGAGATAGAAGGAGAGAGAGGGAGAGACAGGGAGGGAAGGACCGACGGAGGGATCGAGAGAGAGAGACAGAGATCGATGGAGAGAGAGGGAGAGGCAGAGAGGGAAAGACAGATGTAGAGACAGAGAGAGAGAGGCAGAGATGGAAGGAGAGAAAGGGAGTGATAGGGAGGGAAAGACAGATGGAGAGACAGAGACAAAGAGAGAGATAGAAGGAGAGAGAAGGGAGAGACAGAGAGGGAAAGACAGATGGAGAGACAAAGTGAGAGACAGAGAGAGAAGGAGAGAGATGGAGTGACAGGGAGGGAAGGACCGATGGAGGGATAGAGAGAGAGACAGAGATAGAAGGAGAGATGGAGAGATAGAGGGAAAGACAGATGGAGGGACAGAGAGAGAGACAGAGAGAGAGGGAGAGACAGAGAGAAGGAGAAAGGGGGTGACAGAGAGGGAAATACAGATGGAGGAACAGAGAGAGAGACAGAGATAGAAGGAGAGAAATGGAGTGACAGGGAGGGAAGGACAGATGGAGGGATAGAGAGAGAGACAGAGATAGAAGGAGAGAGAGGGAGAGATAGAGGGAAAGACAGATGGAGGGACAGAGAGAGAGGGAGAGACAGAGAGAAGGAGATAGGGAGTGACAGAGAGGGAAAGACTGATGGAGGGACAGAGAGAGAGACAGAGAGAAGCAGAGACAGAGATAGAAGAACAGAGACAGAGAGGGAAAGACAAATGGAGGGACAGAGAGAGAGACAGAGATATAAGGGGAGAAATGGAGAAACAGACAGGGAAAGACTGATGGAGGGACAGAGAGAGAGACAGAGTGAATCAGATAGAAGGACAGAGACAGAGAGGGAAAGACAAATGGAGGAACAGAGAGAGAGACAGAGATAGAAGGAGAGAAATGGAGAAACAGAGAGGGAAAGACTGATGGAGGGACAGAGAGAGAGACAGAGAGAGAGAGACAGAGATAGAAGGACAGGGAGGGCAGGACAGATGGAGGGACAGACAGAGAGACAGAGAGAGAGAGACAGAGATAGAAGGAGAGAGAGGGAAGGACAGATGGAGGGACAGTGTGAGGGACAGAGAGAGAAGGAGAGAGAGGGAGTGACATGGAGTGTAGGATAGGTGGAGGGATAGAGCAACAGAGACAGGGATAGAAGGAGAGAGAGGGAAGGACAGATGGAGGGACAGAGTGAGAGACAGAGAGAGAAGGAGCGAGATGGAGTGACAGGGAGGGAAGGACAGATGGAGGGATAGAGAGAGAGTGGCAGAGATGGAAGGAGAGAAAGGGAGTGATAGGGAGGGAAAGACAGATGGAGAGACAGAGAGAGAAAGGAGAGAGAGGGAAAGACAGATGGAGATTCAGAGATAGAAGGAGAGAGAGGGAGTGACAGAGAGGGAAAGACAGATGGAGGGACAGAGGGAGACAGAGAAAGAAGGAGAGAGTGGGACAGAGAGGGAGGGATAAAGAAAGAAGGAAAATGTTTGAAACCATTGCTATCCTGGAAGTGAGGGAGGAAGGGAGAGATGGTGTCATAGAAACACAGACAGAGTTATGGACAGAGGCAGAGAAAGAGAGGGAGAGAGGGAGAGAGAGAGATAGAATTAGAGAGAGACGGTGACAGGGAGGGAAGGATAGATGGAGGGATAGAATGAGAGAGAGAGATCGAAGGAGAGAGAGGGAGTGTCAGTGGGTGGGGAAGACAGATGAAGAGACAGAGAGAGAGAGACAGAGAGAGAAGGAGAGAGAGGGAGCGACAGGGAGGGAAAGACAGATGGAGAGGCAGAGATAGAAGGAGAGAGAGGGAGTGATCGGGGGGAGACTGATGGAGAGAGAGAGAGAGAGAAAGAGAGAGGAGAGTGGGAGCGACAGAGATCGAAAGACAGATGGAGAGACAGAAAGACAGAGATGGACGGAGAGAGAGCGAGTGACAGGGAGGGAAAGACAGATGGAGAGGCAGAGAGAGATAGGAGAGAGAGGGAAAGACAGAGTGAGCGACAGAGATAGGAGAGATAGGGAGGGATAAAGAAAGAAGGAAAAATGTTTGAAACCATTGCTATCCGGGGAGCGAGGGAGGAAGGGAGAGATGGTGTCATAGAGACACAGACAGAGTTATGGACAGAGACACAGAAAGAGAGGGAGAGAGGGAGAGAGAGAGATAGAATTAGAGAGAGACGGTGACAGGGAGGGAATGACAGATGGAGGGACAGAGAGAGAGAAGGAGAGAGAGGGAGAGACAGAGAGAAGGAGAGAGGGAGTGACAGAGAGGGAAAGACAGATGGAGGGACAGTGAGAGAGACAGAGATACAGAGTGAGGGAAAGGCAGAGATGGTGTGAGAGAGACACAATAGAGTCATGGACAGAGGCACAGAGAGAGGAAGAGTAACATAGAGAGAGACAGACAGACTGAAAGAGAGAAAGAGAGAGATGGAGACACAGAGAGAGAAACAGAGAGAGAGGGAGCGGCAGTGAGAGAGAGAGAGAGACAGAGACAATGATAGCGAAAGACAACGAGAGCGAGAGATGGGGAGAGAGAGATAGAGGGGGAGAGAGAGATAGAGGGGGGAGAGAGAGATAGAGACACACAGAGAGAAACAGAGAGAGAGGGAGCGGCAGTGAGAGAGAGAGAGACAGAGACAATGATAGCGAAAGACAACGAGAGAGAGAGATGGCGAGAGAGATAGAGGGGGGAGAGAGAGATAGAGGGGGGGTGAGAGAGATCGAGGGGGTAAAGAGAGATTGAGGGGGTAAAGAGAGATCGAGGGGGTAAAGAGAGATTGAGGGGGTAAAGAGAGATTGAGGGGGAGAGAGATAGACGTGGAGAGAGAGAGAGGGGGAGAGAGAGAGGGGGAGAGAGGGAGAGAGGGAGTGTGAGGGGGAGAGGGAGATAGAGGGGTGAGACAGATAGAGGGGGGAGAGTGAGATAGAGGGGGAGAGTGAGATAGAGGGGGAGAGTGAGATAGAGGGGGTGTGTGAGATAGAGGGGGTGTGTGAGATAGAGGGGGAGAGGGAGCTAGAGGGGGATAGTGAGATAGAGGGGGAGAGTGAGATAGGGGGGTGTGTGAGATAGAGGGGGTGTGTGAGATAGAGGGGGTGTATGAGATAGAGGGGGTGTATGAGATAGAGGGGGTGTGTGAGATAGAGGGGGTGTGTGAGATAGAGGGGGTGTGTGAGATAGAGGGGAAGAGTGAGATATAGGGGGTGTGTGTGAGATAGAGAGGGTGTGTGAGATAGAGGGGAAGAGTGAGATAGAGGGGAAGAGTGAGATAGAAGGGGTGTGTGAGATAGAGGGGGTGTATGAGATAGAGGGGGTGTGTGAGATAGAGGGGGTGTGTGAGATAGAGGGGGTGCATGAGATAGAGGGGGTGTGTGAGATAGAGGGGGTGTGTGAGATAGAGCGGAAGAGTGAGATAGAGGGGGTGTGTGAGATAGAGGGGGTGTATGAGATAGAGGGGGTGTGTGAGATAGAGGGGGTGTGTGAGATAGAGGGGGTGTGTGAGATAGAGGGGGTGTATGAGATAGAGGGTGTGTATGAGATAGAGGGGTTGTGTGAGATAGAGGGGGTGTGTGAGATAGAGGGGGTGTGTGTGATAGAGGGGAAGAGTGAGATAGAAGGGGTGTGTGAGATAGAGGGGGTGTATGAGATAGAGGGTGTGTGTGAGATAGAGGGGGTGTGTGAGATAGAGGGGGTGTATGAGATAGAGGGGGTGTGTGAGATAGAGGGGGTGTGTGAGATAGAGGGGAAGAGTGAGATAGAGGGGGTGTGTGAGATAGAGGGGGTGTATGAGATAGAGGGGGTGTGTGAGATAGAGGGGGTGTGTGAGATAGAGGGGGTGTGTGAGATAGAGGGGGGAGAGACAGACAGAGGGAGAGAGTGAGATAGAGCGAGAGAGTGAGATAGAGGGGGAGAGACAGATAGAGGGGGAGAGACAGATAGAGGTGGAGAGTGAGAGAGGGGAAGAGTGAGAGAGGGGAAGAGTGAGATCGAGGGGATGTGTGAGAGGGGGAGAGGGAGATAGAGGGGCAGAGGTAGATAGAGGGGGAAGACGGAGATGGGGAGAGAGAGCAGGAGAGGGAGATAGAGGGGGGGAGAGGGCAAGAGAGCGGGAACGGGAAATAGAGGGGGTGTGTGAGATGGAGGGGGGAGAGACAGATAGAGAGAGAGTGAGATAGAGGGGGAGAGTGAGATAGAGGGAGAGAGACAGATAGAGGGGGAGAGTGAGATAGAGGGGGAGAGTGAGATAGAGGGGGTGTGTGAGATGGAGGGGAGAGAGACAGATAGAGGGGGAGAGTGAGATAGAGGGGGAGAGTGAGATAGAGGGGGAGAGGCAGATAGAGGGGGAGAGTGAGATAGAGGGGGAGAGTGAGATAGAGGGGGTGTGTGAGATGGAGGGGGGAGAGACAGATAGAGGGGGAGAGTGAGATAGAGGGGGAGAGTGAGAGAGGGGAAGAGTGAGAGAGGGGAAGAGTGAGATTGAGGGGATGTGAGAGCGGGGGAGAGGGAGATGGAGGGCAGAGGGAGATAGAGGGGGAGAGGGAGATAGAGGGGTGTGAGGGAGATAGAGGGGGGATTGGGAGATAGAGGGGGAGAGGGAATAGAGGGGGAGAGGGAGATAGAGGGGGGAGATTGAGATAGAGGGGGGAGAGGGAGATGGAGGGGGGATTGGGAGATAGAGGGGGAGAGGGAGATAGAGGGGGAGAGGGAGATAGAGGGTGGAGACGGAGATAGAGGGGGAGAGGGAGAGAGAGGGGTAGAGGGAGATAGAGGGGGATTGGGAGATAGAGGAGGAGAGGGAGATTCAGGGGAATTGGGAGATAGAGGGTGGAGACGGAGATAGAGGGGGAGAGATGGATGGGGTAGAGGGTGGTGAAGCTGTGGAATTCTCTACCGCAGAAGGCAGTGGAGGCCAAGTCATTAAATATATTCATGGTGGAGAGAGAGATATATTTCTTAATGTCAAAGGGATCAAGGGGTATGGGGAGAAAGTGGGAACAGGGTACTGAATTAGACCATCGGTCATGATCTTTATTGAATGATGGAGCAAGCCCAAAGGGCCGAATGGCCTGCTCCTGCTCCTACTTTCTATGTTTCCATGAGAGAGGCGGATTGAGAGAGGGAGAGAGAAGGAGAAACAGAGAGAGAAGGAGAGATAGAGATGTAGCGAGGTGACCCTGATATTCTCTCTCTCTCACACACACACATCCAGACACACACACACATACATAAAGGGACACACAGACACAGACACGCACACACACACACACACACACACACAGATTTTAAAATCCACACTGATGTCAGTAAAAATCCCCAAACACAACCTCAGTGACAATCCCCATTATCTGCCCAGTCCTGTATTGTGGGTTTCTTCTTTGGCCTCCTTATCTCGAGAGACAATGGGTAAGTGCCTGGAGGTGGTCAGTGGTTTGTGAAGCAGCGCCTGGAGTGGCTATAAAGGCCAATTCTAGAGTGACAAGCTCTTCCACAGGTGCTGCAGAGAAATGTGATTGTCGGGGCTGTTACACAGTTGGCTCTTCCCTTGCGCCTCTGTCTTTTTTGTGGGTTTAGTGTGAGGGTTTGAGGGGGGAGGGTTGGATCAGTGTTTGATATTTTGAAACTGCAGGGAAAGAATGAAAGGTTTAAAATGAACTAAGAGATGTCTGAAAACATTGCTGTGCTGGGATTAACATATCAATGGACTGGAAAAGTCAGGAAGGTCCTGTCCTGGGATTAACATATCAATGGACAGGCCCCCTCCCCCGCCCCCGAGGCAGGAGATTGAGAGACAGCCCAACATGTCAGAGGCTCAAGGGGTGGAGTTTGCAAACAGCTCAGTCAGGATATAAACTGGGTTTGAAGATCTCAGTTCCAATCACAAAACCCACCTTTCACTCTCTCTCTAGAGAGAGTGGACACATTCCCCAGTCTGATTCAGTGTGTGTGTCTGTGTATCTGTGTGTGTGCTCTCTCTGTCTCAATCTGCTTTATAACTGTGATTTGAATATTGCTGATTGTCTGTGTAACTGAGAGAGGGAACTCTGGGCTCTTGCTGTGCAATTTTGTTTAAAAATGTCCTCGCTTTGTATTTTAATCCAATTTTTTTCTCCTTCTTTCCCCTGAGGAATTTTCATTCTGAAAACTGCACCGTGAAGATGAAAAGAGGGAAAGTCTGGGACGAGGAATCCTTGGACAGGAGCTTCCTCCAGAGGGGATGGACTGAGGCCTTGTCCACAGGCTGCACCCAAAGGGCCCACGTGAGATGTGTCTGTTTATGAGCCTGAGGTTTAATTTCCTCTCTGGGGCCCTGGGTTAACCATTTCATGTCGGATTGGGGCTCCTGGTGTTTTATACAGATTGAAAGCCTGGGGTTAAAGGAGCAGCCCCAGGAGGGAGTCCCATTTGCCCCTTGCTCCTTCCAGCCCTGTCTGTGAGGTTTGCTGGTGTTTTGGGCAATGCGAGGAAGCTAACAGTGAAATAAGATGCACGGTGCCCATTTTAATTCATTTTACTGTAGGTCTGTGCTTTCTCTCTGTCTCCACATTCTTTCCCTGTGTCTCTATCTCCCCCCATGCTTTCTCTTCTCTGTCTCGGTTTCACACTCTCCTTCTCCAATTAAACCTTTAATAAATAAAAAAACATGCCACACACAGCGATGTGATTTGTCGTTATTTGAAATGGTGAGACAAAATCAGCAGCTTGTTCCCAGTTTAAAGAGGGAGTTTCACCCTTTCTGGGGACTGAAATCTAGCTATCATCACATTGCAGCTTGTGGGATCTTGCTGTGCATCTCTGCAATTTTCTGCACAACAATGAGGACACTTTAAAATTCAGCTTTCTGAGGGTCAGATTGTGGATCTCTATGTGTTTACTCTCCAACTTCCTCTGCTTTTCTCTCCCCCGCACTTTCGCTATTTTCACCATTAATCAATAGTTGCCACAATGTGTGCACAGCAAGATCCCACAGGCAGCAATATGATAATATGCAGATAATGTGTTTTCAGTGATGTAAGTTTCGGGATCGCAGAGGGAGGGACTTTCCTGCAGTGGCTAAGTGGTTAGTACCGCAGCCTCACAGCTCCAGCAACCCAGGTTGGGTTCTGGGTACTGCCTGTGCGGAGTTTGCAAGTTCTCCGTGTGGGTTTCCTCCGGGTGCTCTGGTTTCCTGCCACATGCCAAAGACTTGCGGGTTGATAGGTAAATTGGCCATTATAAAAATTGCCCCTCGTGTAGGTAGGTGGTCGGAGAATTGAGGGAAGGTGGGGATGTGAGAGGGGGAAAAATGGCATGAATGTAGGATTAGCATAAATGGATGGCTGATGGTCAGCGTTGGGCCGAAGGGCCTGTTTTACTGCTGTATCTCTCTATGAATCGAATGGGACGTGTGGGTATTTTAAAGGGTGACAGAAACATTTCAGCGGCCGTTTCAATCTGGATTATATCCCAGATCGAGAGAAAAAGAAACAGATGTGGATGGGGTGCAGGGGGGAGGGAGCAGGAGAAAGACAGGGTGAGGGGTGTTTGAGATTTTCAAACTGCAGGAATGTCCCTCCCTCTGGGATCTCGAAACTTACGTCACTGAAAACAGATTATCTGCATATTAGCATATTGTTGCCTTTGGGATCTTGCTGTGCACAGATTGCCGACAGGTTTCCTGCATTGCAACAGTGAGGACCACTTTAAAAATTAGTTCATTGATTCTCAACTGCTCCTGAGGGTCAATAATTACAAGAGCTGAACGTGAAGCTGTATAAAGACTTGTGAAAAGTTTAAAGATGGAGTTCAGCATTTTCAGAGGACTGTGATAGGATATCTGGCTATGATCACATTGTGGGATCCTGCTGTGCATACATTCCCTGCATCAATTCTTACATGACAACACTGAGGCAGAAACAGATGGAGAGAAAAAGAGGGAGAGAGAGAAACAGCTGGAGGTGGCAGGTAAATCAGAGAGAGAGAGAGAGAGAGACAGGCGGAGTCTGGATGAGGGAGGGAAGGCAGAGAAAGATGGAGAAAAACAGAGACAGAGAGAAATCCACACTCAAAATCTTGGTAAACTGAATTTTGAAGTGTCACCATTGCTGGGATCTTGCTGTACACGGCTTGCCTGCAGAATTCCCTGCATTGTGACAGTGAGTGCATTTCAGAAGTGAATTCAATGTGTGTAAAGCTCTCCTGAAGGCCTGGAATTTAAGTCCGGAGCTTGAAGCCGGTATAATTCCCAAATAATGCTGGTGTTTTGGGCAGTGACGTGAATTTTTCTCTCTCTCTCCATCTGTCTCTCTGAATGAGAGTAACAGGAGGGAGAGAGATGCAGGAGAGTGAGGGAATCAGAGGGGGAGAGAGGGGTAGCCGGCTGTAAGCACACTGCTGCTTGTGGGATCTTGCTGTGCATCAATGGCCGACAGCATTTCCAACGTTGCAACAGTGACGACCACTTTAAAAATTGATTCATTGAGTGTCAAATACTTCTGTGAATCAGCAATGAAATGGGTGAAATGTGAAGGTTTGTAAAGGCTTGTTCTCATTCCCGAATATTGCTGGTGTTTGAGGCTGTGGGCTGAATTTGACAGTGAAATGAAACACCGGGGGACCTTTTGAATTTAGATTTTCAGGGATGGGAATGTGGATTTCTCTCTCTATCCTTCTACAGGAGAGGGGATGGGGGGTCTCCAGTGCTTGTGTGCTTTTACAATGAGGCAGAAATAGATGCAGAGAGACACAGAGAAATGGAGAGAGACAGGGAGAGAGAGACAGCAGGAAATGACAGGGTAAACACATCTACACTTCCCAGTCTCTGGCTCTGTGTCAGGGGATGTGTTTGTAAGTCACTGAGAGATTGTTTTATGTCAGTGAGTTTGAGAGAGAGTCCTGGGCTCTCGCTGTGTTTTATTTCTTTTCAAAAATGCTTTGCTTTGTTTGAATCAATTTTATTTCTCTTATTCCCAAGGAGAATCTTTTCGGAAGCTGCAGCTGTGATGATGCAGAGGGAGAATCTTTTGTCCACGTGGAATTCTCCGACAAGAGCTTTAACCGGAGAGGGAAAGTAATAATAAAAATATATTTGTCATTGTCAAATTAATTTCCAGATCCAGAAAAGAAGACTGTGTGATTTCGGGGCTGATAGAAAAACAAAGTGCTGGGGGTATTTGTAACAGGGGTATTATAAGGGTATAATTAGATGGGGGTCTGTCCCCGGGGGGGGCGGTAGTTAGATGGGGTTCTGTTCCCGGGGGGTATTTGTAACTGGGGTATTATAAGGGTATAATTAGATGGGGGTCTGTTCCCGGGGGGGGAGTAGTTAGATGGGAGTCTGTCCCGGGGGGGGGTAGTTAGATAGGGTTCTGTTCCCGGGGGGTATTTGTAACAGGGGTATTATAAGGGTATAATTGGATGGGTGTCTGTTCCCGGGGGGGTAGTTAGATGGGGGTCTGTCCCGGGGGGTGGGGTGTAGTTAGATGGGGTTCTGTTTCCGGGGGTATTTGTAACAGGGGTATTATAAGGGTATAATTAGATGGGGGTCTGTCCCCGGGGGGGGTAGTTAGATGGGGGTCTGTCCCCGGGGGGGGGAAGTTAGATAGTGTTCTGTTCCCGGGGGTATTTGTAACAGGGGTATTATAAGGGTATAATTAGATGGGGGTCTGTCCCCGGGGGGGGGGTGGTAGTTAGATTGGGGTCAGTCCCCGGGTGGGCTATCTAAATGGGGGACTGTCCCCGGGGATGTATTTAGATTGGGGTCTGTCCCTGGGGATGTACTTAGATGGTGTTCTGTCCCCGGGGATTTATTTTGATGGTGGTCTGTCCCCAGGGATGTATTTAGATGGGGGTCTGTCCCCGGGGATCTATTTAGATCGGGGTCTGTCCCCGGGGATGTATTTAGATGGGGGTCTGTCCCCGGGCATGTATTTAGATGGGGGTCTGTCCCCGGGGATGTATTTAGATGGGGGTCTGTCCCCGGGGATTTATTTAGATGGGGATCTGTCCGCAGGGATGTATTTAGATGGTGTTCTGTCCCCGGGGATTTATTTTGATGGTGGTCTGTCCCCGGGGATTTATTTAGATGGGGGTCTGTCCCCGGGGATCTATTTAGATCGGGGTCTGCCCCCGGGGATCTATTTAGATGGGAGTCTGTCCCCGGGGATCTATTTAGATGGGGGTCTGTCCCCGGGGGGTATTTAGATGGGTTTCTGTTCCCGTCAGTTATTTGTAACAGGGGTATTATAAGGGTATAATTACATGGGGGTCTGTCCCCAGGGGTGGTAGTTAGATGGGGTTCTGTTCCCGGGGGGTATTTGTAACGGGTATTATAAGGGTATAATTAGATGGGGGTCTGTGCCCGGGGATTTATTTTGATGGTGGTCTGTCCCCGGGGGGGGGGGGTAGTTAGATGGGGGTCTGTCCCGAGGGGGGGGGGGTTAGTTAGATGGGGTTCTGTTCCCGGGGGGTATTTGTAACAGGGGTATTATAAGGGTATAATCAGATGGGGGTCTGTGCCCGGGGATTTATTTTGATGGTGGTCTGTCCCCGGGGATGTATTTAGATGGGGGTCTGTCCCCGGGGATCTATTTAGATCGGGGTCTGTCCCCGGGGATGTATTTAGATGGGGGTCTGTCCCCGGGCATGTATTTAGATGGGGGTCTGTCCCCGGGGATTTATTTTGATGGTGGTCTGTCCCCGGGGATTTATTTAGATGGGGGTCTGTCCCCGGGGATCTATTTAGATGGGGGTCTGCCCCCGGGGATCTATTTAGATGGGAGTCTGTCCCCGGGGATCTATTTAGATGGGGGTCTGTCCCCGGGGGGGTATTTAGATGGGGGTCTGTTCCCATCAGTTATTTGTAACAGGGGTGTTATAAGGGTATAATTAGATGGGGGTCTGTCCCCGGCTCGGCTATGTAAATAGGGGTCTGTCCCCGGGGATGTATTTAGATGGGGGTCTCTATTTAGATGGGGGTCTGTCCCCGGGGATGTATTTAGATGGGGGTCTGTCCCCGGGGATTTATTTAGATGGGGGTCTGTCCCCGGGGATGTATTTAGATGGGGGGCTGTCCCCGGGGATGTATTTAGATGGGGGACTGTCCCCGGGTGGGCTATCTAAATAGGAGTCTGTCCCCGGGGATTTATTTAGATGGGGGTTTGTCCCCAGGGATTTATTTAGATGGGGGTCTGTCCCCGGGGGGGAGGGGTATCTAAATAGGGGTCTGTCCCCGGGGATTTATTTAGATGGGGGTCTGTCCCCGGGTGGGCTATCTAAATAGGGGTCTGTCCCCGTGGATGTATTTAGATGGGTGTCTGTCCCCGGGGATTTATTTAGATGGGGCTCTGTCCCCGGGGTTAGTATTTAGATGGGGGTCTGTTCCCGTCAGGTATTTGTAACAGGGGTATTATAAGGGTATAATTAGATGGGGGTCTGTCCCCGGGTGGGGTATCTGGATGGGGTCTGTCCCCGGGGATGTATTTAGATGGGGGTCTGTCCCCGGGGATGTATTTAGATGGGGGTGTGTCCCCGGGGATGTATTTAGATCGGGGTCTGTCCACGGGGATGTGTTTAGATGGCGGTCTGTCCCCGGGCATGTATTTGGATGGGGGTCTGTCCCCGGGCATGTATTTAGATGGGAGTCTGTCCCCGGGGATGTATTTAGATGGTGGTCTGTCCCCGGGGATGTATTTAGATGGGGGTCTGTCCCCGTGGATGTATTTAGATGGGGGTCTGTCCCCGGGATGTATTTGTCACTGGGGTATTATTAGGGTATAATTAGATGGGGGTCTGTCCCCGGCGGGTAGTTAGTTGGGAGTCTGTCCCCGGGGGGGTATCTAGATGGGAGTCTGTCCCCGGGGGGGTATCCAGATGGGAGTCTGTTATTGGCGGGGTATTTAGATGGGAGTCTGTTCCTGGGGGGGTATTTAGATGGGACTCGGTCCTGGGGGGCTATCTAGATGGGAGTCTGTTCCTGGGGAGGTATCCAGATGGGAGTCTGCTCCAGGGGGTGTATCTCTATGGGACTCGGTCCTGGGGGGGTATCTCGATGGGTTGTCTTGTAACAGGGGGAAGGGGATAATTAGATGGGGTTGTGTTCCTGGGGGGGGTGGAGTCTGTTCCTGGGTGGGATATGTAGATGGTAGTCTGTTCCTGGGGGGATATTTAGATGGGAGTCTGTTACTGTGGGGGGTTATCGAGATGGGACTCGGTCCTGGGGAGGTATCTCGATGAGACTCGGTCCTGGGGTGTTATCTAGATGGGACTCGTTCCTGGGGGATAATATAGATGGGAGTCTGTTCCTGGGGGGGGGGGGTGCATCTAGATGGGACTCGGTCCTGTGGGGGTATCCAGATGGGAGTCTGTTCCTGGGGGGGGGGTATCTAGATGGGACTCGGTCCTGGGGGGGGTATCTAGATGGATTGTCTTGTAACAGGGGGATGGGGATAATTAGATGGGGTCTGTTCCTGGGTCTGTTGATAGTGAGGGTATTAGATGGGGGTCAGTTAACTTGAGATATCAGATAGGGGTTTGTAGATGAGGATTATTTAGATAGGGTGGGGGTCTGTACAAAAGGGGAATGTTATTCGGGGTGGTGGGGGGGGGGGGGAAATATTGCAGGGATAAAATTTACATCGTGGATATCAATTGCGGTTGGAGGAAATTTTGCAGGCGGGCGGGGGGGGGGGGAAATTGCGGGGGCGGGAAATTGCGGTGGCGGGAAATTGCGGTGGGGGGCAATTGCCGGGGGTGGGTGCAATTGCCGGGGGGGGTGGAAATAAAATTGCCGAGGGTTATTTAGATTGGAGTTTGTTCCTGTGGGAGCTATTTTGATGCAAATTTGTTCCTGTGGGAGTTATTTAGATATGAATTTGTTCCTGTGAGGTTTATTTAGATGGGAGTTTGTTCCTGTGGGGGTTATTTAGATGGGAGTTTGTTCCTGTAGGTGTAATTTAGATGGGAGTTTGTTCCTGTGGGTGTAATTTAGATGTGAATTTGTTCCTGTGGGGGTTATTTAGATGGGAGTTTGTTCCTGTGGGGATTTTGTAGATGGGAGATTGTTCCTGTGTGGGTTATTTAGATGGGAGTTTGTTCCCGGGGGTATTTAGATGGGAGTTTGTCCCTGGGGGATTATTTAGATGGGAACTTGTTCCTGTGGGGGTGACTAAGATGGGAGTTTGTTCCTGGGGGTGTTATTTAGATGGGAGTTTGTTGCTGTGGGGGTTATTTAGATGGGAGTTTGTTCCTGTGGGGATCATGTAGATGGGAGATTGTTCCTGTGTGGGTTATTTAGATGGGTGTTTGTTCCCGGGGGTATTTAGATGGGAGTTTGTTCCCGGGGGATTATTTAGATGGGAACTTGTTCCTGTGGGGGTTACTAAGATGGGAGTTTGTTCCTGGGGGAGTTATTTAGATGGGAGTTTGTTGCTGTGGGGGTTATTTAGATGGGAGTTTGTTCCTGTGGGGATTATGTAGATGGGAGATTGTTCCTGTGTGGGTTATTTAGATGGGAGTTTGTTCCCGGGGGTATTTAGATGGGAGTTTGTTCCTGGGGGATTATTTAGATGGGAACTTGTTCCTTTGGGGGTTACTAAGATGGGAGTTTGTTCCTGTGGGGGTTATTTAGATGGGAGTTTGTTGCTGTCCGAGTTATTTAGATGGGAGTTTGTTCCTGTGTGTTATTTCGATGGGAGTTTGTTCCTGTGTGGGTTATTTAGATGGGAGTTTGTTCCTGTGGGGATTATGTAGATGGGAGATTGTTCCTGTGTGGGTTATTTAGATGGGAGTTTGTTCCCGGGGGTATTTAGATGGGAGTTTGCTCCTGGGGGATTATTTAGATGGGAACTTGTTCCTGTGGGGGTGACTAAGATGGGAGTTTGTTCCTGGGGGTGTTAGTTAGATGGGAGTTTGTTGCTGTGGGGGTTATTTAGATGGGAGTTTGTTCCTGTGGGGATCATGTAGATGGGAGATTGTTCCTGTGTGGGTTATTTAGATGGGAGTTTGTTCCCGGGGGTATTTAGATGGGAGTTTGTTCCCGGGGGGATTATTTAGATGGGAACTTGTTCCTGTGGGGGTTACTAAGATGGGAGTTTGTTCCTGGGGGAATTATTTAGATGGGAGTTTGTTGCTGTGGGGGTTATTTAGATGGGAGTTTGTTCCTGTGGGATATTTAGATGGGAGTTTGTTCCTGTGGCGGTTATTTAGAAAGGAGTTTGTTCCTGTGGGGGGTATTTAGATGGGAGATTGTTCCTGTGGGGATTATTTAGATGGGAGATTGTTCCTGTGGGGGGTATTTAGATGAGAGTTTGTTCCTGGGGGATTATTTAGATGGGAACTTGTTCCTGTGGGGGTTATATAGATGGGAGTATGTTGCTGTGGGGGTGATTTGGATGGGTGTTTATTCCTGTGGGGGTTACTTAGATGGGACTTTGTTCCTGTGGGGATTATTTAGATGGGAGTTTGTTCCTGGGGGGGGGGTTATATAGATGGGAGTTTGTTGCTGTGGGGGTTATATAGATGGGAGTATGTTGCTGTGGGGGTGATTTAGATGGGGGTTTATTCCTGTGGGGGTTACTTAGATGGGACTTTGTTCCTGTGGGGATTATTTAGATGGGAGTTTGTTCCTGAGAGGGTTATTTAGATGGGACTTTGTTCCTGTGGGGATTATTTAGATGGGAGTTTGTTCCTGAGGGGGTTATTTAGATGGGGGTTTATTCCTGTGGGGGTTACTTAGATGGGACTTTGTTCCTGTGGGGATTATTTAGATGGGAGTTTGTTCCTGAGGGGGTTATTTAGATGGGAGTTTGTTCCTGTGGGATTTATTTAGATGGCAGTTTATTCCTGTGGCGGTTATTCAGATGTGAGTTTGTTCCCGTGGGAGTTACTTAGATTGGAGTTTGTTCCTCTGGGAGCTATTTTGATGGGAATTTGTTCCTCTGGGAGCTATTTTGATGGGAATTTGTTCCTGTGAGAGTTATTCAGATGGGAGTTTGTTCCCGGGGCTATTTAGATGGGAGTTTGTTCCTGGGGGTATTTAGATGGGAGTTTGTTCCCGGGGGATAATTTAGATGGGAATTTGTTCCTTTGGGGGTTACTAAGATGGGAGTTTGTTCCTGGGGGGGTTATTTAGATGGGAGTTTGTTGCTGTGGGGTTTATATAGATGGGAGTATGTTGCTGTGGGGGTTATTTGGATGGGAGTTTATTCCTGTGGGGGTTACTTAGATTGGACTTTGTTCCTGTGGGGGTTATTTAGATGGGAGTTTCTTCCTGTTGGGGTTATTTAGATGGGAGTTTGTTCCTGTGGGGGTTATTTAGATGGGAGATTGTTCCTGTGGGAGTTATTTAGATGGGAGTTTGTTCCTGTGGGAGTTATTTAGATGGGAGTTTGTTCCTGTGGGGGTTATTTAGATGAGAGTTTGTTCCTGTGGGTGTTATTTAGATGGGAGTTTGTTCCTGTGGGAGATATTTTGATGGGAACTTGGTCCTGTGGGGGTTATTTAGATGGGAATTTGTTCCTGTGGGTGTTACTTGGATGGGAGTTTGTTCCTGTCGGGGTTATTTAGATGGGAGTCTGTTCCCAGGGGTATTTTGATGGGAGTTTATTCCCGGGGGTATTTGGATGGGAGTTTGATCCTGGGGTATTATTTAGATGGGAGTTTGTTCCTGTGGGGGTTATTTGGATGGGGGTTTGTTCCCGTGGGGGTTATTTAGATGGGTATTTATTCCTGTGGTGGGTATTTACATGGGAGTTTATTCCTGTGGTGGGTATTTAGATGGGAGTTTGTTCCCGTGGGTTTTTCAGATGGGAGTTTGTTCCTGTGGGGGTTATTTGGATGGGAGCTTATTCCCGGGTGTATTTAGATGGGTGTTTGATCCTGGGGGATTATTTCGCTGGGAGTTAGTTCCTGTGAGGGTTATTTGGATAGGGGTTTATTCCCGTGTGGGTTATTTAGATGGGAGTTTGTTCCCGTGGGTTATTTAGATGGGAGTTTGTTCCTGTGGGAGTTATTTCGATGGGAGTTTGTTCCTGGTGGTATTTAGATGGGAGTTTATTCCTGTGGGGGTTATTTAGATGGGAGTTTATTCCTGTGGGTTATTTAGATGGGAGTTTGTTCCTGGTGGTATTTAGATGGGAGTTTGTTCCTGTGGGGGTTATTTAGATGGGAGTTTGTTCCCGTACGTTATTTAGATGGGAGTTTGTTCCTGTGGGGGTTATTTAGATGGGAGTTTATTCCTGTGGCAGTTATTTCGATGGGAGTTTGTTCCTGGTGGTATTTAGATGGGAGTTTATTCCTGTGGGGGTTATTTAGATGGGAGTTTATTCCTGTGGGGGTTATTTAGATGGGAGTTTATTCCTGTTGGGGTTATTTTGATGGGAGTTTGTTCCCGTACGTTATTTAGATGGGGGTTTGTTCCCGTGAAGTATTTAGATGGGACTTTGTTCCCGGGGGTTACTTAGATGGGGGTCTGTCCTGTGGGGGTATTTTGATGGGAGTCTGTTCCCAGTGGGGGAGGCGTATTTAGATGGGTGTCTGTTCCTGGGTGGGGTGAGTATTTTGATGGGTTCTCTTGTAACAGGGGGAAGGGGATAATTAGAGGGGGGTCTGTTGATAATGAGTGTACTAAATGGGGTCAGTTAACTGGAGATATCAGATCGGGTTCTGCAGACGAGGATTATTTAGATTGGGGGATCTGTACAAGGGGGGGATGTTTTCCAGGGGGGAAATATTGCAGGGGAAAAAAGCGAGAAAAAGAGACACAGAGCGAGTAAAAGAAAGAGAGAAGATAGAAAAGATAGAAAGAGACAGAAAGAGAAAAAGAGAAAAGGCAGAAAAAGTCAAAAATTGAAAAAGGACAGAAAGAGAGAGAAAAGGTGGAGGGAAAGAACAAAGAAATTGCAGGCACCAAAGAGACAGACAGAAAGCCAGTGAGAAAGGCACAGAGAATCAGAGAGAGATTGAGAGAGAGGGCAGAGAAAGCCATTGAGACGGAAAGACGCACCATCACTCAGAGAGAAAGAGAAACACAAAGTGAGGGAGCGAGAGAGAGAGATGGAGGAACATAGAGAGAGAGAGTTTGAGGAACAGCGAGAGAGGGAAACAGGGACAGAAACACAAAGTGAGGGAGAGAGATTGAGAAATAGAGAGAGCGAGAGAGGTTGAGTGTGAGAGAGAGACTGAGTGCAAGAGAGATTCAGTGAGAGAGACTGAGTGAAAGAGACTGAGTCAGAAGGAGGGAGAAAGGCAGAGAGAGACAATAAAGATGTGATACTCACCATCCCACACTGCCTGCGTTCCATCGTTGGGCTCTAACACCTTCGCTCCATCAGTTCATCCATGGGGAAAATATCCTGGAGAGGGGCATTGGGGTGGGATTTGGAGAAAAGCGTCAGGACTGGGACAGAGAGAGCGGGGGATTCAGACTGGACTCTCTCTCTCACACACACACTGTAATCAGCTTGCAATTCACCTGGGCACAGAGACACAGAGACTGAGACACAGAAACGCACCTTCAGAAATCAGCCGCATGGAAAGAAAGAATGGAGGCTGATGTTGTCCGAATATATCCCAGAACCTGTCACTCAAAACAGACAGTCCGCCCAAAATGCAGCTCATCCAACCAGCTCTCAGCTTCCTTCATCTGGACACTCCCTCCCAGGTATGGGACAGTCCAAGGTGAGTCTCTGTGTAAACAGGGAATGGGGGAGAGAGGGATATTCCAGCCATGTCCCAAATGGACCATTCCAGACAGAAACCTGTCTGTTTCTCTCTCTCCCTCCCCAAAACCCTCATTAACAGAACAGAAAAGCTGCTGTAATTTAAAACCTGGAGGGAACGGTTTGGATAATGGCCATTTAACACTAATTGTATTAAATGTCTTTCACTATTCACCTCCTGTTAACAGAAAGTTCAGAAAATGACTGCAAATGTCTCACTGCAGTTACCTTAAAATTCTGGCAAAGAGTTTTTGCTGGAGAGGCCCGTTTGACTGCAGTATAAACAGGCAGTTTTTATTCAGATTGTCAATTCCACTGTGTGACAAAACCTGAAACTAGAGCCAAGTTAATGATGCAGACAAGAGAACTTTTACAACTGGTGACATTTCACACAATTTTCACCCATATTTACAGTTATATTTGTCAACGAGTCCTTTATTTGAAACTGCTGCATTTATGCATTAGCCTGTAATCAATCCACAAAACCTTATCAACATTTACCAGTTTAATGTTGCAAGGGTTTACAACTGGGAAATGGCCATTTAACACAAATTGTATTGAAGATCGTCCACTTTACACCTCCAGTTGATATAAAGCTCAGTGTTAATGACCTCCACATTCTAACAAAGAGTTTTTGCTGCTGTAATAAAGTGTCACTTGTTTCCCTTTGCTTCCTGACTGTTTCTTTCCTCTGCTCTCCTGGGGGATTCAGCAGGATATTTGTTCATTACTTGTCCGAATTCAGGAGGTTCCAGCTCCTCTGCAGCTGCTGTCCTGGCAGAGAGGTGGAACAAATAGGCAGGGAGTTGTTGCGGTTTGGAATTCACTGTCTGACGTTTCTGAAAGCAGATCCAATATTAACTTTCAAAAAACAATTGGATCAGAACTTCAATTACTCTGAATTATCGTCGAAAAGATGCCCGTGGAGATACTATGATAACAGACCCACTCAGTGATTCTCCCTGTGGAGATACTATAATAACAGACCCACTCTGTGACTCTGCCTGTGGAGATCCTATAACAACAGACCCACTCAGTGACTCTCCTTGTGGAGACACTATGATAACAGACCCACTCAGTGCCTCTCCTTGTGGAGATACTATAACAGTCCCACATAATGACAAATACAGTGTTGATGCTCTGATCAAAGACCCACTCAGTGGCTCTCCCTAAGAAGAAAATATAATGAAAGATCATCTCAGCCTCCCTCACAGTGGGGATCCTATGAAAGCATACCCTATCAGAGCCTCTCCCTGTGGAGATACTATAATAACAGACCCACTCAGTGACTCTCCCTGTGGAGATACTATAATAACCGACCCACTCAGTGACTCTCCCTGTGGAGATACTATAATAACAGACCCACTCAGTGATTCTCCCTGTGGAGGTACTATAATAACAGACCCACTCAGTGACTCTCCCTGTGGAGATACTATAATAACAGACCCACTCAGTGACTCTCCCTGTGGAGATACTAATATAACAGACCCACTCAGTGACTCTCCCTGTGGCGATTCGACAATAACAGACCCACTCAGTGACTCTCCCTGTGGAGATACTATAATAACAGACCCACTCAGTGACTCTCCCTGTGGAGATACTATAATAACAGACCCACTCAGTGACTCTCCCTGTGGAGATACTATAATAACAGACCCACACAGTGACTCTCCCTGTGGAGATACTATAATAACAGACCCACTCAGTGACTCTCCCTGTGGCGATCCGACAATAACAGACCCACTCAGTGACTCTCCCTGTGGAGATACTATAATAACAGACCCACTCAGTGACTCTCCCTGTGGAGATACTATAATAACAGACCTACTCAGTGACTCTCCCTGTGGAGATACTATAACAACAGACCCACTCAGTGACTCTCCCTGTGGCGATTCGACAATAACAGACCCACTCAGTGACTCTCCCTGTGGAGATACTATAATAACAGACCCACTCAGTGACTCTCCCTGTGGAGATACTATAATAACAGAACCACTCAGTGACTCTCCCTGTGGAGATACTAATATAACAGACCCACTCAGTGACTCTCCCTGTGGCGATTCGACAATAACAGACCCACTCAGTCGCTCTCCCTGTGGAGATACTAAAATAACAGACTCACACGGTGACAAACACAGTGCAGATGTTCTGATCAAAGAGCCACTATGTGACTCTCCCTGTGGAGATAGCAGTGAGTGAGAGAAAGGGGGTGAGAGAGAGTTTTTTGAGGATTAATCTAGCGGAATAGATAAGGGAAACCGGTGGATGTGCGAGATTTAGATTTTCAGCAAGTTTTTGTTAAGGTACCACACAAGAGGTTAGTAATCAAAATTGGAGCACATGGGATTGGGGGGAATAGACTGGCATGGATTAAGAACTGGTTAATGGACAGGAAACAGAGGGTCGGGATAAATGGGCCATTTTCAGGTTGGCAGGCTCTGACTCGTGGGGCACTGCAAAGAGAGAGAGAGGGGAGAGACAGAGACAGAGAGAGAGAGACAGAGAAAGAGCCAAAGAGAGAGAGAGATGGAGAGGCAGAGAGAGATGGAGAGACATAGAGAGAGGGAGAGATGGTGTGAGCGAGACACAGAATAATGTACAGAGGCAAAGAAAGAGAGAGGGAGAGACAGTGAAAGAGGGAGAGACAGAGAGAGAGAGACAGAAACAGAGAGGGAGGAGGGAGAGAGAGAGAAACAGATAGGGAGAGACAGAGAGAGAGAGAGAGAAATACAGAGGGGGGAGTGAGAACGAGAGAGAGGGAAGGAGAGACAGACAAAGAGAGGGAGTGTTAGAGATGGCGAGACCAGTGAGAATGAAAGAAGGAACGTACTGGAGGACTGCTAACGTTGTCCCATTGATTAAAAAGGGAGAAAGTGACAGACTGAGTAATTACAGGCCACTCAGCCTATCTTCAGTGGAGGGCAAATGATTGAGATAAATTCTGATAAACAGTAGTAATGATGGTCATTTAGAAAGGTGCCGATTAATCAAGCTCTGTCAGCATGGATTTGTTAAGTGAAGATCGTGTCAGACTAGCTTGACTGTATTTTTTGTGGGGACAACTAGGAGGGTCGATGAGGGGAGCAGCTCATCGCCACCTTCTCAGGGTAATTAGGCAATAAATGCTGGTCTCGTCAGTGATGACCAAATCCCGGGAATGAATTTAATACAGTGTCAGCGCCTGTGCACATACAGTACACAATGGGTACAAGGGAATGATTCACTCCTGTCTGGTACTGTATGTCTCAGTGTCTCCATGTCTGTGTCTCTGTCACGTTTAAAGCACTAACACTACATTAGTGAGGAATCAGTCTCTGAAATAAATGTCTCACTGTTGTGGTAACATAAAATGGCCACCGTGAACAAACCTAAAATGGCTGACTGTTGTTTGTCGATATCCACAGATGTTCTGAGAGAGGAGGGAGAGAGAGCGACAGAGAGACAAAGAGGGCGACACAGACCGAGAGGGTGACCCAGACACAGAGAAAGACAGCAGGATATTTGTCGGAGGACATTGTAAGAGGAGGAGGCCATTTGGCCCCTCAACCCTGTTCTGTCATTCAAAACTATCATGGCTGATCTGTGATCTAACTCCATATACCCATCTTTACCCCATATCTCTTCATACCTTTAATAAGAAAAATCTATCAATGTCAGATTTAAAAATTATCAAGTGTCTCAGCATCAATTGCTGTTTGTGGAAGAGAGTTCCAAAGTGATACCACACCTGGTGTGTTGAAATATTTCTTCACTTCACTCCGAAAAGGTTTTGAGACTATGTTTAGATTTTTAGACTATGCCCACAAGTTTTAGACTCTGTAGTCAGTGGGAATAGTTACTCTCTGTCCACCCTATCAGTTTCCTTTATTATTCGGAAAACTTTGATCAAATCACCCCTTAACCTTCTAAATTCCAGGGATACACAGTAAAGCTCCATCAACACTGTCCGATTAAACACTCCCAAGCCAAGCACAGTGTGGGTTTGACACAGAGTAAATTTCCCTCTTCACTGTCCCATCACACACTCCCAGGGCAGGGGTAGCATGGGGTGAGATACAGAGTAAAGATAGGGCCTATTGTATTATAAACAGAGAAATGGTCTTGTGCAGTCCAAACTGAGACCGGGTGAAATGCAGCATAAGCAGAGATGATTCCCAGGGCAAGAGCATCATGGGGTGGATACAGAATGAATCTCGTTCTCCGCTGTCTGAAACAGTGAGAGAGAGAGATAAAAAGAGAAACATAGAGAGACACAGACCGACAGGATGACTGAGAGTGAAAGAAGGATATTTAACATCGGGCATAGGAAGAGGAAGAGGCAATTTAACCCCTTAACCCTGTTGCAGCATTCAGTAAGATCAGTGCTGATGTGTGACCTAACTAACACCACCTTTGCCCCTTATCTCTCAAAACCTTTGATGAACAAGAATCTATCAATCCCAGATTTAAAAATTAACAATTAAGCCAGCATGAATTCCTATTTGCAGAAGAAAGTTCCAAAATTGTAATGAAATCCAAAGGAATGATTGGACAGGCTGGGGTTGTTTTCTTCAGGAAAGAGGAGGCTGAAGGGAGATTGAGTTGAGGTGTATAGAATTATGAGGAGCCTCGATAGAGTGGATAGAAAGGACCTATTTCCCTTAGCTCAGAGGTCCATAAGCGGGGACACAGATTTCAAGTTGTCCACAACCAATACCATGACGTTGTGATGGCTCCCACAGTGGAATAGCTTGCTGGATGCTGAAAATGGAGGATATTCCCTTTGGATCGCTCCTGATGTTTCTCTCTCCATATCTATCTCTTTTAAGTCTCTGCACACAGCAGTGAAGGATTATATCAAATTAATGCATCTTCCATTCTCCCTTTCATTCCATCCCATCAATCTCTCTCTCTCCAACCTTGTCCCTCTCTGTTGCCCTCTCTCTGTCTGCATATCTATCCCTTTCTCCCTCTGTCTCTCTCCTAGTGTCAGAGTTAGCAGGAGGGAGAGACGGAGAGAGGAAGACAGAGAGAGAATGTTGAAGGAACTGTACTCTGTTCCTGTGCTGTTCTGAACCTGCTCTCGGTGTGTTTGATGAGCTGCATTAATCGGCCGAGTCCAATCCTGTATCAGGCTATGAAGAAGCAGAGCATATTCTGTACACAACGGGTCCATGGGAATGATTCACTCCTGTCTGCTACTGGGAAGAGAGACTGACCTTAACATCAAAGCAGCATTTGACCGAATGTGGCATCGAAGAGCCCGAGTAAAATTGAAGTCAGTGGGAATCCGCTGGTTGGACTCAGACCGAGCACAAAGGAAGATGGTTGTGGTTGTTGGAGGTCAATCATCTCAGTCCCAGGACATCACTGCAGGAGTTCATCAGGGTAGTGTCCGAGGCTCAACCATCTTCAGCTGCTTCCTCAATGACCTGCCCTCCATCGTAAGGTCAGAAGTAGGGATGTTCACTGATGATTGCACAGTGTTCAGTTCCATTCACACCTCCTCTGATAATGAAATCCCAGCAGGAAAAGCTGGAAATATTGAGAAGTTCAGGCAGCATCTGTGGAAAGAGAAACAGAGTAAATGATTCAGCTCAAGGGCTTCCAGATTTCCAGTATCCACAGTATTTTGCCTCAGATAATGAAGCAATCCAGAGCCACATGCACCAAGACCCAGACAACATTCAGGTTTGGGCCGACCAGTGGCAAGTAACATTCACGTCACACAAGTGCCAGGCAATGACCATCTGCAACAAGAGAGAATCCAACCACCTCCTCTTGGCATTCAAAGCATTATCCCATCGCTGAATCCCCCAGCATCAACCTCCTGGGGAAACATTGACATCAAACTTAACTGAACGAAACACATCAATAGTTTCTTCACCCAGTGGCTGGTGGGTGTCTGGAACTCACTGCCTGAAAGGGTTAGTTTAAAATGGGTGGTTGATGGCTGGCACAGACTGGGTGGGCCGAAGGGCCTGTTTCAGTGCCGAATCTCTCTCTGCCTCTGTGACTCTAAAGGATGGTAGAGGCAGAAACCCTCATCACATTTAAAACAATCTCTTGGATATAACTTGAAGGAATAACTTCTCCTTATTTAAAGTGGGTAAGGAATAACTCTCCTCGTCTGCACTGCCCCATTGAACAATCTCAGAGAAGGTACAGCACGGGTTAGATACAGAGTAAAGCTCCGTTTAAACATTCCCTGGGGTGTCGGATTACTCCAGGTCACTCACTGTGCCCGGCTCAGCCTCAAGACTCACCTGCCTCAGTCACTGAGACACTCCTGTATCACTTGCCTTAATGTAAGCGGATGCCGGGTTTGGGAGCAGGACAGGCACACGGGATTAGGACGACTGCTCATGTGGAGGATAAGCATCAGTAATCCCTCAGAGAATCAGAACAGACCAGCGAGACTCAGAGAAGGAAACTTGTGTTGAATTTGAGTGTCTTGCATTGTGGAAAGTTTTAGTATTTGGTGAGAATGTTGAGCCAGTGACATTTTGCCCCAGTGGGATGAATAGATACGATATGACTTTATTACAACAGTAAGGTACCGTGTGTACTGTAAATATGGACTGAAATAACAATGTAACTGATCAATTTTCAGCTGAATACTATGACGACAATTAGAGTCATAGAGTTATACAGCACAGAAACAGGCCCTTCG
This sequence comes from Heterodontus francisci, assembly GCF_036365525.1. Classification (NCBI taxonomy): domain Eukaryota; kingdom Metazoa; phylum Chordata; class Chondrichthyes; order Heterodontiformes; family Heterodontidae; genus Heterodontus; species Heterodontus francisci. The sequence continues at coordinate 444,874 of NW_027141098.1, forward strand.
GCCCATCATGTCTTTGCCCACCATCAAGCACCTCACTATTCTAGTCCCATTTTCCAGCACTTGGCCCGGAGCCTTGTATGCTACGGCATTTCAAGTGCTCATCTAAATACTTCTTAAATGTTGCCTCTACCATCCCTTCAGGCAGAGTGTTCCAGATTCCAACCAACCTCGGGGTTAAAAATATTTTCCTCAAATCCCCTCTAAACCCCCTGCCCCTTACCCTTAAATCTATGCCCACTTGTGATAGACCCCTCCGCTAAGGGATAAAGTTTCTTGCTATCTCACTTTTCAATTCCCCTCATAATTTTGTATACCTCAATCATTTCCCCCCTCAGCCTTCTCTGCTCCAAGGAAAACAACCCCAGCTTATTCAGCCTCTCTTCATAGCTGAAATGCTGCAGCCCGTGCAACATCCTGGTGAATCTCCTCTGCACCGTCTCCAGTGCAATCACATCCTTCCTATAGAGTGGCGCCCAGAACTGTACACAGTACTCCAGCTGTGGCCGAACTAGTGTTTTACACAGCTCCATCACAACCTCCTTGCTCTTATACTCTATACCTCGGCTAATAAAGGCAAGTATCACATATGCCTTCCTAACCACCTTATCTACCTGTGCTGCTGCCTTCAGTGATCTATGGACAAGTCCACCAAGGTCCTTCTGACACTCTGTACTTCCTATGGTCCTACCACCATTATATATTCCCTTGCCTTGTTAGTCCTTCCAAAGTGCATCACCTCACACTTCTAAGAATTAAATTCCATTTGCCACTGCTCCGCCCATCCTGCCAGCCCATCTATATCACCCTGCAATCGAAAGCTTTCCTCCTCACTATTTACAATGCCACCAATTTTCGTGTCATCTGCAAAATTAATGATCATGCCTCCTATATTCACACTAAATCATTAATGTACACTACAAACAGGAAGGGTCCCAGCACCGATCCCTGCAGTACACCACTGGTCAGTTATACCTGTGAGAATGTACATCAGACACGATGGGATGAAGTCATAGTGGACACTGTTGAATTTGCGAGCTTGATCTTTGTGGGAACACAAGGGTTAAGTAAGTTAAAAATATTAAATGGGCAATTCACTTGTGCAAGTAAACACTCAACAGAAATGGGTCTGGAAAGTCCTATGTGCTGCATTCCGAAGACAAGATATGGACAGTGAATGACCAAAGGCCTGGAATTACAAGAAGGCAGGATATGGAGAATAAAATGGAGTCTTTTAACGACAAGAAATCTGGTACGGGTGAGGTTTGGAATGTAGAAGCAAATGCAATGTGTGTTTGGGGTGGTCCAGGCAGTATAGGAAAAGATATTGATCACACACGGGGATTGATCATGCAAGGAAAGACCCTAACACTGAGCCCAGTGACATGGTGCACGAGGGGAGAGTGAAGGTCAGTCCTGGATATAAGGGGGTCCTTTCCTTTATCTGTCACTGCAGTCCAGATAGCCGGGCCAGCTATTGGAAGAAGATCCCTCCTGAACGACTGATCATTGGTCAGTGGGCCTTGGTGAAATTGAAGACACAGACGAGGTGAGAGTCTGTGGGGAACCTTTGCAGCATTGATTTTTCCAGGAATATTCACTGGGATTTTAGTGCTAATTTACTGGACTTCTATGTGACCTAACCTACGTGTAACCTTTAATCTAGTAGTGCATGTGTAATGTTTAATTTCTGAAAGCCATACAGAGTAAAGCTTAAGGTACTCCAACAAACTCAGGAGTGTTGGCATTTATTACCTTTCGGGGTCTAATCTGTAGTTAAGTTGGACTAGACTTGTGAATAATTGTTTTTAAGTTGCTTTTCCCACCGTACTGCAGCATCCCACCATACAATATACTTTGCTGTCTATATTGTCTGAATACAGACATAAAATATCCACACATTTTGCTATTTATGCTGGGGCAGACAGGTGAAGTGTTTGTTTTGCCTGTGATTTGACTCTACCCCTAATGATAACTAACTCATTTTGTTCGCCACGATTGATTCACATTTTCTGTTGGGTTTTTGTTTCTTCGAGGAATGTACATTTGCTGCCAACCGTGAAATAATTTCTTTAACTACTAGCCATTCTCTGGCTACTGTCAAATCGTTTAATGGATTTTCCCAATACACCATAGGCAACTTGCCCTTCATATCTTCATAGTTTCCTTTGTTCATATTGAAAAGCCTAGTTTCAGAATGAACTATATATTTTTTACAAATGTAAAATTCGATCATATTGTTGTCATGATTTCATAATGGCTCCTTTACTGCAAGGTTATTAATTAGCCCTTTCTCATTACAAAATACTAAATCTGAAATAGTTCAATCCCCAGTTGGTTCTTCAACATACTGCTCCAGTCATCCATCTCATACACATACCGGGAATTCATCCTCCACAGAATTAGTGCTAATTAGGATGAGACAATCTATCTGTAAATTGAAGATGTCCATGGTTACTGTATTGCCCATGTTACATGCAGCTGTAATTTCCAGATGTTTACTGTGTTCAACATGACCACTGCAGTTTGGTGGTCGACAAAACATCTCCCATCAATGTTTGTTGCTTCTTCCTGTTTCATAGCTCCACCCAAACTGATTCGACATCTTGTTCCATCGATCGAAGATGCTGTCTCACTAATGTACTGTCTCGTCCTTCATTAACAGCACTATCACACCTCCCTTTCCCCTCCACCTATCCTTCCTAAACGACTGCATCGAGGATTAACATGTTCGTGTCGTAATGATGGGCTAGGCCTAAATTAACCAAAACTTTAATCCATTTTAAAACACAAGGACCACAATCCAACAGGCACATGTTGAAATGAGAGATCAAAAGCCAGACACAAATGCAGGAAGACACATTGAATCCTGCCTCTGGGTGAAGGACACTGTCCAAGGTGGATGGACAGTCTGTCCAATAACATTCCTCATCCCAAAACTCTCTCACGCTCTTCATTTATTGTCTTTATCGTTTTCAAAGTAAAACAAATGAACCCAGGAGCAGAGAAGTAAAATAAATTAAATTGGATAAAACAAAGGAAAAGATTCTCAAGAATAGGTGCAGCAAGATCCCAAAACTGTTTTCTCTCAGTTGTACTGACAATCTCTCAGTAACATCCCAATGCAAACAAATGCCGCTTTGAAAGTAAAGGATCAAAAGTGATATCGATTGAGCTCACAATGCGAGCACACAACAAACACACACCAGACTGAGAGAAATATCCCTTCCACTGGAGAGAGAGGGAGGGAGAGGGTTTGGGATTTGAACTGGGACTCCTTTCCACCCAGACACAACCCAGCTCAGCAGTTTGCTTCACCTGTGAATATGTTTTAATTTAAAGCTAGTCTAATGATGGCCATGAAACCATTGTCAATTGTTGTAAAAACCCATCTGATTCACTAATGTCCTTTAGGGAAGGAAATCTGCTGTCTTTATCTGGTCTGGCCTACATGTGACTCCAGATTCACAGCAATGTGGTTAACACTTAATTGCCCTCGAAATGGCCTTGCAAGCCACTCAGTTCAAGGGCAATTAGGGATGGACAATAAATGCTGGCCTGGCCTGCGACGCCCACATCCTATGAAAGAATTTTTAAAATGTTACTCGTTGTGATGTTGTTCAATATGTTCCTCGGGGTCCTGTCCATTGACATGTTAATTCAGCACAATGAGAACAGAACCAGTTTGACCAGGGGACCTGTTTTCTTGATGTGAAACATTTAACTCTAAGCCCTTGTCAGGAACATTACTGCAGTTTGAAAATGTCTGATCCCCCTTTCAGGCCCCACACAGGGATTGGAAAATGTTTGGGAGTCAGTGACACATGTCAATTCCAACCTCAGCTCAAAACTCACGTTGAACAAATTCAGATCCATCAGTCTGACTTTCTCTCTGTGTCTGTCTGTCTCTCTCCCATGCTCTGTCTGCCTCATTGTCACTCCCCCTCTCTCTCAATCGTTCTATGTCTGTCTCTCTCCGTGTCTGATTTACTCTCTCATTCCACGTCAGTCTCTTTCTCGTTATTTCATGCTCTACCTGTCCAACTTTCGTTCGTCCTCTTTTGTTCCCTCTCTCTCTCTATCTATCTCTTGGTTTTGTGCTCTGTCTGACTCACTGTCACTTCCCGTCTCTCCCCCTCCTCGTCTCCGCCCCCCTCCCCCCCCCCCCCCCCCAACGTCTCTCCCTCACTGTTTGATGCTCTGTACTTTTCTACTCTCTTTTTCTTCAATCCTTTCTCTCACTCCCTGTCTGTATTTCTATATCAATCTGTCTGCTTCCTTTAACTCACTCTCTGTCACCTCGCCTCTTTCGTTCATGTGGTCTGGCAACCTGTCTCCTTCGTCCATACTGTCTGGCACCCCCTCTGTCTTTCTCTCTCTCTCTCTCATTTTTTTGTTATCCATACATTGTCACATTGTAGCTCTGCCTTTTATTTGGGCCAGAGAGAGGATCTTCCATTGTACAATACACACTGTAGACTTTTGTCATTTATCTTTTGGAACTGAGTGTTTTCTGGGCCAGAGAGAGCAGGTTGCATAGTTAAATGGAGTTTTGATATATGTTCATTCCCACATTGCAGAATTGCCCTGTTACTGGGCAAGAGAGATAGAGAGAAGCTGGAGTTGATCATTGGAGATGGGGAAGTTTGGTGTTGTTCATTCCCGAATTGTGGAACTGTCTGTTATCTGGACCAGAGAGAGGAGCTGGAACTGATCATTGGAATTCGATGCGACGTTTATTGTAGCAAAGGTATTATTCTGGCTGGAGGGCTAAATATTAATCAGAGATCGTCAGTTCTGGGCGATTTGATCTGAAACGTTGAATCATAGAAATAGAATCAGAGAAAGTTTAATGCACAGAAAGAGGCTACTTGGCCCATTGTGTCTGTGCCAGCCCAAAAAACGATCCACCTATTCTAATCCCACCTTCCAGCATTTGGTTCGTAACCCTGCAGATTACGGCACTTGAGGTGCATATCTGGACTCCTTTTGAATGAGTTGAGGGTCTCTGCCTCAACTACCTTTTCAGGCAGCGAGTTCCAGACCCATATCAGCCTCTGGGTGAAAACATTTTGCCTCATCTCCCCTCTGATTATTTTGGAAATCACATTACATCTATTCCCCCTCGTCACTGAACTCTCTGCTGAGGAGAATTGAACCTTCACCTCCACTCAACATCCTGTACATTTCAATCAGATCTGTTCCAAGGAGAACAAACCCAGCCTATCCAATCTTTCCTCATAGCTGCATTTTTCCTGTCCTGGCAACATCCTCGTAAATTCCCTCTGTACCCTCTCCAGTGCAGTTACATCCTTTCTGTAGTGACGTGACCAGAACTGCACACAGTACTCAAGTTGTGACCTAACTAATGAATTATACTGTTCCAGCATAACCTCCCTGCTCTTATATTCTATACCTCAGTTAATAAAGGAAAGGATTCCATATGCCTTCTTAACCAACTTATCGACCTGTCCTTCTCCCTTCAGGGATCTGTGGACATTCACTCCAAGGTCACTCACTCCCTCTGTACTTCTCAGTATTTCCCCATTAATTGTACATTCAGTTGTCTTGTTTGACCTCCCGAAATGCATCACCTCACAATTCTCTGAGTTGAACTCCATTTGTACTTTTCTGCCCATCTTACCAGATCATCAATATCTTCCTGCAGCCGACAACTATACTCCTCGCTATCTACTACAAGGCCAATCTTTGTGTTGTCTGCAAACTTCTTGACCATGACCCCTACATTTCCATCCAAATCTTTAATATATACCACAAAAAGCAGGGGACTCAGTACTGAGGCCTGCAGAAGGCCACTGGAAACATCCCTCCATTCGCTAAAACGCACGCCAACAATTACCCTTTGTGTCCTGCCACTGAGACACTTCTGTATCCACATTGCTGCATTTCCCTCGATCCCATGGGATTTTAATTTTTTAACCAATCTGTCCTGTGGGACCTTATCAAAAGCCTTGCTAAAATTCTTGTAGACCACATCAACTGCACTACCCTCATCTATCTTTCTTGTTATGTCTTCAAAAAATTCAATCAGGTTGGTCAAACAAGATCTTTCCTCAACGAATCAATGCTGACGATCCGTGATTAAGCTATGCCTTTCTGAGTGACAGTTTATCCTGTCTCTCAGAAAAATTTCCAATTATTTGCCCACTACTGAGGTTATACCGACTGGCCTGTAATTAATTGGTTTATCCTTCGCTCCCTTTTTAAACAGAGGTACAATGTCAGCTGTTCTCCAATACTCCAGTTCCACACCTGTATCCAGAGAGCACCTAAACTCCCTACCTCTGTCACCTCCGCTAGCCCCCACAACCCTTCCCATCTCTGAAACCTGCTCCAGCCCATACAATGCTCCCTATCCTGGTAACTTCCTCCAGCCTCTAAAACCCTCCCTATTTCTGTAACCGCCTCCATCCTCTACAGCCCTCCCAATCTCTGTTAACTCCTCAGCTGCACAACACTCCCTATCACTGTGGTCTCCTCCAGCCCCTAAAGCCCTCCCGAGCTCTGTGACCTCCTCTGCACCCCAATTCTCCTTCGATCTGTAACTTCCTCCAGACGAGACAACACTCCCGAACTCTGTAACCTCCTCCAGCCCGTATAAACCTCCCGATCTCTGCTATGTCCTCCAGTCCCCACAACTATCCCTATCTTATCACATCCTCCAGCCCCTCCAACCCTCCCTATCTCTGGCACCTATTCAAGCCCTAACAACGCTCCCTATCGCTGTAACCTCCTCCAGAGCGACAACCCTCCCTCACTCCACTAACTTTGGGCAGCACAGTGGCGCAGTGGTTAGCACTGCAGCCTCACAGCTCCAGCGACCCGGGTACAATTCTGGGTACTGCCTGTGCGGAGTTTGCAAATTCTCCCTGTGTCTGCGTGGGTTTCCTCCGGGTGCTCCCGTTTCCTCCCACATGCCAAAGACTTGCTCGTTGATAGGTTAATTGGCCATTATAAATTGCCCCTAGTATAGGTCGGTGGTAGGGAAGGTGGGGATGTGGTAGGAATATGGAGTTCCTGTCGGATTAGTGGAGATGGGTGGTTGATGGTCGGCACAGACTGGGGGGCCGAAGGGCCTGTTTCAGTGCTGTATCTTTAAACGAAACTAAACAACTCCTCCAGCCCCAGCAATCCTCCCGCTCAATGCAACCTCCATCAACCTTTAAAACCATCCCTATCTCTGTCACCTCCTCCAGCCTCTCCATCCCTTCCCATCTCTCCAAACTCCACCAGCCCTTCAACACTCAATATCTCTGTAACCTCCTCCACCCCGACAACCGTCCCTATCTCTGTAACGGCCTCCATCCCCCAGAAGCTTTCATAAAACTGTCCCCGCCTCCAGTGCCTAAAACTCTCCCGATCACTGTCCTCCCCTCCAGCACATACAACCCTCCCAATCTCTCTAACATCCTCCATCCCCTTCAAACCTCCCTATTTCTGTAACCTCCTCCACTCTCTACAACACTCCCTATCTCTGTAACCTCATCCAACACCCCATCTCTGTAACCTCCTCAAGCCCCTGCAACCCTCCCTATCGCTATTACTTCCTCAGCTCCCACAACCCCCCTCTTTGTAACCTCCTCAGTCCCTGCAACCCTGCCTAGCTCTGTAACCACCTCCAGTCCCTGCAACTCTCCCTATCCTTATTACCTCCTCAGCTCCTTCAACCCTCCCTACGTTTTTAACCTCCTCCAGCCCCTACAATCCTCCTGAACTGTAACCCCCTCCAGCCCCTAAAACCATCCATTTATATGTAACCTCCTCCAGCCTCTATATTCCTTCCTGTCTTTCTAACCTCCTCCAGCCTCTACAACCTTCAATATCTCTGTCAACTCCTCCACCAGCTACAACCCTCCAAATCACTGTAATCTCCTCCAGCCCCTACAACCTTCCCTAGCTCTTCAACGTCCACCAGCCCCGACAAACCTCCCTATCTCTGTAACCTCCTCCACCAAGACAACCCTCTCGATCTCTGTACCCTTCTCCACCAAGACAACCCTCCCTATCTCTGTAACCTCCCCCATCCCCTACAACCCTCTCTTATCTCCGTTACCTCTTCAGCCGCACAACACTCCCTACATCTGTGACCTCCACCTGCCCCGTCAACCCTCCCTATTTCTGTCACTTTCTCCAGCCCGTACAAACCTCCCTATCTCTGCTTCTTCGTCAAACCCCCCAACATTCCCTATCTCTAATTTCCTCCAGCCTGGAAAACCCTCCCTATCTCTGTAACCTCGTACAGCACCTACCACCCTCCGTATCTCTGTGAATTCCTCCCGCCCCTACAACCCTCCCTGTCTCAGTAACCTCCTCAGCCCTTACAACCCACACTATCTCAGTAACCTCCTCCAGCCCCTAAAGCATCCCTAGATCTGTCATCTACTCCAGCCCCGACAACCCTCCCTACTCCATAAACTCCTCAGCTCCTGCAACCCTCCCTCACTCTGTCACCTTCTCAGCCCTTACAACCCTCCCTATCTCTGTAAGCTCCTCCAGCCCATTCCACCTTCTCTAGCTCTGTCACCGACCCCAGCCCCGACAGCCCTCCCTATCTCTGTGTTACTCTCCAGTTCCTACAAGCCTCCCGATCTCTGTAACTTCCTCCAGCCGTGACAGCACACCCTTTCTCTACAATCTCCTCCCGGCCATACAGCGCTCCCGATCTCTGTCACCTCCTACAGCAGACCAACGTTCCCGATCTCTGTAACCATCACCCCCACAACACTTCGTATCTCTGCTGCCTCATCCAGCCCTTACAACATTTCCTATCTCTGTCACCTTCTCCAGGCTTGACAACCTTCCCTAACAATAACAAACTCCAGGCTCTACAACCCTCCCTTTCACTAACGTCCTCAGCCCCACAACCCTCCTGATCTCTGTCACCTCCTCCAGCACCACAACCTTCCCTCACTCTGTAACCACGACCACCCCCTACAACACTCCGCATCTCTGCTGCCTCCTCCAGCCCTTACAACATTTCTTATCTCTGTCACCTTCTCCAGGCCCGACACCCTTCCCTAACGCTGTCACCTACTCCAGGCTCTAGAACCCTCCCTATCTCTAACGTCCTCAGCCCGACAACCCACCTGATCTCTGTAACCTCCTCCACCCCTACAACCTTCCCTGTCTCATGTTTCAGGTCAGTGATGAAGGTTCTGATGAGGGGTCACCGTCATGCAAAGCTAACTGTGTTTCTCTCTCCACAGATGCTGCCAGACCGGCTGAGTATTTCCTGCATTTCCTGTTTTTATTTCACTTTACATCTCTGCCCACTTGTCACTGACCTCTCTGTGAAGGTAAATAGGCCCATCACGTACACTCTATCCGGGCCCCTCAAAACGTACGACATTTCATATATCACCTCACCTCAGACATCTCTGTTCCAAGCACAACAGCCCCAGCCTATCCAATATTTCCTCACAGCAACATTTTTTTTCCAGACCTGGCAACATCCTCGTAAATGTGCTCTGTACCCTCTCTCGTGCAATTAAATCCTTTCTGTAATGTGGTGACCGGAACTGCACAAAGTACTCACGGTGTGGCCCAACCAATGACTGATATACTAACAGCATAACCTCTCTCCTATTCTACACCTCGGCTAATAAAGGAAACGTATTCCCTATGTCTTCTTAATTCTCTTAGAGACCAGTCCTGCTATCTTCATGGATCTATGAACATTCACTCCAAGGTCCCACACTTCTTCTACACCTGGAAGGATTCTCCCATTAATTGTGCATTCCTTTGCCTCGCTCGACCTCCCCAAATTCATCACCTCACAGGTCTCTGCGTTGAATACCATTTGCCACTTGTCTGCCCACCTGACTAGTCCATTAACATCTTCCTGCAGTCTACAGCTATTCTGCTCTCTCAACCACACGGCCATTTTTTTGTACCGTTTGCAATCTTTTTGAACATGCCCACGACAGGGGAGAAGTCTCCACTGACACAGTTATACCCCTGATCATTGCTATCAGTTACACTCACCTGAACAAACACATTACATCAGCAGCTTTGTCTCTGATGTAAATAATGTGGTGGATAAAGCACAATCATTTCAATGTCAATGACATTTTCTGAGTAAGACCTCTCTCGGAATAAACCTGAAATCTGTACTCATACTGGACGGATGGCAATTATGAGAGGTGTCATTTACATTTTCCATATTATTGCATTGACCTTGTTCACTCCTGGCATTTCCATTGTAAATGTAACTGATCTGTCTGCAGTGGACACTGAATCCAGGGACAAAAGCAATCCCGCTTCACTCTGTTCCTCCCTTTTCCCAGTTAAAATTTGAAATTTGAGTCTCTGATTCGGGACCATGTTCAGGGTTACAGTCCAGAAACTACTGTGAGTGATATTACTGGACAGACACTGTACGCATCCATTTGGGAGGCAGTTGGGTAGTGATAATATCAATGGTCACGTAATCCAGAGGCCCAACCTGATGGCCTGGGGAGAGGGGTTCAAATCACCCCTGAACCTTCTAAATTGCAGGGATACACAGTAAAGCTCCATTTACACTCTCCCATTAAACATTCCCAAGCCAAGCACAGTGTGGGTTTGACACAGAGTAAATTTCCCTCTGCACTGTCCCATCACACACTCCCAGGGTCGGGGCAGCATGGGGTGAGATATGGAGTAAAGACAGGGCCTATTGTATCATAAACAGAGAAATGGTCTTGTGCAGTACAAACTGAAACCGGGTGAAACGCAGCATCAGCAGAGATTACTCCCAGGGCAGGAACATCATGGGGTGGATACAGAGTGAATCTCACTCTGCGCTTTCCGAAACAGGCAGACAGAGAGATGGAAAGAGAGAAATAGAGAGACAGACAGACAGGGTGACTGAGAGTGAAAGAGGGATATTTAACATCGGACATAGGCAGAGGAGGAGGCGATTTAACCCCTCAACCCTCCAGAATTCGGTGAGATCAGGGCTGATCTGTGATCTAACTAACACCAAATATCCCACCTTTGCCCCTTATCTCTTAATACTTTTGGTCCTGATAAGCATCAATGATCCCTCAGAGAATCAGAACAGACCAGCGAGACTCAGAAAAGTAAACTTCTGTTGCATTTGTGAGCCTTGTATTGAGGAATGTTTGAGTATTGGTGAGAATGTTGAGCCAGTGAAATTTTGCCCCAGTGGGATGAATAGATACTATATGACTATATTACAACAGTAAGGTACCGCCTGTACTGTAAATATGGACTGAAATAACAATGTAACTGATCAAATTTTAGTTAATACTATGACGACAGTTAGACCTGCAATCCTGTGAGAATGTACATAAGACACGATGGGATGAAGTCAAAGTGGGCACTGTCGGATTTGCGAGCTTGATCTTTGTGGGAACACAAGGGTTAAGTAAGTTAAAAATATTAAATGGTCAATTCACTTGTACAAGTAAACACGCAACAGAATTGGGTCTGGAATGTCCTCTGTGCTGCATTCCTACTCCGACATCTATTCTGTCCGGATCTCTCATGATTTTAAACACCTCTATCAAATCTAATCTCAGTTTCTCTTCCCTGTGGAGAACAACCCCAGCTTCTCCAATCTATCCACGTAACTGAAGTCCCTCATCCCTGGAACCTTGCTCGTGAATCTTTTCTGCACCCTCTCTAAAGCCCCCACATCCTTCCGAAAGTACGGTGTCCAGAATTGGACACAATACTAGTTGAGGATGAACCAGTGTCTTTTTTAAACTTCCTCATAACCTCCTTGCTTTTATACTCTAAGCTTCTATTTACAAAGCCGTCTTCAAAGATTCTTCAAATATTTAAAGGCACAGCACACGAAAAAATAACTGACCCTGCACAACAACTAAATTTTCTGGGAACATTGGAGCCAGCTGTGGCTCCGTGGGTAATTATCCTGCCTCTGAGTGATACGTTTGTGGGTTCAGGTCAGAACACAAAATCTAGTCTGATGCCACCCAACAGAAATTCAGAACTGACCAGCTAGACTCAGAAAAGGAAACCTGTGTTAAATTTGTGAGCCCCACTTTTTGGAATGTTTTCGTGTTTGAGTAAATTTTTAATATTTACCGATGATACCAAACTTGGAGGAGATGCAAAGAGTGAGGATGACACCAATCGACTGCAACAGGACATTGATAGTTGAGCAGAATGGTCAGACAAGTGGCAGATGGAATTTAATACAGGGAAATGTGAGGTGATGTATTTTGGCAGAAGTGATAGGAAGAGGCAATATAGACTTAATGGCACAATTCTAGAGAGTGTACAGGGACAGAGCGACCTGGGGTTACATGGACATACATCTTTGAAGGTGGTAGGACATATTTAGAGATTAGTCAGTAAAGCCTATGGGATCCTGGGCTTCATAAATAGAGGTGTTGAGTACAAAAGCATGGAGGTTATGCTGAACCTTTCCAAAGCTCTGGTTAGGTCACAACTAGAATAGTGCACCCAGTTCTGGTCACCACACATTAGGAAGGATGTGAGGGTCCTTCAGGGGGATCAGAGGAGGGGAGCTTATGTCAGATACAGATAGCTCAATACCACAGAAAGCCGAGAGGAGTGAAGAAAGTGCAGGGGTGAAATTAAAAGGCAAATTAGGAAAGCAAAGAGATAGACAGAAAATAATATAACCAAGTAAAATCAAGGAAAGCACTGAGATGTTTCATAAATACACGAAGAACAAGAGGATAACTAAGGATAGAGTATTAGGGATCAAAAAGGGAATTGGTGTATAGAGGTGGGATTTGTGGGCATGGCTCCCCTTAAAATCTCAACAACTTTGATCAAATCACCTTGATCCTCCTAAATTGCTGGGAATACCTCCCCAGTTTGTGTAATATCACCTCGTTATTTAACCCTTGGAGTCCAGTTATCATTCTGGTAAATGTACATTGCACTCAAATGGACATGGACCCCCCACCCCCCGCAAGTCTCTTTGGTCCTCCAGTGTTTCTAGTTTTTCACCATTTATAAAATACTCTGTTCTCGTCTTTTTTACTGACATTGAAATCTATCTACCACAGTATTGCCCATTTATTTAAGATATTAATATCTTTAGTTTAGTTTAGTTATACAGCACTGAAACAGGCCCTTCGGCCCACCGAGTCTGTGCCGACCATCAACCACCCATTTATACTAATCCTACACTAATTCCATATTCCTACCACATCCCCACCTGTTCTAATATTTCCCTACCACCGACCGATACGAGGGGCAATTTAGAAAGGCCAATTTACCTGTCAACCTGCAAGTCTTTGGCATGTGGGAGGAAACCGGAGCACCCAGAGGAAACCCACGCAGACACAGGCAGAACTTGCAAACTCCACACAGGCAGTACCCAGAATTGAACCCGGGTCACTGGAGCTGTGAGGCTGCGGTGCTAACCACTGCGCCACTGTGCCATAATTTGATGCCTCCAGCTACACTGCTGACAATGCTGCCTACTTTGTGTCATTGGTAAACATGGGTATGTGGCATTCGACCCCATCATCTTAAATCGTTAATAAATACAGCAAAACTGAGACACACACGGACTTTGCACCAGTAGACAGGAGTGAATCATTCCATCCTAGAGATTTTTCAATTTCAGATTTATGGGTTTTTTATTTGGATAAAAACAGAATTCAAATTCACAACAGCCCAGTGTGGGATTTGAACTGCTTTTTCAATCATCAGCTCAGGCCTTCAAATTAAAACCCATAAAAATAGATTCATTTTCCTACTGCTGTTCTCTGACCATCTCAGGTTTTGTATATTGTTCCCTTTTCCTCTTCTTCCATGTGTCTGAAGTCTTTGAAGTTTGTCAGACATTTGCTAACTACTTCATGTGCATCAATTCTGTGCATCTGCACAATTCAAATTCTCACCTTATTGCAATAACCAAACCCTGCAGGTCCATTCAAACACCCCGATTTCCTGTCTCTGCAAAGATAGCTCACACTTCCACAATGTCGGAATGTCTGAATGGAAACAGTTTTGACACATTTCCCAACATGTCTGCTGACACTTTTCAGGGTGAAGCAAAATTCAACTTACAGATTGCAAGCCCCAAATTGAATCTTGACGACAGAAGAAGTGACACAAATGAAATCCCAGGTCTCTCTGTCCATGCACCCAATTTAACATTGTGCCATTTAGTTTATATCACTTCTCCTCAGCCTTCCTTCCAAAATGCATCATTTTATATTTCTCAGCATTAAAGTTAACCTGCCATGTGTCTGACAATTTCCCCAGGCTATGTCTATCCTCCTGAAGTCTACTACTTTCCCTTCCCTGTTTATGTCATTGCAGATGGCACAATGTTGAAGTTATGTCCTGTAAACCCTAGTCCCAGTCATTCAAATATCAAAAAGATCAGTGGTCCGAATCCAAACCCCTGGGGAATATCCCTATACCACAATGTACACTGTATACAGTGAGTACAAAAGCAGGGAGGTTATGCTGAACATTTATCAAGTTCTAATTAGGCCCCAACTGGAGAATTGTGTTCAGTTCTGGCCACCACACTTTAAGAAGGAGGTGAGGAACCTTGAGAGGGTGCAGAGGAGATTTACCAGAATGGTTTCAGAGATGGGGGATTTTAGCTACAAAGTTAGGTTGGAAATGCTAGGTTTGGTCTCCTTGGAACAAAGGAGATTGAGGGGAGATTGAATAGAAATTGAATAGAAAATAGAGATTGTATAAGATTATGTCAGGCAAAGATACCGCCCTCCAGTCTGAAGCAACCATTCACCACTAATAGAATTCTTTGAGGAAGTGACAAAGTTGATTGATGACAGAAGGGCTGTCGATGTCATATACATGGACTTCAGTAAGGCGTTTGATAAGGTTCCCCATGGCAGGCTGATGGAGAAAGTGAAGGCGCTTGGGGTCCAAGGTGTACTAGCTAGATGGATGAAGAACTGGCTGGGCAACAGGAGACAGAGAGTAGCAGTAGAAGGGAGTTTCTCAAAATGGAGACGTGTGACCAGTGGTGTTCCACAGGGATCCGTGCCGGGACCACTGTTGTTTGTGATATACATTAATGATTTCGAGGAAAGTATAGGTGGACTGATTAGCAAATTTGCAGACGACACTAAGATTGGTGGAGTAGCAGATAGTGAAGGGGACTGTCAGAGAATACAGCAGAATATAGATAGATTGGAGAGTTGGGCAGAGAAATGGCAGATGGAGTTCAATCAGGGCAAATGCGAGGTGATGCATTTTGGAAGATCCAATTCAAGAGTGAACTATACAGTAAATGGAAAAGTCCTGGGGAAAATTGATGTCCAGAGAGATTTGGGTGTTCAGGTCCACTGTTCCCTGAAGGTGGCAACGCAGGTAAATAGAGTGGTCAAGAAGGCATACGGCATGCTTTCCTTCATCGGACGGGGCATTGAGTACAAGAGTTGGCAGGTCATGTTACAGTTGTATAGGACTTTGGTTCGGCCACATTTGGAATACTGCGTACAGTTCTGGTCGCCACATTATCAAAAGGATGTGGATGCTTTGGAAAGGGTGCAGAGGAGGTTCACCAGGATGTTGCCTGGTATGGAGGGCGCTAGCTATGAAGAGAGGTTGAGTAGATTAGGATTATTTTCATTAGAAAGACGGAGGTTGAGGGGGGACCTGATTGAGGTGTACAAAATCATGAGAGGTATAGACAGGGTGGATAGCAAGAAGCTTATTCCCAGAGTGGGGGTTTCAATTACTAGAGGACACGAGTTCAAAGTGAAAGGGGAAATGTTTACGGGGGATATGCGTGGAAAGTTCTTTACGCAGAGGGTGGTGGGCACCTGGAACGCATTGCCAGCGGAGGTGGTAGATGCGGGCACGATGGAGTCTTTTAAGATGTATCTAGACAGATACATGAATGGGCAGGAAGAAAAGAGATACAGAAGCTTAGAAAATAGGCGACATGTTTAGAGAGAGGATCTGGATCGGCGCAGGCTTGGAGGGCCGAAGGGTCTGTTCCTGTGCTGTAATTATCTTTGTTCTTTGTTGTACTACTCTCTGTATCCTGTCCCTTAGCCAATGTTGTATCCACTCTGTCCCTGTCCCGTTCATTCCATCAACATTCCTTTCGTGAACTAGTCAATTATGAGGCACCATTAAGACGTCTGCATGAGGAAATGGGTCCCAGAGCACAAAACAAAACACAGACAGGCAATGAGCATCTGCAACAAGAGAGAATCCAACCACCTCCCCTTGGCATTCAAAGCATTATCCCATCGCTGAATCCTCCAGCATCAACATCCTGGGGAGACAGTGACCAGGAACTGAATTGAAGAAATCACATCAGTACTGTGGCTACAAGTGACTCTCCCCTGACTCCCCAAAGCCTCTCCACCACCTACAAGACACAAGTCAGGTGTGTGATGGTATCTCTCCACTTGCCTGGATGAGTGCAGGACCGACAATCCTCCAGAAGCTCGACACCATCCAGCGCAAAGCAGCCCACTTGATTGGCACCCCATTCACTACTTTAAACTTTGATTAGTTCACCCCTTAACCTTCTAAATTCCAGGGATACAGAGTAAAGCTCCATCTACACTGTCCCATCAAATGCTGCCAAGCTATTAGTTAGCTATTGAGTAAATCTCTGTCCTCTCCATTCTATCAAACACTCCCAGGGCAGGTACAGTGTGGGGGTATATACAGAGTAAAGCTGACTCGATATGTGCCTCTCTTTCCCTTCCTCCATCCAGATGGAGAGAGTAACAGTGAGACAGACAGGGATAGATATAGAGAGAGTAAAACAGAGAGAGGGAGGGATAGCAATGGGGAGAGAGCACCAGTGAGAAAGAGGAAGAAATTGGGATGGAGAGTGTCGGTCAGTGTTACTGCAAAGCTGTGTTCAGCAGACTGGAAGATTTGACACAGCGAAGATTGGGATTGAGAGGGGACAGAGGGAGATAGAGATATAGAGAGAAGAGGAGAGATATAAAAATGGAGAGAGTAGCAGAGTGATTGAGTGAGTAAGGGAGAGGGGAAGACGGAGATGGAGAAGATTACCAGTAAGAGTAGCTTTCCACTTCTCTCTCCATGTATATCTCTCCCTTTCTCACTGTTACACTCTCTCCATCTTTATTTCTCCCTCTCTCCTGATCGTTCACACTCTATGCCTATTTCTTGTACCTCCGTGTACACAGGATTACATCAAACTATGATTATATTTGACATTTGCCCTTTCGATTTAACCTAACAACGTGACTGTCTCCAACATTCCCTCTGTGTCTGTGAACAGCGGGATCTTGGAGTGAATGTTCACTGATTCCTTAGGGTAACAGACAGGGAGAGACTGGGATTCAGAGAATAACAGAGTGGCAGAGATTGGGATTCAGAGGGTAACAGAGATGGAGAGATTGGGAATCAAAGAGTAACAGAGAGGGAGAGACTGGGATTCAAAGAGTAACAGAGAGGGAGAGACCGGGATTCAGATGGAACAGAGAGGGAGAGACAGAGAGAGAGAGAGAAGGATAGAGGAAGAGCCAGCGATAGATGCAGAGACAGAGATAATGCCAGAGAGAGACAGTGATAGAAGGGGAGAGAGAGGGAGTGACAGAGAGGGAAAGACAGGTGGAGGGAGAGAGAGAGACAGAGAGAGAGAGAGGGTCAAGGATCGAAGAAGAGAGGGAGTGACAGGGAGGGAAAGACAGATGGAGGGACAGGGAGAGAGAAGGAGACAGAGGGAGAGACAGATAGAAGGAGAGAGGCAGAGACAGAGACGGAAAGACAGATAGAGGGACAGAGAGAGAGACAGAGAGAGGAGAGAGAGGGAGTGACAGAGAAGGAAAGACAGATGGAAGGACAGAGAGAGATAGACAGAGATGGAAGGAGAGAGAGGGGTGGACAGGGAGTGAAAGACAGGTGGAGGGACAGAGAGAGAGAGACAGAGATAGAAGGAGAGAGAGAGGGAGTGAGAAAGAGGGAAATACAGATGGAGGGACACAGAGATGGAAGGAGGGAATGGGACAGATAGGAAGGGATACAGAAAGAGGGAGAGAAAGAGACAGACTGAGGGAGAGACAGAGGTAGAGAGAGCGAGAGAGGGAGGCACAGAGGGAGAGAGACAGGGATTGGGAGCGACTGGGATTGGGAGAGAGGGTGAGACAGAATAGAGAGAGAGAGAGAGAGAGGCAAAAGTTGAGGAAGAGCCAGTGATAGATGGAGAGATGAAGATAATGAAAGAGATAGAGATAGAAGGAGAGAGAGGGATTGACAGAGAGGGAAAG
Source organism: Heterodontus francisci (assembly GCF_036365525.1). Classification (NCBI taxonomy): domain Eukaryota; kingdom Metazoa; phylum Chordata; class Chondrichthyes; order Heterodontiformes; family Heterodontidae; genus Heterodontus; species Heterodontus francisci. Next base: position 463,092 of record NW_027141098.1, read on the forward strand.
ACAGATGGAGAGACAGAATAGAGAGACGCAGACATAGAAGGAGAGAGAGGGAGTGACAGGGGAAGGAAGACAGATGGAGAGGCAGAGAGAGAGAAACAGAGAGAGAAGGAGGGCGAGGGAGAGACAGAGAGGGAAAGACAGATGGGGAGACAGAGAGAGAGACAGAGAGAAGAGAGAGAGGGAGTGACAGAGAAGGGAAGACAGATGGAGGGACAGAGAGAGAGAGAGAGAGACAGAGATGGAAGGAGAGAGAGGGATGGACAGGGAGGGAAAGACAGATGGAGGGTCAGAGAGAGAGACAGAGATAGAAGGATAGAGAGAGGGAGTGAGAAAGAGGGAAATACAGATGGAGGGACACAGAGATGGAAGGAGGGAATGGCACAGATAGGAAGGGATACAGAAAGAGGGAGAGAAAGAGACAGACTGAGGGAGAGACAGAGGTAGAGAGAGCGAGAGAGGGAGGCACAGAAGGTGAGAGACAGGGATTGGGAGAGACAGGGATTGGGAGAGGGGGTGAGAGAGAGAGAGGGAGAGAGAGGCAAAAGTACAGGAAGAGCCAGTGATAGATGGAGAGACGGAGATAATGACAGAGACAGAGATAGAAGGAGAGAGAGGGAGTGACAGAGAGGGAAAGACAGATGGAGGGACAGAGAGAGAGAGGGAGAGACATAGATAGAAGGAGAGAGAGGGAGTGACGGGGAAGGAAGACAGATGGAGAGGCAGAGAGAGAGAGACAGAGAGAGAAGGAGGGCGAGGGAGAGACAGAGAGGGAAAGACAGATGGGGAGACAGAGAGAGAGAGGCAGAGATGGAAGGAGAAAGAGGGAGTGACAGGGAGGGAAAGGCAGATGGAGGGACAGAGAGAGAGAGACAGAGAGAGCATCAGAGAGAGAGATAGAAGGAGAGAGAAGGAGTGCCGGGGGTTGGAAGACAGATGAACAGACAGAGAGAGAGAGACAGAGAGAGGAGAGAGAGGGAGTGACAGGGAGGGAAGGACAGATGGAGGGATAGAGAGAGAGACAGAGAGAGAAGGAGAGAGATGGAGTGACAGGGAGGGAAGGACAGATGGAGGGATAGAGGGAGAGAGACAGAGATAGGAGAGAGAAGGAGTGACAGAGAGGGAAAGACAGATGGAAGGACATATAGTGACAGACAGAGAGGCAGAGACAGAGAGAGGGGGAGAGAGAGGGACAGAGAGGGAGGGATAATGAAGGAAGGAAAAATGGTTGAAACCATTGCTGTCCTGGGAGCGAGGGAGGAAGGGAGAGATGAAAAGAGAGAGTGGGAAGAGAAAGGGAGAAAAGGTGTCAGAAGCACAGACAGTGATATGGACAGAGGCAGAGAGAGAGAGGGAAAGAGGGAGATAAAGAGACAGAGAGACAGGAGAGGGAGACAGAAGGAGAGAGATGGAGTGTTAGGGAGGAAAAGACAGATGGAGGGACAGATCGAGAGACAGAGAGGAAGAGGCAGAAATAGAGAGGGAGACAGAGATACAGAGAGGAAGATACAGAGACAGTGAGAAAGAGAGAAAGAGAGAGAGAGATAGAGACACAGAAAGAGAGAGAGAGATAGAGACACAGACAGAGAGAGAGAGATAGAGACACAGACAGAGAGAGAGAGAAACAGGCAGTTGCAGTGAGAAAGAGAGAGAGACAGAGATAGAAGGATAGAGAGAGGGAGTGAGAAAGAGGGAAATACAGATGGAGGGACACAGAGATGGAAGGAGGGAATGGCACAGATAGGAAGGGATACAGAAAGAGGGAGAGAAAGAGACAGACTGAGGGAGAGACAGAGGTAGAGAGAGCGAGAGAGGGAGGCACAGAAGGTGAGAGACAGGGATTGGGAGAGACAGGGATTGGGAGAGGGGGTGAGAGAGAGAGAGGGAGAGAGAGGCAAAAGTACAGGAAGAGCCAGTGATAGATGGAGAGACGGAGATAATGACAGAGACAGAGATAGAAGGAGAGAGAGGGAGTGACAGAGAGGGAAAGACAGATGGAGGGACAGAGAGAGAGAGGGAGAGACATAGATAGAAGGAGAGAGAGGGAGTGACGGGGAAGGAAGACAGATGGAGAGGCAGAGAGAGAGAGACAGAGAGAGAAGGAGGGCGAGGGAGAGACAGAGAGGGAAAGACAGATGGGGAGACAGAGAGAGAGAGGCAGAGTTGGAAGGAGAAAGAGGGAGTGACAGGGAGGGAAAGGCAGATGGAGGGACAGAGAGAGAGAGACAGAGAGAGCATCAGAGAGAGAGATAGAAGGAGAGAGAAGGAGTGCCGGGGGTTGGAAGACAGATGAACAGACAGAGAGAGAGAGAGACAGAGAGAGGAGAGAGAGGGAGTGACAGGGAGGGAAGGACAGATGGAGGGATAGAGAGAGAGACAGAGAGAGAAGGAGAGAGATGGAGTGACAGGGAGGGAAGGACAGATGGAGGGATAGAGGGAGAGAGACAGAGATAGGAGAGAGAAGGAGTGACAGAGAGGGAAAGACAGATGGAAGGACATATAGTGACAGACAGAGAGGCAGAGACAGAGAGAGGGGGAGAGAGAGGGACAGAGAGGGAGGGATAATGAAGGAAGGAAAAATGGTTGAAACCATTGCTGTCCTGGGAGCGAGGGAGGAAGGGAGAGATGAAAAGAGAGAGTGGGAAGAGAAAGGGAGAAAAGGTGTCAGAAGCACAGACAGTGATATGGACAGAGGCAGAGAGAGAGAGGGAAAGAGGGAGATAAAGAGACAGAGAGACAGGAGAGGGAGACAGAAGGAGAGAGATGGAGTGTTAGGGAGGAAAAGACAGATGGAGGGACAGATCGAGAGACAGAGAGGAAGAGGCAGAAATAGAGAGGGAGACAGAGATACAGAGAGGAAGATACAGAGACAGTGAGAAAGAGAGAAAGAGAGAGAGAGATAGAGACACAGAAAGAGAGAGAGAGATAGAGACACAGACAGAGAGAGAGAGATAGAGACACAGACAGAGAGAGGGAGAAACAGGCAGTTGCAGTGAGAAAGAGAGAGAGACAGAGATAGAAGGATAGAGAGAGGGAGTGAGAAAGAGGGAAATACAGATGGAGGGACACAGAGATGGAAGGAGGGAATGGCACAGATAGGAAGGGATACAGAAAGAGGGAGAGAAAGAGACAGACTGAGGGAGAGACAGAGGTAGAGAGAGCGAGAGAGGGAGGCACAGAAGGTGAGAGACAGGGATTGGGAGAGACAGGGATTGGGAGAGGGGGTGAGAGAGAGAGAGGGAGAGAGAGGCAAAAGTACAGGAAGAGCCAGTGATAGATGGAGAGACGGAGATAATGACAGAGACAGAGATAGAAGGAGAGAGAGGGAGTGACAGAGAGGGAAAGACAGATGGAGGGACAGAGAGAGAGAGGGAGAGACATAGATAGAAGGAGAGAGAGGGAGTGACGGGGAAGGAAGACAGATGGAGAGGCAGAGAGAGAGAGACAGAGAGAGAAGGAGGGCGAGGGAGAGACAGAGAGGGAAAGACAGATGGGGAGACAGAGAGAGAGAGGCAGAGATGGAAGGAGAAAGAGGGAGTGACAGGGAGGGAAAGGCAGATGGAGGGACGGAGAGAGAGAGACAGAGAGAGCATCAGAGAGAGAGATAGAAGGAGAGAGAAGGAGTGCCGGGGGTTGGAAGACAGATGAACAGACAGAGAGAGAGAGACAGAGAGAGGAGAGAGAGGGAGTGACAGGGAGGGAAGGACAGATGGAGGGATAGAGGGAGAGAGACAGAGATAGGAGAGAGAAGGAGTGACAGAGAGGGAAAGACAGATGGAAGGACATATAGTGACAGACAGAGAGGCAGAGACAGAGAGAGGGGGAGAGAGAGGGACAGAGAGGGAGGGATAATGAAGGAAGGAAAAATGGTTGAAACCATTGCTGTCCTGGGAGCGAGGGAGGAAGGGAGAGATGAAAAGAGAGAGTGGGAAGAGAAAGGGAGAAAAGGTGTCAGAAGCACAGACAGTGATATGGACAGAGGCAGAGAGAGAGAGGGAAAGAGGGAGATAAAGAGACAGAGAGACAGGAGAGGGAGACAGAAGGAGAGAGATGGAGTGTTAGGGAGGAAAAGACAGATGGAGGGACAGATCGAGAGACAGAGAGGAAGAGGCAGAAATAGAGAGGGAGACAGAGATACAGAGAGGAAGATACAGAGACAGTGAGAAAGAGAGAAAGAGAGAGAGAGATAGAGACACAGAAAGAGAGAGAGAGATAGAGACACAGACAGAGAGAGAGAGATAGAGACACAGACAGAGAGAGAGAGAAACAGGCAGTTGCAGTGAGAAAGAGAGAGAGACAGAGACATTGATAGCAAAAGACAACGAGAGGGAGAGATGGGGAGAGAAAGTTGTACGGGGAAGAGAGAGCGGGAGAGAGAGGGGGAGAGAGAGATAGAGGGGAGAGTGGGAGAGAGGGGGAGAGAGAGATAGAGGGGGGATTGAGAGATAGAGGGGGGAGTGAGAGATAGAGGGGGGAGTGAGAGGGAGATAGTGGGGGAGAGGGAGATAGAGGGGGAGAGGGAGATAGAGGGGGAAAGGGAGAGACAGAGAGGGAAAGACAGATGGAGGGACAGAGGGAGAGACAGAGATAGAAGGAGAGAGAGAGGGAGTGAGAAAGAGGGAAATACAGATGGAGGGACACAGAGATGGAAGGAGAGAATGGGACAGATAGGAAGGGATACAGAAAGAGGGAGAGAAAGAGACAGACTGAGGGAGAGACAGAGGTACAGAGAACGAGAGAGGGAGGCACAGAGGGACAGAGACGGGGATTGGGAGAGACAGGGATTGGGAGATTGGGTGAGACAGAGAGAGAGAGGGAAAAGTAGAGGAAGAGCCAGTGATAGATGGAGAGACGGAGATAATGACAGAGACAGAGATAGAAGGAGAGAGAGGGAGTGACAGAGAGGGAAAGACAGATGGAGGGACAGAGAGAGAGAGAGAGAGACAGAGATAGAAGGAGAGAGAGGGAGTGATGGGGAAGGAAGACAGATGGAGAGACAGAGAGCGAGGCAGAGAGAGAAGGAGGGAAAGGGAGAGACAGAGAGGGAAAGACAGATGGGGAGACAGCGAGAGAGAGGCAGAGATGGAGGGAGAGAGAGGGAGTGACAGGGAGGGAAAGACAGATGGAGGGAGAGAGAGAGAGAGACAGAGATAGCGGCAGAGACAGAAGGAGAGAGAAGGCGTGACGTGGGGGGGTGTAGACAGATAGAGAGACAGAGAGAGAGAGACAGAGAGAGGAGAGAGAGGGAGTGACAGGGAGGGAAGGACAGATGGAGGGATAGAGAGAGACAGAGAGAGAAGGACAGAGATGGAGTGAAAGGGAGGGAAGGACAGATGGAGGGATAGAGAGAGAGAGGCAGAGATAGATGGAGAGAGATGGAGTGACAGAGAGGGAAAGGCAGATGGAGGGACAGAGTGAGAGAGGGAGAGACAGAGATAGGAGAGAGAGGGAGTGACGGGGAAGGAAGACAGATGGAGAGGCAGAGAGAGAGAGACAGAGAGAGAAGGAGGGAGAGCGAGAGACAGAGAGAGAAAGACAGATGGGGAGACAGAGAGAGAGAGGCAGAGATGGAAGGAGTGAGAGGGAGTGACAGGGAGGAAAAGACAGATGGAGGGACAGAGAGAGAGAGATAGAGACAGAGAGAAACCGAGAGAGGCAGCGGCAGTGAGAAAGAGAGGGAGACAGAGACAGTGATAGCGAAAGACAACGAGAGGGAGAGATGGGGGAGAGAAAGTTGTACGGGGAAGAGAGAGCGGGAGAGAGAGAGGGAGAGAGAGATAGAGGGGGGAGTGAGAGATAGAGGGGCGAGTGAGAGATCGAGGGGCAAGTGAGAGATCGAGGGGCGAGTGAGAGATAGAGGGGCAGAGAGAGATAGAGGGGGAGGAGAGGGAGATAGAGGGGGAGAGGGAGAGACAGAGAGGGAAAGACAGATGGAGGGACAGATCGAGAGACAGAGAGAGGAGAGATAGGAAGTGACAGAGAAGGAAAGACAGATGGAGGGACAGAGAGAGACAGACAGAGATGGAAGGAGAGAGAGGGATGGACAGGTAGGGAAAGACTGATCGAGGGACAGAGAGAGACAGAGATAGAAGGAGAGAGAGAGGGAGTGAGAAAGAGGGAAATACAGATGGAGGGACAGATAGAGACAGAGAGAGAGGCAGAGACAGAGTGATGGGGAGTGAGACGGACAGAGAGGGAGGGTTAAAGAAGGAAGGAAAATGGTTTAAACCATTGCTGTCCTGGGAGCGAGGGAGGAAGGGAGATATGAAAAAACAGAGGGGGAAGAGAAAGGGAGAAATGGTGGCAGAGACACAGAGAGAGTTATGGGCAGAGGCAGAGAGAGAGAGGGAGATAAAGAGACAGAGAAACAGGAGAGGGAGACAGAAGGAGAGAGAGGGAGTGGCAGGGAGGGAAAGACAGATGTAAGGACAGAGAGAGAGAAGGAGAGAGAGGGAGAGACAGAGAGAAGAACAGAGGGAGTGACAGAGAGTGAAAGACAGATGGAGGGACAGAGAGAGAATGAGAGAGGAGGAGTGTTAGGGAGGGAAAGACAGATGGAGGGACAGATAGAGAGACAGATAGGAAGAGGCAGAAATAGAGAGGGAGACAGAGATATAGAGAGGAAGATACAGAGACAGTGAGAGAGAGAGAGTAACAGAGAGAGAGAGAGAGAGAGATAGAGACACAGACAGAGAGAGAGAGAGAGATAGAGAAACAGGGAAAAACAGAGATAGAGGCAGCGATAGTGGGAAGAGAGAGAGAGACAGAGTCAGTGATAGCGAAAGACAACGAGAGGGAGAGATGGGGGGAGAGAAAGTTGTACGGGGAAGAGAGAGCGGGAGAGAGAGGGGGAGAGGGAGATAGTGTGGGAGAGGGAGATAGTGGGGGAGAGGGAGATAGAGGGGGTGGGGGAGATAGAGTGGGAGAGGGAGATAGAGCGTGAGATGGAGATAGAGAGGGTGATGGAGATAGAGAGGGTGATGGGAGGGTGATGGAGATAGAGCGGGTGATGGTGACAGGGAAGGTGATGGAGATAGAGAGGGTGATGGAGATAGAGAGATAGAGGGGGAGAGGGAGATCGAGGGTGAGAGGGAGACAGAGCGTGAGATGGAGATGGAGCAGGAGATGGAGATCGAGGGGGAGATGGAGATCGAGGGAGAGTCCGAGATCGAGGGAGAGTCCGAGATCGAGGGAGAGTTGGAGATCGAGGGGGAGTTGGAGATTGAGGGGGAGTTGGAGATCGAGGGGGAGAGGGAGATCGAGGGCGAGAGGGAGATCGAGGGCGAGAGGGAGACAGAGAGAGAGAGGGAGACAGGAGGGAGAGGTATACAGGGGAGAGGGATAGAAGGGGGAGAGGGATACAGGGGGAGAGGGATACAGGGGGAGAGAGGGAAACAGTGGGGGAGAGGGAGACGTGGGGGAGAGGGAGACAGGGGGGAGAGAGGGAGACGGGGGGAGAGACGGACACGGGGGGGGAGAGGGAGACGGGGGGAGAGAGGGAGACGGGGGGGAGAGAGGGAGACGGGGGGAGAGAGGGAGACAGGGGGCAGAGAGGGAGATAGAGGGGGGAGAGGGAGATACAGTGGGGAGAGGGAGATTGAGGGGGCAGACAGAGATAGAATGGGCGAGAGAGAGAAGGGGAAGAGGGTGGTGAACCTGTGGAATTCTGTACCGCAGAAGGCAGTGGAGGCCAAGTCATTAAATATATTCGTTGGGGAGAGAGATATATTTCTTAATGTCAAAGGGATCAAGGGGTATGGGGAGAAAGTGGGAACAGAGTACTGAATTAGACCATCGGTCATGATCTTTATTGAATGACGGAGCAGGCCCAAAGGGCCGAATGGCCTGCTCCTGCTCCTATTTTCTATGTTTCTATGAGAGAGGTGGATTGAGAGAGGGAGAGAGAGGCAGAAACAGAGAGAGAAGGAGAGATAGAGATGGAGCGAGGTGACCCTGAAATTCTCTCTCTCACACACACACACATCCAGACACACACAGACACATACATAAAGGGACAGACACACACACAGACAGTCACACACAGAGACACACACAGACACGCACACACACACAGACACACACACACACACACACACACACACAGATTTTACAATCCACACTGATGACAGTAAAAATGGCCAACAGAACTTCCGTAACAATCCCCAGTGTCTGCCCAGTCCTGAGAGAGACAGAGAGAGAGTTCGGGCAGTGACGGAGAGAGACCTTGGAAGGAGGAGGACAAAACAGCTTGTCGGAGAAACTTTACATTTATTTGCGTTCTCCAGATTTTATTAAAAGTTGAAGGGGACTGGAGACTGGAAAAACTGTCAGCACACAACAACAACACTGAGAGACTTCAGAAGTGAGGGAAGGGGAGACACACTTTAAAATCCACACTGATGTCAGTAAAAATCCCCAAACACAAGCTCAGTAACAATGTTTGATATTTTCAAACTGCAGGGAAAGAATTAAAGGTTTGAAGTTAACTACGAGATGGCTGAAAGCATTGCTGTGCTGGGATTAACATATCAATGGACTGGAAGAGTCTGCAAGGTCCTGTCCTGGGATTAACATATCAATGGACAGACCCCCTCTCCCACCCCTGAGGCAGGAGATTGAGAGACAGCCCAACATGTCAGAGGCTCAAGGTAGAGTTTGCAAACAGCTCACTCAGGATATAAACTGGGTTTGAAGATCTCAGTTCCAATCACAAAACCCACCATTCACTCTATCTCTAGAGACAGTGGACACATTCCCCAGTCTGATTCAGTGTGTGTGTCTGTGTATCTGTGTGTGTGCTCTCTCTGTCTCAATCTGGTTTATAACTGTGATTTGATTCTAGTTGAATGTTGCTGATTATCTGTGTAACTGAGAGAGGAAACTCTGGTCTCTTGCTATCCTATTTTGTTGAAATATGTCCTCGCCTTGTATTTTAATCCATTTTTTTCTCCTTCTTTCCCCTGAGGAATTTTCATTCTGAAAACTGCACCGTGAAGTTGAAAAGAGGGAAAGTTTGGACGAGGAATCCTTGGACTGGAGCATCCTCCCGAGGGGACGGACTGAGGCCTTGTCCACAGGCTGCACCCAAAGGGCCCACGTGGGTTGTGTCTGTTTATTAGCCCGAGGTATAATATCCTCTCTGGGGCCCTGCGTTATCTCGTTCCTGTCGGATTGGGGCCCTGGAGTTTTAAACATGTTGAAAGCCTGGGGTTAAAGGAGCAGCCCCAGGAAGGAGTCCCATTTGCACTTGCTCCATCCGCCCCTGTCTGTGAGGTTTGTTGATGTTTTGGGCAATGCTTCGTGAACTTAGTGAAATAAGATGCACGGTGCCCATTTTAATTAATTTTACTGTAGTTATGAGGTTAGCTTTCTCTCTGTCTCCACATTCTTTCCCTGTGTCTCTATCTCCCCCCATGCTTTCTCTTCTCTGTCTCGGTTACACACTCTCCATCGCCACTTAAACCTTTAATAAATAAAAATAAACATACCACACACAGCAATGTGATTTGTCGCTATTTGAAATGGTGAGACAGAATCATCAGCTTGTTCCCAGTTTAAAGAGGGAGTTTCACCCTTTCTAGGGACTGAAATCTGGCTATTATCACATTGCTGCTTGTGGGATCTTGCTGTGCATCTAGTGGCCTGCAGCATTTCCTCCATGACAACAATGAGGACACTTCCCTCCCTGTCACACCATTTTAGAAGTGAATTCATTTTGTGCAAAGCTCCCCTGAAGGCCTGGAATTAATGTCCTGAGCTTGGAGCCGGTATAATTCCAGAGTGATGCTGGGAGATAGGGCAGTGACGTTAATTTGAGGGTGAAAGAAATTGTGGGATCTTGCTGTGCACATATGGCATGCAGTGTTTCCAACATTGCAATAGTGACGAGCACTTAAACAGTTCACTGAGTGTCAAATGTTCCCGATTCAAACAATTCAGTTGACTGAAGTTCTGAGTTTCGAATTCTCTCTGTCTTTCTCCAGAATTCGTTCCCTCTGTCTCTCTATTTAAACCTTTAATAGTTAAAAACACACACAGCTGTGTGATTTGTTGTTGGTTTAAATGGTGAGACAGAAATATTTCACAGCTATTTTCAGTCAAGATTACATATGAGATAGAGGGACAAAAACAGATATGGATGGAGAGAGAGAGACAGGGGAGAGGAATACACAGACGGGGAGAGAAATACAGAGACAGGGAGAGAGATACAGAGACAGAGGAGAGAAATACACAGACAGGGAGAGAGATACAGAGACGGGGAGAGAAATACACAGACAGGGGAGAGAAATACAGAGACAGGGGAGAGAGATACAGAGACAGGGTCGAGAGATACAGAGACAGCGAGAGAGATACAGAGACAGGGGAGAGAGATACAGAGACAGGAAGAGAGATACAGAGACAGGGGAGAGAAATACACAGACAGGGAGAGGGATACAGAGACAGGCAGAGAGATACAGAGACAGGGGAGAGAAATAGACAGACAGGGAGAGAGATACAGAGACAGGGAGAGAGACACACAGACAGGGGAGAGAAATACATAGACAGGGGAGAGAGATACAGAGACAGGGAGAGAGATACAGAGACAGGGGAGAGAAATACACAGACAGGGAGAGGGATACAGAGACAGGCAGAGAGATACAGAGACAGGGGAGAGAAATACACACAGGGAGAGAGATACAGAGACAGGGAGAGAGATACAGAGACAGGGGAGAGAGATACAGAGACAGAGCAGAGAAATACACAGACAGGGAGAGAGATACAGAGACAGGGGAGAGAAATACAGAGAAAGGGGAGTGAGATACAGAGACAGGGGAGAGTGATACAGAGACAGGGAGAGAGATACAGAGACAGGGGAGAGAGATACAGAGACAGGGGAGAGAGATACAGAGACAGACACAGCGAGGTGGAGGTTGCTGTCTGAACCCTTTTTTCCTCTGGTTTATTAACTGTGATTTGTCTGTATGTGTGTGTTGCTGAGAGAGTGTCTGTGTCACTGAGGGCAATTCCTGGGCTCTTGCTATGCTATTTTGCTAAACAATGCCTTTTAATCAATTGTGGGATCCTGCTGTGCATCCATTCCCTGCATCAATTCCTACATTACAACACTGAGGCAGAAACAGATGGAGAGAAAAAGAGGGAGAGTGAAAAACAGCTGGAGGTGGCAGGTTAAATGCAGAGAGAGAGAGACAGGTGAGTGAGGGAGGGAAGGCAGAGAAAGATGGACAGCGACAGAAAGAGAGGGAGAGAGAAATCTACACTCAAATCCTTGGTAAACTGAATATTGAAGTGTCACCATTGCTGGGATCTTGCTGTGCACTAAAAGCAGATTATCTGCATATCAGATTTCTGCCTGTGGGATCTTGCTGTGCACACACTGCCTGCAGGTTTCCTGCATTGCAACAGTGGACCAGTTTCAAAATTAATTCATTGAGTGTCAACTGCTCCTGAGGGCCAATAATTACAAGAGCTGAACGTGAATCTGTACAAAGGTTGTTTTCAGTTTAAAGATGGAGTTCAGCATTTTCTGAGGACTGTGATGGGATCTTTGGATATGATCACATTGTGGGATCCTGCTGTGCATACATTCCCTGCATCAATTTCGACATTACAACACTGAGGCAGAAACAGGTGGCGAGAAAAAGAGGGAGAGTGCGAAACAGCTGGAGGTGGCAGGTTAAACAGAGAGAGAGAGAGAGAGAGAGAGAGAGAGACAGGCGGAGTGTGGGTGAGGGAGGGAAGGCAGAGAAAGATGGAGAAAGACAGGGAGAGAGAGAAATCCACACTCAAACCTTGGTTGATGTGTCACCATTGCTGGGATCTTGCTGTGCACAGCTTGCAGGCTGTTATCACACTACTGCTTGTGTGATCTTGCTGTGTATCAATGTCCTGCAGCATTTCCAATATTGCAACAGTTTCGACCACTTTAAAAATTAATTCATTGAGTGTCAAATACTTCTGTGAATCAGCAATGAAATGGGCGAAATGTGAAGGTTTGTGAAGGCTTGTTCTCATTCCCGAATAATGCTGGTGTCTGAGGCTGTGGGCTGAATTTGACAGTGAAATGAAACACCGGGGGACCATTTGAATTCAGTTTTTCAGGGACGGGAATGTGGATTTCTCTCTCTGTCCTTCGACAGGAGAGGGGATGGGGGTCACCAGTGTTTGTGTGCTTTTACAATGAGGCAGAAACAGATGTCGAGACACACAGAGAAAAATAGAGAGAGAGGGAGAGAGAGAGCAGGAAATGACTGAGTAAGCACATCCACACTTCCCAGTCTCTTGCTCTGTGTCAGGGGATGTGTTTGTACGTCACTGAGAGATTGTTTTATGTCAGTGAGTTTGAGAGAGAGCCCTGGGCTCTTGCTGCGTTTTATTTCTTTTCAAAAATGCGTTGCTTAGTTTGAATCAATTTTATTTCTCTTATTCCCAAGGAGAATCTTTTCGGAAGCTGCAGCTGTGATGATGCAGAGGGAGAATCTTTTGGCCACGTGGAATTAACAGACAAGAGCTTCAACCAGGGAGGGAAAATAATAATACATATATATTTGTCATTGTCAAATTCATTTCTAAATACAGAAAAGAAAACTGTTTGTGATTTCGGGGCAGATAGAAAAACAAAGTGCTGGAAATGCTCAGTATTTCCAGAACAGTTTTTATTTCAGATTTCCAGCATCCTCAGTATTTTGATTTTGTGTTTTCGGGGGTCTGTGGATTTTTTACCACAAGGGAGGGTGCTGGAGGGCGCTCTGAAGGGAATAGTTTGGGAATCGCTGCTCCAGAAGTCAATGTAATCCCATAGATTTCCCTCTCTCCATCTCTTGCTGCAACTTGTTCCCTGCACCTTCCTCCTTGTTCCCAGCTGTTTCTTCACATCTTTAAATCCATTTCTCTGTATCTCTCAACATCCTTTCTATCTCTGCCCCTCTCTCAGGTCTCACAGGTTTCCATTGTCACACTCTTTCTGCGACTCTCTGCATCTTTATCTGTCTCTCTCTCTTCTCCCACTCACTTCCAAATCCCTGAATCATTCCATCTCTGCTTTTCGTTTCCTGCAAGATTATCTCTGCATTTCCCCCATCCCAGGACACCCTCTCTATTCTGTAAACGCATATTACTTTGTATCTCTGCCCTATCCACATTTTCTGTCTCTGCATTTCTCTCTTGGTCTGGGATCTTTCTCAATATCTACATCTCTCTGTGTATGTCTCCATTTCTCTGTCTCTCTCTGCCCTTCTCGGTATTTCTGACCCTCTATTCTCAGTTTCTCTCACTGGTGTCGGACTCTCTGCATCTCATTCTCCATCTCCTTTTCCATTTATTTCTCTCTCTCTCTCTGTTCTTTCCTAATCCCCGGATCTGTTTTCTGTGCCTCTGTCCCAGTGTCTGGGGGAGGATTTGAACTCGCTGTCTTGGTTTTGTACAGGGTGATTGTGAACCGGGATCTTGCTTTCCATCTCTGCCCAGTTTTGCTCCATTGAGGTCAAAACAGGGGAGAGATGGTGAACGGACAGCCGATACACAACCACCCTCCTCCCCTCCACCCTGGTTTGCACCATTGGCACCAAGTCCGAGTCCAGCCAGTGTTTCTTTGCCTCTCTGTGTATCTGCTCCCCACCTGTCTCTGCCTGTCTCCTTGTGGCCCGATGGGGGAAGGGACAGATCAGCCATGATCTAACATGGGTGGCAAAGGATCAAAGGGCTGATTGGCCTCCTCCCGTCCCTCTGCCAGTCAATGTGTGAGTGTTTGTGTGTGTCTCACTCTGTTTGATTCCCTGAAGCCGATGGGAAGAACAGGTGAAAGACCTTTCTGCAGAGAGGGATGTGTCTGGGGCTGGGATCTTCCTGTGCGTTAAAGGCTCAGAATGCCAGTTAGCCTCTGGGGGTGCTTGCTCTATTCCCGGCCCTGTGTTTGGCCTGACATGAGTTAAAGGTGTCGGGGGTCTGGGAGCCAGTTGATGGAATTCCAGTGGCTTATCCAGACCAGGAATGAAAGATTACCGGGAGACGGAGCCAAACCCAGGAAAGTGATGGAGGTGGGAACTACAGAGGGGGGTGGCTGGTGACTGGGACGGGAGTTAGACAGGGGGCGTGTGTGGGTGGCTGTTTAGGAGGGAGATGTTACAGGGTGGGAATTAGTAGAGGGGGGCTTTTACAGGACAGAGAGTGTATTTAGAAAGGCGGGAGAATTAGATTGGGGTCAGTTAACGGGGGAATTTAGATGGGAGTCTGTTCCTGGGGGTATTTCGATTGGGGTCTGTTCACAGAAGGGGGGGTATTTAGATGGGGGTCTGTTCCTGGGGGGTTTATTTAGATGGGGGTCTGTTCCCAGGGGGTATTTACATGGGAGTCTGCTCCCGGGTGGATGGGGTATTTACATGGGAGCCTGGCCTGGGGGGTATTTAGATGGGAGTCTGTTCCTGGGGGATGGGGTATTTACATGGGCGCCTGTCCTGGGGGGGGGGGTATTTAGATGGGAGTTTGTTCCCGGGGAGGGGTGGAGGGGTGGAGGAGTGGAGCCTATACATGGGAGTCTGTTCCCAGGGGGTATATAGATGGGAGTCTGCTCCCGGGGGGATGGGGTATTTACATGGGAGCCTGTCCTGGGGGGTACTTAGATGAGAGTTTGATCCCGGGGAGGGGTGGAGCCTATACATGTGAGTCTGTTCCCAGGGGGTATTTAGATGGGAGTCTGCTCCCGGGGGGATGGGGTATTTACATGGGAGCCTGTCCTGGGGGGTATTTAGATGAGAGTTTGATCCCGGGGAGGGGTGGAGCCTACACATGGGAGTCTGTTCCCAGGGGGTATTTAGATGGGAGTCTGCTCCCGGGGGGATGGTGTATTTACATCGGAGCCTGTCCTGGAGTGTATTTAGATGGGAGTCTGTCCTGGGCTGTCCACCCAAAATGCAGCGCATCCAACCAGCTCTCAGCTTCCTCCTTCTGGACACTCCCTCCCAGGTATGGGGCAGTCCAAGGTGAGTCTCTGTGTGAACAAGGAATGGGGGACAGAGGGATAGTCCAGCCATTTCCCAAATGGACCATTCCAGACAGAAATGTCGGTCTGTCTGTCTGTCTGTCTCTCTCTCTCCCCCAAAAACCTCATGAACAGAACAGAAAAGCTGCTGTAATTTAAAACCTGAAGGGACCGGTTTGGATAATGGCCATTTAACACTAATTGTATTAAATGTCTTTCACTTTTCACCTCCAGTTAACAGAAAGATCAGAAAATGATTCACTGCAATTACCTTGTAATTGTGACAGAGAGTTTTGCTGGAGAGGCCTGTTTGACTGCAGTATAAACAGGCAGTTTTTATTCGGTTTTTCATTTCCACTGTGTGGCAAAGACTGAAACTAGATCCAGGTTAATGAGGCAGCCAAGAGAACTTTTATAACCAGTGACATTTCACACAACAATTCTTACCCATATTTACATTTATATTTGTCAATGATTCTTTGCCCTGGATTTGATGCTGGTGTATTTATGTATTAACTGTAATCAATCAATAAAACCTTCTTAACATTCACCAGTTTAATGTTACAAGGGTTCACAAAGCTGGGAAATGGCCATTTAACACAAATGGTATTAAAGATCTTCCACTTTTCACCTTCAGTTTATATAAAGTTCTGCAATAAAGACCTTTACATTCTGACAAAGAGTTTTTACTGCTGCAATAAAGTGTCACTTGTTTCCCCTTGCTTCCAGACTGTTTCTATCCTCTGATCTCCTGGGGGATTCAGAGGGATCTTTGCTCATTGTTTGTCCGAATTCAGGAGGTTCCAAATCCTCTGCAGCTGCTGTCCTGGAGAAATTAATTGCATATAAAATCTTTCCCTCGTTTTGGAGACATGAGGAGAGACTGTTTACACAAGCAGAGGGGTGAAACAAATAGGCAGGGAGTTATTATGGTCTGGAATTCACTGTCTGACAGGTTTCTGAAAGCAGATTCAATATTAAATTTCAAAAGACAACTGGATCAAAATTTCAATTATTCTGAGTTATCGTAGAGAATATACCAGCATAGAAAGAGAAGTGTGAGAGAGAGAGATGTCATAACGTTAGTGATAAAGAACTCAACACAACTTAGACTGAGAGTTTTTATTTATAAATGACTGTTTGAATTTTATTTGATCCTGTTGTTTTATTTATGCATTTCCTTTAATCACTCAATGTAACTTTCCAAACAGGAACGAGTTTCATGTTACAAGTGTTCACATAGTAGAAAAATTGCCATTTTACAAAAGTTGCATTGAAATTATTTTATTCAGCTTCTCAAGTTTAAAATTAAGTAAATTCTTCAGACTTGTGGAAACTTTCAAACTCAGCAATGGAATCTCCCATCAGTAATGGCTCAGCATCTCCATCTGCTGGTGTCCCTGCCTCACTGCAGTTAATGTTCCTCTCTCACCATCTCCATCTGCTGGTGTCCCTGTATCATTGCAGTTACTGTCCCACTCTCACCATCTCCATCTCCGGGTGTCTCTCTCTCACTGCAGTTACTGTCCCCCCTCTCACCATCTCCATCTGCTGTTGTCCCTGTCTCATTGAGGTTACTGTCCCACTCTCACCATCTCCATCTGCTGGTGTCCCTCTCTCACTGCAGTTACTGCCCTGCTCACCATCTCCATCTGCTGTTGTCCCTGTCTCATTGAGGTTACTGTCCCACTCTCACCATCTCCATCTGCTGGTGTCCCTGTCTACTGCAGCTGCTGTCCTTCTCTCACCATCGCCATCTGCTGGTATCCCTGCCTTACTGCAGTTACTGTCCCCCTCTCACCATCTTCATCTGCTGGTGTCCCTCTCTCACTGCAGTTTCTGTCCCCCTCTCACCATCCCCATCTGCTGGTGTCCCTCTCTCACTGCAGTTTCTGTCCCCCTCTCACCATCTCCATCTGCTGGTGTCCCTGCCTCACTTAAGTTACTGTCCCCCGCTCACCATCTCAATCTGCTGGTGTCCCTCTCTCACTGCAGTTACTGCCCTGCTCACCATCTCCATCTGCTGGTGTCCCTGCCACACTGCAGTTACTGCCCCTCTCTCACCATCTCCATCTGCTGGTATCCCTGTCTCACTGCAATCAATGCCCCTCTCTCACCATCTCCATCTGCTGGTGGCCCTCCCTCACTGCAGTTACTGCTCCCCTCTTTCCATCTCCATCTGCTGGTGTCCCTGACACACTGCAGTTACTGCCCTGCTCACGACCTCACATTCACTCCGATTTGCAGCTTTGTCCACTGGCTGCGGTTGTTGACAACAGCAACCACAATGTGGCGCTGCACTGGCACATGCGCAAACGTATCCGATTCCCGTGAACCATCAGGGTCTGCACGTTCATTCGCTGCCAGGACTAAAGATGGCGCCGGTCAAATAATCACAGAGGCGGGTGGGAGGTGGAGCTGGGGGTCTGCGGGGGGGGGGGGGGGGTGTGGAGGAGGGGGAATTGGATTTAGTTCCAGTGTTTGAAACCCTTCAGCTCTTTCTATGATTTCACTAATTTAACAATGGGATTGAGAGGGTATTTCACCCCCTTCTTCAGCTCCTGTCTGAATTTAGTCTGGGTCACAATGTAAATACATGTGTTGGTGCAGGAACTGAGAAGCTGCAGCATCTTTGATGTTTGATCTGTGATAAAGAGAGGGTCAGTGTAGGAGGAATAAGAATAAATATCTGTAATTCTCCTATAAATGTTAAACACAACCTGGGTCACCCATAACAGGATAAAACTGCCGGATATACTGAAGAGTAAAATAATTGATTTCCTGCGATTCTCCATCTCTGGGTCCTTGTGATTCTCTGCGTTGCTGTGGCGCCGGAATCCCCTGCGGACTTTACTGGAGAATAAAATCCGCCTGACAGTCAGAACATTGAGCAGCAAAATCAGAAAGACCGGGACACAAGGGGTTAAAATGAGGTCAAACAATTCAAATGCCCCCCATATGGGTGAAGTATAGAAACTCAGTTTATTAACACAACCCATGGGAACATTATCAATAATGTATTTTTTTTCCGCTGCAAAGTACCAGGGGAGAGACTCGAAACAGCCCAGCACACTCACTGTTCCCACAACCACAGCCGCCCTTTTCTCGCTGCAATATTTTGTTTTCAGCTTCTCACAACAAATGGCCACAAATCGATCAAAGGTGAAAGTGACTGAGAGCCAAACAGAAACAACTGTGGATGCAGAAAGCAGAACGGTAATGAGAGAACACACAGGAGTAATTCTCAGGAATGAATATGGAAAATAAATTACAACAATCCAGCTCAATATGGGATCAGTGATAACGACCAGGAGATCAGACACTGCCATTCCCACCAGGTAGATACTGATACATTTGGAGAGACCGCGCTTTCCTCGGGACGGGATCACAATCGCCACCAAGTTAACTGGAAGAGAGAGAGAAAAGGAAGCAGAGAAATTACTGATCAGACCTGGAGACAAAGCAGCAGTTTGACAGGATCTGGGCTGAGATTTCCAGCTTTGTTGCTGCATCGAGCAGTGAAAACTGATTCATTGACCCGGGCAGTGCTTTGTCACAGTGAAATGTTTGTAAACACAATTATTAATAATGAATTGGGAAATTGATGCAGAAAGTGAACAAAGTCAGCACCGGATCTACTGGAAGTACTGAGTGAGGATGCAGTGTCAGTGGGGAATGAGAAGGAGATTTACAGAGATGGAATCCAATGGGTTAATTGGGAATTTGTCTCCAGACTGTTGGTTGGGAAGGTTTGTGGAGAGCGGGATGTGTAGCTGGCTTGTTGCTCTGGGTTAAGGGAACAGACAGGGACTGTTCCCAAATGGGAGAAGTCTGAAAAATGCAGCGCTGAGTTTGAGTATCAGTCGTGATTTCGAATGGTGGAGCAGGCTAGAAGCGCTGAATGGCCTCCTCCTGCTCCTATGTTACTGTATTCCTATCAGGTTGGACGAGGCAGCTGGAGGTGGAGCTTCAATACATTGAAATCCCAGTTAAACTCAGCCATGTTATTGTTGAGGGAGGATATTGTTCTGTCCCCTTGTAACACTGAGATTGTGAGATGTCTCATTATCAATCACTGAAAACAAAATCATAAAAATAATCCAGGACCGGTTAGATCCACATCATGAAACTGTTAAAAACTCCTAATGGTCTGATTATTGATCCTCACTGAAACATCTCATTCCAATACATTCAATACACAGAATAATCTAGTAATAATGCCACAGTTACTTAAAACAATACCATTAAATACATAATACTGTTCCTGCAAGAATGAAAGAGTCGACAATGAGGAGATTCCATCAGTAAATTGCTGGAAAAGAACAGGCGGCTGTGTAACACACACAGAGGAAAATAATACCGAGTACAGCAGCACAGTTAACATCGATTTACACCATTAACAGCTGAGATACTGCTTACCAGCAACTCCAATTGCTGCAAGTACAGGATAATAAATGTCTTCTATCTGATGCATTACTGGATATCCCATTTCTGTGAGAAGCAGGGACTTCCATTAGCCTGGAATCCACAGCTCCACCAGGCACTCTGAGCTGATCCATTCCAATGGGTCCTGATTTATACAGGGGATAAGTCTCCACTGACACGGTTATACCCCTGATCATTGCTATTAATTACACTCACCTGAACAAACACATTACATCAGCAGCTTTGACTCTGATGTAAATAATGTGGTGGATAAAACACAATCAATTTAATGTCAATGACATTTTCTGAGTAAGACCTCTCTCTGAAATAAATCTGAAATCTGTACTCATACTGGATGGATGGCAATTATGAGAGGCGTCATTTAGTTTAGTTTAGTTTAGACATACAGCACTGAAACAGGCCCTTCGGCCCACCGAGTCTGTGCCGACCATCAACCACCCATTTATACTAACCCTACACTAATCCCATATCCTTACCACATCCCCACCTGTCCCTATATTTCCCGACCACCTACTTACACTAGGGGCAATTTATAATGGCCAATTAACCTATCAAGCTGCAAGTCTTTGGCATGTGGGAGGAAACCGGAGCACCCGGAGGAAACCCACGCAGACACAGGGAGAACTTGCAAACTCCACACAGGCAGTACCCAGAATTGAACCCGGGTCGCTGGAGCTGTGAGGCTGTGGTGCTAACCAGTGCGCCACTGTGCCGCCCATTTTCCATATTATTGTATTGACCTTGTTCACTCCTGGCATTTCTATTGTAAATGTAACTAATCTGTCTGCAGTGGACACTGAATCCAGGGACAAAAGCAATCCCGTTTAACTCTGTTCCTGCCTTTTCCCAGTTAAAATGTGAACTTTGAGTCTCTGATTCGGGACCATGTTCAGGGTTACAGCCCAGAAACTACTGTGAGTGATATTACGGGACACACACTGTACACATCCATTTGGGAGGCAGTTGGGTCGTGATAATATCACTGGTCATGTAATCCAGAGGCCCAACCTGATGGCCTGGGGACAGGGGTTCATATCCCAACACGGCAGCTATATAAACCAGAGGGAGCTCCCTTTCTGTGCATAAAGCAGAGGGAGCACACACTCTATTTATAAAGTTGGGGGCGATGAAGGAAAGAGGTGAAGAGGGAAACGGAAACAAATGGGGAAATGGAGAGAGAGGGACAAAGTGGAAGACAGTGAGAGACAGAAGAGATAGTGAAATGAGACCTTGATGGAATCCCAGTAACAATCCCCATTGCCTGCCCAGTCCGATATTTGGGGTTTAATGTAAGGGTTTTCGGGATGAGTGTGAGATGAGTGTTTGATATTTTCAAACTGCATTGACATTCCCAACAAAAGCAATAGTTAAAGATTCAAAATTAACCAAACAAATGGCTCAAATCATTGCTGCCCATGTGCAGAGGGACGGAGATATGGAGGGAGTGAGAGACAGACGGACAGAGACACAGAAAGAGTGGGTCAGAGAAAGAGGGAGAGAGAGAGAGACAGAGCTAGCATGATAGAGAAAAAAAGAGAAACAGAGACAGACGGGGACAGAGAGAAAGGGTGTCAGGCAAATGCAGAATGAGACAGACAGAAAGGGAGGCAGACAGATGCAAAGGGAGAGAGACAGGGAGAAAGCGAGTGAGACAGATACAGAGGGAGAGAGACAGATGCAGAGGGAGAAAGGGACAGTGATAGAGAGAGGGAGAGAGACAAACAGAGGGAGAAACAGAGACAGAGAAAGAGAGACAGACAGGGGGAGAAGGGGACGGCGAGATTATAGGAAAAACATTATATCTAATAATGTTGACAAAAGATAGAATTAAAAAGTAAAACTGGCCGTGTGCAAGAACTAATTTTGAAAGGAAAGATCAGGGGTTTCGTGTGAGTGTTTTGGGGTGAGTGTTGGATCAATGATTGATATTTTCAAACTGAAGTGACATTTAATATTATTGAAAAAGATATTGTTAAACACTGACAAACTTTAGAAGCAGGGGAAGTGGGATAGTGTGTGATGGGACCTTGACAGAATCTCAGTAAACAATCCCCATTATCTGCTCAGTCCTGTATTGGGAATTTAGTGAGAGAGTTTAGGGGGCGATTGTTGATCAAAGTTTGATATTTTCAAACTGCAGTGACGTTCCCAGCAAGGGCAAGATTTACAGGTTCACAATTAACCAAGAAATGGATAAAAACATTTCTGTCCAAGGAGAAAGAGATGGTGTTAGAGACAGAGTCATGGAAAGAGGCAGAGAAAGAGGGAGAGGGTGAGGGAGAGAGAGAGAGAGAGAGAAAGATGGGAGGAAACAGACATGAGAGTTAGAGACAGAGAGAGGATGAGGCAAGTTGTAACAATCATTAACAATCCTCATTATCTGCCCAGTCCTGTTTTTGGAGGTTAGTGTGAGTGTTTTAGGGGTGAATGTTGGATCAGTGTTTCATATTTTCAAACTTCAGTGACAGTCCCAACAAGGCTGTTAAAGTATATAAGAGCAGGGATGTTATGCTGGAAGTGTATAACTCATTGCTTTAGCACCATAATGAGACCTCCCGGGGCAGGTACAGTGTGAGTTTCGATACAGAGTAATGCAGTGGATTTAGAGAAGGAGGGAGAGACGGGCAGAAAGAGTGAGGAGATACGGGGAGGCAGTCAGATTGTAGGAGAAACTTTACATCTAACCACATGAAAAAATAAATAATTAAAAATATAAATGGACTGCACACTGAAAATACTGTCCGCACACAACAACTAAAGTCACACACCATCCTAACTTGAAACGATATCACCATTCCTTCACTGTTACTGGGTCAAAATCCTGGAACTCCCAACCTGACAGCTCTGTGGGTATACCTACCCCACATGGACTGCAGCGGTTCAAGACAGAGGCTCAACACCACCTTCTCAAGGGCCATTAGGAATGGGCAATAAATGCTGGCCTGGCCAGGAACGCACACATTCAACAAATAAATAAGGCAAATAAAAAGTTGACACTGAGTCACGACACTACACGAGACGAACGAAAACCTGGTCAAAGAGGTTGGTTTTTGGGAGCGTCTTCAAAGAGGAAAGAGAGTTAGAGAGACGGAGAGGTTTAGGAAAGGAATTCCAGAGTTAGGGTCCTGGCAGCTTGAAGGATCAGACACCAATGGTGGGACAATTCAAATTGAGGATGCTCAAGAGGCCAGAATTAGAGGATCGCAGATAATGGTGGATTGTGGAGCTGGAGGAGATTGCAGAGATAGGGAGGGGCCATTTGTGGAAGACAGTTCCAAACTTCCACCACCCTTTGTATGTAGAAGTGTTTCTGAATTTCATCTTTGGAAGGGCTTTCGACTGATTTTTGATTTTTAGACAGTCCCCCCCCGTCTGAGACTGTCCCCATTGAATACTCACAGGGCAGTCCGGACGGGGTCAGATACAGAGTAAAGATCTATCTCACAATGCCAGACTCACTGTTCCTCTGTCTCTTTCTCCTCATCTCTCACTGCCTGCAACACCCTTTCTCTGCCTCTCTTTCTCCCTCTTCCCATCCTGAGAGCAAGAGGGAGAGATTGAGATAGTGCACAGATGGAGACAGAGATAGAGGGAGAAAAGTTGAGAGATAGACTTGGAAAGTGAGTAACAAAGAGAATAAATAGGGTTTCAGAGTAGAAGAGAGGGCAAGAGAGAGATAGAGATGGAGAGAGATTACCAGCAAGAGAGTTTACCAGAGATTACCTCTCTCTCAGTCCCTAGCACTCCTTTCCAATTTGTTACCATCTCCAACAAGTTTTCTCCTTCTCCCACGATGTTTCAAACTCCATGCATCTCGCTCGGATGTCTGTGTATACTGCAGTGAAGGGTTACATCAAATTATTATGGTTTACATTTGCTCTTTCAATCTAACTGAACAATCTCTCAGACTGTGAACAGAGGGGCCTTGGAGTGACTGTCCACTGATTCCTGAGTGTAACAGGACAGGTGGATAAGGTGGTTAAGAAGGCTTAATGAATACTTTCCTTTATTGGCCGATGTAGAGAATATAAGAGCAGGGAGGTTATGCTGGAACTGTATAAAACACTAGTTAGACCACAGCTAGAGTACTGTGTACAGTTCTGGTGACCACATTACAGGAAGGATGTGAACATACTAGAGAGGGTACAGAGGGGATTTACAGAGGATGTTGTCAGGAATGGAGAATTTTAACTATGAGTAAAGATTGGATAGGCTGGAATTGTTTTCTTTGGAACAGAGAAGGTTGAAGGGAAGATTTAATTGAGGTGTATAAAATAATGACGGGCCTAGATAGAGTGGATAGGAAGGACCATTTCCCTTGACAGAGGGGTCAATAACCATGGGCATAGATGACAAGATTTCAACACCAATATCATGTGGGTGTGATGGCTTCCATGGTGGAATACCTTGCTGGATGTTTACAATGGAGCGTTTTCCTTCCTGATTATCAAAACTGGCCGCCTGGGCCCCAACTTCATCCACATTTCTCCCACTCGACCAATATTTCACTCTACATACCTATCCTTCTCTGTTTGCGTACACAGCAATAAAGGATTACATCAAATCAATATATCTTACATTCTCCCTTTCAATCCACCCCAACAATCTCTCTGTCTCCAACCTTGTCCCTCTCAACAGCACTCTCTCTATCTGCATATCTAAGCCTCTCTCCCTCTGTCTCCCTCTTAGTTTCAGAGATAGCAGGAGGGAGAGATAGAGAGAGGAAGACAGAGAGAGACACAGAGAACAATCCCACCTTCTCCAATCTATCCACGTGACTGAAGTCCCTCACCCCTGGAACCATTCTTGTGAATCTTTTTTGCACCCTCTCTAATGCCCCCACATTCTTCCTAATGTACGGTGTCCATAATAGGACAATGCTCCAGTTGAAGGCAAACCAGTATTTTACAAAGGTCATAGTTTCCTTGCCTTTGTATTCAATGTCTCTATTTATAATCTCAGGACCCCTTATGTCGTTTAACCACTTTCTGAACCTGCCCTGCCACCTTCAGTGATTGGTGTACAAATACCCCCCAGAGGTGTCTGTTCCTGCACCTCCTTTAGAATTCTATCCTTTACTTTATATCGTCTCTCCTCCTTTTTCCTAAACATGGAGGCGGAAGATGCGGGCATGGTTCTTAATGAATACATTGCGGCTGTCTTCAAAAAAGGGGAGATGACACAGACATTGTAGTCAATGAGGAGGGGTTTGAAATATTGAATGGGATAAACAGTGAGAGAGGAAATATTCAGGGGTTTAGCATCTTTGAAAGCTGATAATTCACCAGGTTCAGACTGTTTAGAGGTACAAGGGAGGAAATAGCAAAGGCTCTGACCATCGTTTTCCAAACCTCTCTGGTTAAAGTCTTGCTCCCAGAGGACTGGAGGACTGTGTATGTTGTACTGTTGATTAACAAGGGTGAAAGTAATAGACTGAGTAATTACAGGCCACCCAGCCTAATCACAGTGGAGGGAAACTTATTGGGCACAAGGGAATGATTAATTCCTTTCTAGTACTGTGTCTCTCAGTGTCTCCACGTCTGTGTCTCTGTTACAATTTGAGCACTACCCTAACATTGGTGAGGAGTCTGTCTCTGGAATAAATGTCCCAGTGTTGTGGTAACATAAAATTGCCACCGAGAACCAGCCTAAAATTGCTGACTAATGTTTGTGGATTTCCACAGATGTTTGAGAAAGGAGAGAGAGACAGACAGACAGAAAGAGAGACAAAGACCAAGACACAGAGAGTGACAGCAAGGTATTTGTCATTGGAGAGAGGAAGAGGAGGAGGCCATTTTAGTTTAGTGATACAGCCCTGAAACAGGCCCTTCGGCCCACCGAGTCTGCACCGACCATCAACCATCCATTTATACTAATCCTACACTAATTCCATATTCCTACCACATCCCCACCTGTCCCTATAATACCCTAACACCTACCTAGACTAGGGGCAATTTCGAATGGTCAATTTACCTATCAACCTGCAAGTCATTGGCATGTGGGAGGAAACTGGAGAAAACCCACGCAGACACAGGGAGAACTTGCAAACTGCACACAGGAAGAACCCGGAATTGAACCCAGGTCGCTGGAGCTCTGAGGCTGCGGTGCTAACCACTGTGCCAGTGTGCCGTTCAACCCTCTTCTGTCATTCAATGAGCTCATGGCTGATGTGTGATCTAACTCCATGTACCTATCTTTGCCCCTCAATACCTTTGGTTGACAAAAATCTATTAAACTCAGATTTAAAAACTAACAAGTGTCTCAGCATCAACTGTTGTTTATGGAAGAGAGTTCCAAACTGATACCACACCTGGTGTGTTGAAGTGTTTCTTCATTTCACTCCTGAAAGGTTGTTAGACTGCGTTTAGATTTTTAGACTATGCCTCCATGTTCCTGACTCCGCAGCCAGTGGGAATTGTTACTCTCTGTCAACCCGTTCAGTTTACCTTATTATCTTGGAAACATTCATCAAATAACCCCATAACATTCTAAATTCCAGGAAAAGGACATGTTGGAGCAGGAGGGGAGACTGGAGCAGATGGTTTGGGAAAGTGGATAAACTGAAGCAATGGATGAGGAGACTGAGGATTCAATACAATGAGAGGAGAGGCTGAGATTCACAGGGAGAGACTGCAGCAGAGTGTTAGAGGAAATCTAATCGATAGATTCCTGTAATACAACTCAATTCATACATTCAAACAATAATCCCTGTGGTTATTGGTGTTGGAGAACAGTTCATTGTTTCCACAATATAGTCAATATATTTAGTTTGTACAGGCTATTAAATATAAATGTAAATATATTTCTGATATCAGCCTCGCTCTTTATTGAATTCAGCAGTCACATAGATTTTAAAGTGCAGTATTTAAATAATGAATTACCATCAGTGATGAACTGATTCTATTCTGTTTATTCAGTCACTAAGTAAGGAACAGGAACTTTCTACAAAACAAAATGAGGACCTGACAGAAATCAACACAGAGGATCAAGTCCAACAGGAAAATGAACACAATCTGACAACAGACAATTTCAACTCACAGTTTCTCTCACTAATTGTTCTGGACATTCCAGCACTTTATGATAGAGAATTATTTACACCGCTGCTTCTTTCTCTTTCTTTTTACTTCTGCCTATCTCTTTCCCTCTGTTTCGTTCTCCCTGCTCCTTTTCTCCTTCCCTATCTCTCTGGAGTACTTACACCCTGTAAATTGCTACTTAATGCTACTTTTCACAGATGATTTATTCCTAACATTCTGCGTCTGTGTTCTGTTCACCAGCCCCAGGTTCAATGATTCTATTCTCAGAGTCAGTTTGTTCAATGGTGAAACCTCTGTGAATAATTTAATGTATCTACAGAACACTCAAGTCTCCACCTGTTCACCTACACTCTTCACTTCATCTACAATACATGGAATAAACAGGATCGAAAGCTACTTCCAGACAAACCTCACAATCATTGAAATTCCTTCTCCTGGAATTATAAAGTAATCTGTTAGAATGTGGGATTGTTTAATTAATAAAACACCAACATCAGCGCTGCAGCTGATAATCTACAGATAAATGGAAAAAAAACTATTGATTCCAACTGATTGAGTGAAAACCAGTAAAACATCACATCAATACTTTCTATTTTACAATGTAGTCCAGTGACAGTGAAGGGTCCACAGTGAAGCAGAGAAGGAGAAGTGAAAGTGTCAGCAGCAAACTCAGTTCAGTACCCAGACTTCTGAAGCAGCGTCAGACACACACAGAATGAAATAATATTTGATAACAGTGATAATCAATAAATACATTGAAATCCCAGTTAAACTGAGTCTTGTTATTGGCGAGGGAGCACATTGTTCTGTTCCCTTGTCACACTAAAACCGTGAGAAGTCTCATTTTCAATCACTGAAAAAAATCATTAAAATATTCCAGGACCGGTTAGATCCACATGATGAAACTGTTAAAAAACTCCGAATGGTCTGATTATTTTTCCTCAATGAAACATCTCATTCCAATACATACAATACACAGAATAATCCAGTAATAATGCCACAGTTACTTAAAACAATACCATTAAATACATAATACAGTTACTGCAAGAATGAAAGAGTAGACAATGAGGAGGATCCATCAGTAAATTGCTGGAAAAGAACATTAGGCTGTGTAACACACACAGAGGGAAATAATACCCAGTACAGCAGCACAGTTAACATCGATTTACACCATTAACAGCTGAGATACTGCTTACCAGCAACTCCAATTGCTGCAAGTACTGGATAGTAAATGTCTTGTATCTGATACATTACTGGATATCCCATTTCTGTGAGAAGCAGAGACTTCTATTTGCCTGGAATTAAACAGCTCACCCAGGCACTCTGAGCTGATCCATTCCAATGGGTCCTGATTTATACAGGGGATAAGTCTCCACTGACACGGTTATACCCCTGATCATTGCTATCAGCTACACTCACCTGAACAAACACATTACATCAGCAGCTTTGTCTCTGATGTAAATAATGTGGTGGATAAAACACAATAATTTCAATGTCAATGACATTTTCTGAGTAAGACCTCTCTCGGGAATAAACCTGAAATCTGTACTCATACTGAATGGAAGGCAATTATGAGCGGCATCATTTACATTTTCCATATTATTGCATTGACCTTGTTCACTCCTGGCATTTCTATTGTAAATGTAACTGATCTGTCTGCAGTGGACACTGAATCCAGGGACAAAAGCAATCCCGTTTCACTCTGTTCCTGTCTTTTCCCAGTTAAAATGTGAGCTTTGAATCTCTGATTCGGGACCATGTTCAGGATTACAGCCCAGAAACTACTGTGAGTGATATTACAGGACAGACACTGTATGCATCCATTTGGGAGGCAGTTGGGCAGTGATAATATCACTGGTCACGCAATCCAGAGGCCCAACCTGATGGCCTGGGGACAGGGGTTCAAATCCCACCACGGCAGCTATATAAAACAGAGGGAGCTCCCTTTCTATGCATAAAGTAGAGGGAGCTCCGCCTCTACCTCGAAGGTGGAGGGAGCTCCCTTTCTGTGTATAAAGTGGAGGGAGCACCCTCGCTATGAATAAAGTGGAGGGAGCTCACACTCTATTTATAAAGTTGGGGGCGATGAAGGAAAGAGGAGAGAGGGAAACGAAAACGAATGGGGAAATGGAGAGAGAGACAAAGTGGAAGACAGTGAGAGACAGAAGAGATAGTGAAATGAGACCTTGACGGAACCCCAGTAACAATCCCCATTGTCTGCCCAGTCCGGTATTTGGGGTTTAATGTGAGTGTTTTAGGGATGAGTGTCAGATGAGTGTTTGATATTTTCAAACATCATTGACATTCCCAAAAAAAGCAAGAGTTAAAGTTTCAAAATTAACCAAACAAATGGCTCAAAGCATTGCTGTCCATGTACAGAGGGACTGAGAGATGGAGGGAGTGAGACACAGATGGAGAGAGACACAGACAGAGTGGGACAGAGACAGAGGCAGAGGGAGAGAGACTGAAAGGGAGGCAGGCAAATGCAGAGTGAGACAGACAGAAAGGGAGGCAGGCAGATGCAGAGGGAGAGAGACAGGGAGAAAGCGAATGAGTCAGATACAGAGGGAGAGAGACAGATGCAGAGAGAGAAAGGGAGAGAGAGACAGAGAGGGACGGAGACAAACAGAGGGAGAAACAGAGACAGAGGGAGAGACAGACAGAGAGAGAGGGAGGGCGAGATTATAGGAAAAACATTACATCTAATAATGTTGAAAAAGGATCGAAAAAGGATAAAAAGTATAACTGGCTGTGTGTAAGAACTAATTTTGAAAGGAGAGATCAGGGGTTTTGTGTGATTGTTTTGGGGGCAATTGGAGGATCAGTGATTGATATTTTCAAACTGAAGTGACATTTAATATTATTGAAAAATTATTATTAAACACGGACAAACTTTAGAAGCAGGGGAAATGGGATATAGTGTGTGAGGGGATCTTGACAGAACATCAGTAACAATCCCCATTATCTGCATAGTCCTGTATTGGGGATTCAGTGTGAGAGTTTAGGGGGCGAGTGCAGAACAGTGTTGGGTATTTTCAAACTGCAGTGACGTTCCCAGTCAGGGCAAGATTTGCAGGTTCAAAATTAACCAAGAAATGGATAATAACATTTCTGTCCAAGGAGATAGAGATGGTGTTAGAGACAGAGTCATGGAAAGAGGCAGAGAAAGAGGGAGAGGGTGAGGGAGAGAGGGAGAGAGAGAGAGAGAGAGAAAGATGGGAAGAAACAGACATGAGAGGGAGAGAGTGAGAGAGGATGAGACAAGTTGTAACAATCATTAACAATCCTCATTATTTGGCCATTCCTGTTTTTGGAAGTTAGTGTGAGTGTTTTAGGGGTGAATGTTGGATCAGTGTTTCATATTTTCAAACTGCAGTGCCATTCCCAACAAGGCTGTTAAAGTATATAAAGGCAGGGAGGTTATGCTGGAACTGAATAACTCATTGCTCAAGCACCATAATGAGACCTCCCAGGGCAGGTACAGTGTGAGTTTAGATACAGAGTAAAGCAGTGGATTTAGAGAAGGAGGGAGAGATGGGCAGAAAGAGTGAGGAGATACGGGGAGGCAGGCAGATTGCAGGAGAAACTTTACATCTAACCACGTGAAAAAAATAAATAATGAAAAATATAAATGGACTGCGCACTGAAAATACTGTCCGCACACAACAACGAAAGTCACACACCATCCTAACTTGAAACTATATCGCCATTCCTTCACTGTGACTGGGTCAAAATCCTGGAACTCCCTTCCTAACAGCACTGTGGGTTGACCAACCCCACATGGACTGCAGCGGTTCAAGAAGGAGGCTCAAAACCACCTTCTCAAGGGCAATTAGGAATGGGCAATAAATGCTGGCCTGGCCAGTAACGCACACATACAACAAATAAATAAGGCAAATAAAAAGTTGACACCGAGTCACTTAAGCAGATATTACACGAGACGAACAAAAACCTGGTCAAAGAGGTTGATTTGAGGAAGCATCTTCAAAGAGGAAAGAGAGTTAGTGAGACGGAGAGGTTTTGGAAAGGAATTCCAGAGTTAGGGCCTTGGCAGCTTGAAGGCACGGCCACCAATGTTGGAACAATTCAAATTGGGGATGGTCAAGAGGCCAGAATTAGAGGATCGCAGATATTGGTGGATTGTGGAGCTGGAGGAGATTGCAGAGATTGGGAGGGGTCATTTGTGGAAGACAGTTCCAAACTTCTACCACCCTTTGTTTGTAGAAGTGTTTCTAAATTTCATCTTTGAAAGGGCTTTCGACTAATTTTTGATTTTTAGACAGTCCTCCCCGTCCGAGAATGTCCTTTTACATTTGTCCTTTCAATCTAACTTAACAATCTCTCAGACTGTGGACATGGAGTGAATGTCCACTGATTCCAAAGAGTAACAGGACAGGTGGAGAAGGTGGTTAAGAAGGATTGCGGAATACTTTTCTTTATTGGCCGATGTAGAGAATATAAGAGCAGGGAGGTTATGCTGGAACTGTATACAACACTAGTTAGACCACAGCTAGAGTACTGTGTACAGTTCTGGTGACCACATTACAGGAAGGATGTGATCACACCAGAGAGGGTACAGAGGAGATTTACAGAGGATGTTGTCAGGAATGGAGAGTTTTAACTATGAGAAGAGATTGGATAGGCTGGAATTTTTTCTTTGGTACAGAGAAGGTTGAAGGGAAGCTTTAATTGAGGTGTATAAAATGATGATGGGCCGAGATAGAGTGGACAGGAAGGAGCCATTTCACTTAACAGAGGGAGCAATCACCATGGGCATAGATTACAAGATTTCCACACCAATATCATGTGGGTGTGATGGCTTCCATGGTGGAATACCTGGCTGGATGTTTAAGATGGAGCGTTTTCCTTCCTGATCATCAAAACTGGCTGCCTGGGCCCCAACTTCATCCACATTTCTCCCACTCGACCAATATTTCACTCTGCATACCTATCTTTCTCTGTTTGCGTACACAACAGTCAAGGATTACATCAAATGAATATATCTTACATTCTCCCTTTCAATCCAACCCAACAATCTCTCTGTCTCCAACCTTGTCCCTCTCAACAGCACTCTCTCTATTTGAATATCTAAGCCTCTCTCCCTCTGTCTCCTTCTTAGTTTCAGAGATAGCAGGAGGGAGAGATAGAGAGAGGAAGACAGAGAGAGACACAGAGAACAATCCCACCTTCTCCAATCTATCCACGTAACTGAAGTCCTTCATCCCTGGAACCATTCTTGTGAATCTTTTCTGCACCCTCTCGAATGCCGCCACATTCTTGCTAAAGTACGGTGTCCAGAATTGGACAATGCTCCAGTTGAAGGCAAACCAGCGTTTTACAAAGGTCATATTTTCTTGCTTTTGTATTCAATGTCTCTATTTATAATCTCACGATCCCTTTTGCCATTTAACCACTTTCTGAACCTGCCCTGCCACCTTCAGTGATTGGTGCAAAAATACTCCCCAGATGTGTCTGTTCCTGCACCTCCTTTAGA
The DNA here is from genome assembly GCF_036365525.1 of Heterodontus francisci. Classification (NCBI taxonomy): domain Eukaryota; kingdom Metazoa; phylum Chordata; class Chondrichthyes; order Heterodontiformes; family Heterodontidae; genus Heterodontus; species Heterodontus francisci. Next base: position 495,040 of record NW_027141098.1, read on the forward strand.
ATTCTATCCTTTACTTTATATCGTCTCTCCTCCTTTTTCCTAATCGTGGAGGCGGAAGATGCGGGCATGGCTCTTCATGAATACATTGCAACTGTCTTCACAAAAGAGGGGATGACACAGACATTGTAGTCAATGAGGAGGGGTTTGAAATATTGAACGGGGTAAACAGTGAGAGAGGAAATATTCAGGGGTTCAGCATCGTTGAAAGCTGAAAATTCACCAGGCTCAGACTGTTTAGAGGTGCAAGGGTGGAAATAGCAGAGGCTCTGACAATCATTTTCCAATCCACTCTGGTTATCGTCGTGCTGCCAGAGGACTGGAGGACTGTGTATGTTGTACTGTTGATTAACAAGGGTGAAAGTAATAGACTGAGTAATTACAGGCCACCCAGCCTAATCACAGTGGAGGGAGAATTATTGGGCACAAGGGAATGATTAATTCCTTTCTGGTACTGAGTGTCTCAGTGTCTCCATGTCTGTGGCTCTGTCACAATTTGAGCACTACCCTCACATTGGTGAGGAGTCGGTCTCTGAAATAAATGTCCCAGTGTTGTGGTAACATAAAATGGCCACCGAGAACCAGACTAGAATGGCTGACTAATGTTTGTGGATTTCCACAGATGTTTGAGAGATGAGAGAGAGACAGACAGACAGACAGAAAGAGAGACAAAGAGAGAGACACAGGCCAAGACACAGAGAGTGATAGCAAGATGTTTGTCATTGGACAGAGGAAGGGGAGGAGGCCATTTGGCCCCGAAACCCTCTTCTGTCATTCAATGAGCTCATGGTTGATGTGTGACCTGACTCCATGTACCTATCTTTGCCACATAACACCTTTGGTTAACAAAAATCTATCAAACTCAGATTTAAAAATTAACAAGTGTCTCAGCATCAATTGCTGATTGTGGAAGAGAGTTTCAAACTGATACCACACCTGGTGTGTAGAAGTGTTTCTTCATTTCACTCCTGAAAGGTTTTTGGACTGCGTTTAGATTTTTAGACTATGCCCCCAAGTTCCAGACTCCGCAGCCAGTGGGAATTGTTACTCTCTGTCCACCCGTTTAGTTTCCCTTATGATCTTGAATACATTCATCAAATAACCCCACAACCTTCTAACTTCCAGGGAAAGGACATGTTGGAGCAGGAGGGGAGACTGGAGCAGATGGTTTGGGAAAGTGGATAAACTGAAGCAATGGATGAGGAGACTGAGGATTCAATACAGTGAGAGGAGAGGCTGAGATTCACAGGGAGAGACTGCAGCAGAGTGTTAGAGGAAATCTAATCTATCGATCCCAGTAATACAACTCAATTCATACATTCAAACAATAATCCCTGTGGTTATTGGTGTTGGAGAACAGTTCATTGTTTATACAATATAGTCAATATATTTAGTTTGTACAGGCTATTAAATATAAATATAAATATATTTCTGATATCAGCCTCGCTCTTTATTGAATTCAGCAGTCACAGAGATTTTAAAGTGCAGTATTTACAGAATGAATTACCATCAGTGATGAACTGATTCTATTCTGTTTAATCAGTCACTAAGTAAGGAATAGGAACTTTCAACAAAACAAAATGAAGTCCTGACAGAAATCAACACAGAGGATCAAGTCCAACAGGAAAATGAACACAATCTGACAACAGACAACTTCAACTCACAGTTTCTCTCACTAATTGTTCTGGACATTCCAGCACTTTATGATAGTGAATTATTTACACTGCTGCTTCTTTCTCTTTCTCTTTACTTCTGCTTATCTCTTTCGCTCGGTTTTGTTCTCTCTGTTCCTTTTCTTCTTTGCTATGTCCCTGGACCACTCACACTCTGAAAACGTTTACTAAATGTTACTTTTCGCATATGATTTATTGCTAACATTCGGCGTGTGTGTTCTGTTCACCATCCCCAGGTTCAATGATTCTATTCTCAGAGTCAGTTTGTTCAATGGTGAAACCTCTGTGAATAATTTAATGTATCTGCAAAACACTCAAGTCTCCACTTGTTCACCTACACTCTTCACTTCATCTACAATGCATGGAATAAACAGGATCGAAAGCTACTTCCAGACAAACCACACAATCATTGAAATTCATTTTCCTGGAATTATAAAGTAATCTGTTAGAATGTGGGATTGTTTAATTAATAAAACACCAACATCAGCGCTGCAGCTGATAATCTACAGGTAAATGGAAAGACTCTTGATTCCAACTGACAGAGTGAAAACCAGTAAAACATCACATCAATACTTTCTGTTTTACAATGTAGTCCATTGACAGTGAAGGACCACAGTGAAGCAGAGAAGGAGAAGTGAAAGTGTCAGCAGCAAACTCAGTTCAGTACCCAGTATTCTGAAGCAGCGACAGACACACACAGAATGAAATAATATTTGATAACAGTGATAAACAATAAATACATTGACATCCCAGTTAAACTGAGCCATGTTATTGGTGAGGGAGGACATTGTTCTGTCCCCTTGGAACTCTGAGACCGTGAGATGTGTCATTATCAATCACTGAAAACAAAATCATAAAATATTCCAGGACCGGTCAGATCCACATCATGAAACTGTTAAAAACTCCTAATGGTCTGATTATTGATCCTCACTGAAACATCTCATTCCAATACATTCAATACACAGAATAATCTAGTAACAATGCCACAGTTACTTAAAACAATATCATTAAATACATAATACAACACCTGCAAGAATGAAAGAGGAGTCAATGAGCAGATTCCATCAGTAAATTGCTGGAAAAGAACAGGCGGCTGTTTAACACACACAGAGGGAAAATATACCAAGTACAGCAGCTCAGTTAACATCGAATTGCACCATTAACAGCTGAGATACTGGCTTACCAGGAACTCCAATTGCTGCAAGTACTGGATAATAAATGTCTTCTATCTGAAAGATTACTGGATATCCCATTTCTGTGAGAAGCAGAGACTTCTGTTCGCCTGGAATCCACAGCTCCAGCAGGCACTCTGAGCTGATCCATTCCAATGGGTCCTGATTTATCGAGGGGATAAGTCTCCACTGACACGGTTATACCCCTGATCATTGCTATTAGTTACACTCACCTGAACAAACACATTACATCAGCAGCTTTAGAATATAGATAGAACAGAGATCAGTACAGCACAGTACAGGCCCTTCAGCCCACGATGTTGTGCCGTACCTTTAACCTACTCTCAGAACAAACTAACTACCTACCCTTCATTCTACTATCATCCATGTACCTATCCAAGAGTCGCTTAAATGTCCCTAATGTATCTGCTTCTACTACCACCGCTGGCAGTGCATTCCACGCACCCACCACTCTCTTTGTGAAGAACCTACCTCTGACATCTCCCCGAAATCTTCCTCCAAATCACCTGAAAATTATGCCCCCTGGTGATAGCCCTTTCCAACGTGGTAAAAGGTCTCTAGCTATCCACTAATCTATGCCTCTCATCATCTTGTACCCCTCAATCAAGTCACCTCTCATCCTTCTTCGCTCCAATGAGAAAAGCCGTGGCTCCCTCAATCCTTCTTCGTAGGACATGCCCTCCAGTCCAGGCAGCATCCTCAAGATCCCTCTGTTCCACCACATTAACAAGAATCCTGTCTTTAAGCCTCTATTCCGCATTCAAATTGGACCTTCCAAAATGAATCACTTCACAGTTTTCCAGGTTGAATTCCATTTGCCACTTCTCAGCCCAGCTCTGCATCCTGTCAATCTCCCGTTGCAACCTACAACAGCCATCCACACTATCCACAACTCCAGCAATCTACATGTCATCGGCAAGCTTGCTAACCCAGCCTTTCACTTCCTCATCCAAGTCATTTATAAAAATCACAAAGAGCAGAGGTCCCAGAACAGATCCCTGTGGAACACCACTGGTCACCGAGCTCCAGGCTGAATACTTTCCATCTACTACCACCCTCTGTCTTCTTTGGGCCGGCCAATTTTGTATCCAGACAGCCAACCTTCCCTGTATCCCATGCCTCCTTACTTTCTGAATGAGCCTACCATGGGGAACCTTATCAAACGCCTTGATAAAATCCATATACACCACATCCACTGCTCTTCCTTCATCAATGTGTTTTGTCACATCTTCAAAGAATTCAATAAGGCTTGTGAGGCATGATCTGCCCCTCACAAAGCCATGCTGACTGTCTCTAATCAAACCATGCTTTTCCAAATAATCATAAATCCTGTCTCTCAGAATCCTCTCCAATAATTTGCCCACTACCGACGTAAGACTAACTGGTCTATAATTCCCAGGGTTATCCCCATTCCCTTTCTTGAACAAGGGAACATATTTTGCCACCCTCCAATCATCTGGTACTACTCCAGTGGACAGTGAGGACGCAAAGATCATCGGCAAAGGGGCGGCAATCTCTTCGCTCGCTTCCCGTAATATCCTTGGGTATATCCCATCTGGCCCCGGGGACATATCTGTCCTCATATCATTCAGAATTTCCAGCACATCCTCCTTCTTAACCTCAACCTGTTCGAGCATATCAGCCTGTTCCACGCTATCCTCACGAACGACCAGGTCCCTCTCACTAGTGAATACTGAAGCAAAGTATTCATTTAGGACCTCCACCACCTCCTCCGACTCCAGGTACAACTTCCCTCCACTATCCCTGATCGGCCCTATCCTCACTCTGGCCATCCTCTGGTTCCTCACATAAGTGTAGAACGCCTTGGGATTTTCCTTAATCCTACCCGCCAAGACTTTTTCATGTCCCCTTCTAGCTCTCCTAAGTTCATTTTTCAGTTCCTTCCTGGCTACCTTTGAACCCTCTAGAGCTCTGTCTGATCCTTGCTTCCTCAACCTTAAGTAAGCTTCCTTTTTTCTCTTGACTAGCTGTTCCACATCTCTTGTCATCCAAGGTTCCTTCACCCTACCATCCCTTCCTTGCCTCATCGGGACAAACCTAACCAGCGGTCGCAGCAAGTGCTCCCGAAACAACCTCCACATTTCTGTCGTGTATTTCCCGGAGAGCATCTGTTCCCAATTAATGCTCCCCAGTTCCTGCCTAATAGCATTGTAATTCCCCCTCCCCCAATTAAATATTTTCCCATCCCGTCTGTTCCTGTCCCTCTCCATGACGATCGTAAAGGTCAGGGAGTTGTGATCACTATCACCGAAATGCTCTCCCACCGAGAGATATGCCACCTGGCCTGGTTCGTTGCCAAGTACCAAGTCCAACATAGTCTCCCCTCTAGTCGGCCTATCTACATATTGAATCAGGAAACCTTCCTGGACACACCTGACAAAAACTGCTCCGTCCAAACTATTTGCACTAAGGAGGTTCCAATCAATATTAGGGAAGTTGAAGTCACCCATGACAACAACCCTGTTACTTCTGCACCTTTCCAAAATCTGCCTCCCAATCTGTTCCTCCATGTCTCTGTTGCTCTTGGGGGGTTTATGGAAAACTCCCAATAAAGTGATTGCTCCTTTCCTGTTTCTGACATCCACCCAGAATGACTGCGTAGACAAACCCTACTCGACGACCTCCCTTTCTGCAGCTGTGATACTGTCCCTGATTAGCAATGACACTTCCCACCTCTTTTACCTCCCTCCCTATTCCTTTTGAAACATCTAAACCCCGGAACATCCAACATCCATTACTGTCCCGTGATATCCAAGTCTCCGTAATGGCCACAACATCGTAGCTCCAAGTACTGATCTATGCTCGAAGTTCATGACCCTTATTCCTGACACTTCTTGCATTAAAATAGCTTTGACTCTGATGTAAATAATGTGGTGGATAAAACACAATCACTTCAATGTCAACGACATTTTCTGAGTAAGACCTCTCTCGGGAATATACCTGAAATCTGTACTCATACTGGACGGATGGCAATTATGAGAGGCTTCATTTACATTTTCCATATTATTGCATTGACCTTGTTCACTCCTGGCATTTCTATTGTAAATGTAACTGATCTGTCTGCAGTGGACACTGAATCCAGGGACAAACGCAATCCTGTTTCACTCTGTTCCTGCCTTTTCCCAGTTAAAATGTGAACTTTGAGTCTCTGATTCGGGACCATGTTCAGGGTTTCAGCCCAGAAACTAGTGTGAGTGATATTACAGGACAGACACTGTACGCATCCATTCGGGAGGCAGTTGGGTCGTGATAATATCACTGATCACGTAATCCAGAGGCCCAATCTGATGGCCTGGGGACAGGGGTTCAAATCCCACAACGGCAGCTTTATAAAACAGAGCGAGCTGCCTTTCTATGAAAAGGAAGAGGGAGATCCGCCTCTATGTATAAAGTGGAGAGAGCGCCCTCTCTATGTATAAAGTGGAGGGAGCTCCCTCTCTATTGATAATGTTGGGAGCGATGAAGGAAAGAGGAGAAGAGGGAAACGAAAACAAATGGGAAAATGGAGAGAGAGGGACAAAATGGAAGACAGTGAGAGACAGAAGAGATAGTGAAATGAGATATTGACGGAACCCCAGTAACAATCACCATTGTCTGCCCTGTCGGTATTTGCGGTTCAATGTGAGTGTTTTAGGGATGAGTGTTCGATGAGTGTTTGATATTTTCAAACTGCATTGACATTCCCAACAAAAGCAAGAGTTAAAGATTCAAAATTAATCAAACAAATGGCTCAAAGCATTGCTGTCCATGTACAGAGGGACGGAGAGATGGAAGGAGTGAGACACAGACGGAGAGAGACACAGACAGAGTGGGACAGAGACAGAGGGAGAGGGAGAGAGACAGAGGTAGAATGCTAGAGGAAAAAGGAGAAACAGAGACAGCGGGGAGAGACAGAAAGGGAGGCAGGCAAATGCAGAGTGAGACAGACAGAAAGGGAGGCAAGCAGATGCAGAGGGAGGGAGACAGATGCAGAGGGAGAGACAGACAGAGAGAGAGAGGGAGGGCGAGATTATCGGAAAAAGTTTACATCTAATAATGTTGACAAAAGATAGAATTAAAAAGTAAAACTGGCTGTGTGCAAGACCTAATTTTGAAAGGAAAGATCAGGGGTTCAGTGTGAGTGTTTTGGGAGTGAGTGTTGGATTAATGATTGATATTTTCAAACTGAAGTGACACTTAATATTATTTTTAAAAATATTATTAAACACTGACAAACTTTGGAAGCAGGGGAAATGGGATCCAGTGTGTGAGGGGACCTTGACAGAACCTCAGTGACAATCCCCATTATCTGCACAGTCCTGTATTGGGGGTTTAGTGTGAGAGTTTCGGGGGCGAGTGTTGATAAGTGTTTGATATTTTCAAACTGCAATGACATTCCCAGCAAGGGCAAGATTTACAGGTTCAAAATTAACCAAGAAATGGATAAAAACAATTCTGTCCAAGGAGAGAGAGATAGAGTTAGAGACAGAGACATGGAAAGAGGCAGAGAAAGAGGGAGAGGGTGAGGGAGAGAGAGAGAGAGAGAGAGAGAGAGAGAGAGAGAGAGAGAGAGAGAGAGAGAGAGAGAGAGAGAGAGACAGAGAGAGAGAGAGAGAGAGAGAGAGAGAGACAGAGAGAGAGAGAGAGAGAGAGAGAAAGATGGGAAGAAACAGACATGAGAGGGAGAGACAGAGAGAGGATGAGACAAGTTGTAACAATCATTAACAATCCTCATTATCTGCCCAGTTCTGTTTTTGGAGGTTTGTGTGAGTGTTTTAGGGGTGAATGTTGGATCAGTGTTTCATATTTTCAAACTGCAGTGACATTCCCAACAAGGCTGTTAAAGTATATAAGAGCAGGGAGGTTATGCTGGAAGTGTATAACTCATTGCTTAAGCACCATAATGAGACCTCCCAGGGCAGGTACAGTGTGAGTTTAGATACAGAGTAAAGCAGTGGATTTAGAGAAGGAGGGAGAGACGGGCAGAAAGAGTGAGGAGATACGGGGAAGCAGTCAGATTGGAGGAGAAACTTTGCATCTAACCACATGAAAAAAATAAACAAATAAAAATATAAATGGACTGCGCACTGAAAATACTGTCCGCACACAACAACTAAAGTCACACACCATCCTAACTTGAAACTATATCGCCATTCCTTCACTGTTACTGGGTCAAAATCCTGGAACTCCCTTCCTAACAGCACTGTGGGTACACCTACCCCACATGGACTGCAGCGGTTCAAGAAGGAGGCTCAACACCACCGTCTCAAGGGCCACTACGGATGGGCAATAAATGCTGGCCTGGCCAGTAACGCACACATCCAACAAATAAATAAGGCAAATAAAAAGTTGACACCGAGTCACTTAAGCAGATATTACACGAGACGAACAAAAACCTGGTCAAAGAGGTTGATTTGAGGAAGCATCTTCAAAGAGGAAAGAGAGTTAGTGAGACGGAGAGGTTTAGGAAAGGAATTCCAGAGTTAGGGCCTTGGCAGCTTGAAGGCACGGCCACCAATGTTGGAACAATTCAAATTGGGGATGGTCAAGAGGCCAGAATTAGAGGATCGCGGATATTGGTGGATTGTGGAGCTGGAGGAGATTGCAGAGATTGGGAGGGGTCATTTGTGGAAGACAGTTCCAAACTTCTACCACCCTTTGTATGTAGAAGTGTTTCAAAATTTCATCTTTGATAGGACTTTCGACTAATGTTTGATTTTTAGACAGTTCCCACCCTCCCCCCCCCCCCCGCCCCATTCCGAGCCTGGCCCCATCGAATACTCACAGGACAGGTACGCACGGGGTTAGATACAGAGTAAAGATCCATCTACCAATGCCAGACTCGCTGTTCCTCTGTCTCTTTCCCCTCATCTCTCACTGCCTGCAACACCCTTTCTCTGCCTCTCTTTCTCCCTCTTACCATTCTGAGAGCTGGAGCGAGAGATTGAGATAGTGTGCAGAGGGAGATAGAGATAGAGGGAGAAAAATAGAGAGATAGACTTGGAAAGTGAGTAACAACGAGAAGAAATAGGGTTTCAGAGAGTATAAGAGAGGGGAAGAGAGAGATAGAGATGGAGAGAGATTACCAGCAAGAGAGTTTACCAGAGATTACCTCTCTCTCAGTCCCTATCACTCCTTTCCAATTTGTTACCATCTCCAACTAGTTTTATCCTTCTAACCCGATGTTTCACGCTCCATGCCTCTCGCTCGTATGTCTGTGTATACTGCAGTGAAGGATGACATCAAATGTTTTACATTTGTCCTTTCAATCCAACTGAACAATCTCTCAGACTGTGAACTTGGAGTGAATGTCCACTGATTTCTGAAGGTAACAAGACAGGTGGATAAGGTGGTTAAGAAGGATTCCGGAATACTTCCCTTTATTGGCCGATGTAGAGAATATAAGAGCAGGGAGGTTATGCTCGAACTGTATAAAACACTAGTTAGACCACAGCTAGAGTACTGTGGACAGTTCTGGTGACCACATTACAGGAAGGATGTGATCACACCAGAGAGGGTACAGAGGAGATTTACAGAGGATGTTGTCAGGAATGGAGAATTTTAACGATGAGTACAGATTGCATCGGCTGGAATTGTTTTCTTTGGAACACAGAAGGTTGAAGGGAAGATTTAATTGAGGTGTATAAAATGATGATGGGCCGAGATAGAGTGGATAGAAAGGACCCATTTCCCTTAACAAATGGGGGCAATCACCAGGGGCAGAGATTTCCAGATTTCCACACCAATATCATGAGGGTTCCATCGTGGAATACCTTGCTGGATGTTTACAATGGAGCGTTTTCCTTCCTGATCATCAGAACTGGCTGCCTGGGCCCCAACTTCATCCACATTTCTCCCACTCGACCAATATTTCACTCTACATAACTATCTTTCTCTGTTTGCGTACACAGCAGTGAAAGATGACATCAAATGAATATATCTTCCATTCTCCCTGTCAATCCACCCCAGCAATCTCTCTGTCTCCGATCTTGTCCCTCTCCACAACACTCTTGCTGCCTGCATATCGAAGCCACTCTCCCTCCATCTCCCTCTTCGTGTCAAATATTGCAGGAGGCAGAGACAGAGCGAGGAAGACAGAGAGAGACTCAGAGAACAACCCCAGCTTCTCCAATCTATCCACGTAACTGAAGTCCCTCATCCCTGGAACAATTCTTGTGAATCATTTTTGCACCCTCTCTAATGCCCCCACATTCTTCCGAAAGTCCGGGGTCCAGAATTGGACAATGCTCCAGTTGAAGGCAAACCAGCGTTTTACAAAGGTCATAGTTTCCTTGCTTTTGTATTCAATGTCTCTATTTATAATCTCAGGACCGCTTATGCCGTTTAACCACTTTCTGAACCTGCCCTGCCACCTTCAGTGATTGGTGCACAAATAACCCCCAGATGTGTCTGTTCCTGCACATCCTTTAGAATTGTATCGTCTCTCCTACTTTTTCCTAACCGTGGAGGCGGAAGATGCGGGCAGGGTTCTTAATGAATACATACCGACTGTCTTCACAAAAGAGGCGATGACATAGACATTGTAGTCAATGAGGAGGGGTTTGAAATATTGAATGGGATAAACAGTGAGAGGAAATATTCAGGGGTTTAGCATCTTTGAAAGCTGATAATTCACCAGGCTCAGACTGTTTAGAGGTGCAAGGGAGGAAATAGGAGTGGCTCTGACCATCATTTTCCAATCCTCTCTGGTTACAGTCGTGCTGCCAGATCACTGGAGGACTGCACATGTAGTACTGTTGTTTAACAAGGGAGAAAGTAAAAGACTGAGTAATTCCAGGCCACCCAGCCGAATCACAGTGGAGAGCAAATAATTAGGCACAAGGGAATGATTAATTATTTTCCCGTACAGTGTGTCTCAGTGTCTCTATGTCTCTGTCTCTGTCACATTTGAAGCACGACCCATACATTGGTGAGGAGTCCGTCACTGGAATAAATGTCCCAGTGTTGTGGTAACATACAATGGCCACCGAGAACCAGCCTAAAATGGCTGACTAATGTTTGTGGATTTCCACAGATATTTGAGAAAGGAGAGAGAGAGACAGACAGACAGATAGAAAGAGAGACAAAGAGAGAGACACAGACCAAGACACAGAGAGTGATAGCAAGATATTTGTCATTGGACAGAGGAAGAGGAGGAGGACAGAGGAAGAGAACCTTGTAAGTTCCAGGGAAAGGACATGTTGGAGCAGGAGGGGAGACTGGAGCAGATGGTTTGGGAAAGTGGATAAACTGAAGCAATGGTTGAGCAGACTGAGGATTCAATACAGTGAGAGGAAAGGCTGAGATTCACAGGGAGAGACTGCAGCAGAGTGTTAGAGGAAATCTAATCTATAGATCCCAGTAATACAACTCAATTAATACATTCAAACAATAATCCGTGTGGTTATTGGTGTTGGAGAACAGTTCATTGTTTCTACAATATAGTCAATATATTTCGTTTGTACAGGCTATTAAATATAAATGTAAATATATTTCTGATATCAGCCTTGCTCTTTATTGAATTCAGCAGTCACAGAGATTTTAAAGTGCAGTATATAAATAATGAATTCCCATCAGTGATGAACTAATTTTATTCTGTTTATTCAGTCACTAAGTAAGGAATAGGAACTTTCCACAAAACAAAATGAGGACCTGACAGAAATCAACACAGAGGATCAAGTCCAACAGGAAAATGAACACAATCTGACAACAGACAGCTTCAACTCACAGTTTCTCTCACTAATTGTTCTGGACATTCCAGCACTTTATGATAGAGAATTATTTACACTGCTGCTTCTTTCTCTTTCTCTTTACATCTGCTTTTCTTTTCCCGTTGGTTTCCTTCTCCCTGCTCCTTTTCTCCTTCCCTATCTCTCCGGAGTACTCACACCCTGTAAATTGTTACTTATTGCTACTTTTCACATATGATTTATTGCTAATATTCTGCGTCTGTGTTCTGTTCACCTGCCCCAGGTTCAATGATTCTATTCTCAGAGTCAGTTTGTTCAATGGTGAAACCTCTGTGAATAATTTAATGTATCTACAGAACACTCAAGTCTCCACCTGTTCACCTACACTCTTCACTTCATCTACAATACATGGAATAAACAGGATCGAAAGCTACTTCCAGACAAACCTCACAATCATTGAAATTCCTTCTCCTGGAATTATGAAGTAATCTGTTAGAATGTGGGATTGTTTAATTAATAAAACACCAACATCAGCACTGCAGCTGATAATCTACAGATAAATGGAAAAAAAACTATTGATTCCAACTGATAGAGTGACAACCAGTAAAACATCACATGAATACTTTATATTTTGCAATGTAGTCCAGTGACAGTGAAGGTCCACAGTGAAGCAGAGAAGGAGATGTGAAAGTGTCAGCAGCAAACTCAGTTCAGTAGCCAGACCTCTGAAGCAGGGTCAGACACACACAGAATGAAATAAAATGTGATAACGGTGATAATCAATAAATACATTGAAATCCCAGTTCAACTGAGCCATGTTATTTGGGAATAATTGTGCTTTCCGCTTGTGACACTGAGACTGTCAGATGTCCCTTTATTGATCACCAAAATATAAAGATTCATATATATAATCCAGGACGGATTTGGTCCACATCATCAAACTGTGAAAAACTCCTGATTGTTTGATTTTTGATCTTAACTAAAACACCTCATTCAAAAGCATTCACTGCACAGAATAATCCAGTAAGAATGCAACGGCTACCGAAACCAATACCATTAAAGATATGATACAACACCTGCAAGAATGAAAGAGTAGATAATGAGGAGATTCCATCAGTAAATTGCTGGAAAAGAACAGGCGGTTGTGTAACGCACACAGTGAGAAACAGGACCCAGTACAGCAGCACAGTTAACATTGATTTACACCATTAACAGCTGAGATACTGGCTTACCAGGAACTCCAATTGCTGCAAGTACAGGGTAGTAAATGTCTTCTATCTGATACATTACTGGATATTCCATTTCTGTGAGAAGCAGAGTCTTCTGTTAGCCTGGAATCCACAGCTTCAGCAGGCACTCTGAGCTGATCCATTCCAATGGGTCCTGATTCTTCAGGGGATAAATCTCCACTGACACGGTTATACCCCTGATCATTGCTATTAGTTACACTCTCCTGAACAAACACATTACATCAGCAGCTTTGACTCTGATGTACATAATGTGGTGGATAAAACACAATAATTTCAATGTCAATGACATTTTCTGAGTAAGACCTCTCACGGAATAAACCTGAAATCTGTACTCATACTGGACGGATGGCAATTATGAGAGGCATCATTTACATTTTCCATATTATTGTATTGACCTTGTTCACTCCTGGCATTTCTATTGTCAATGTAACTGATCTATCCGCAGTTGACACTGAATCCAGGGACAAAATCAATCCCATTTCACTCTGTTCCTGCCTTTTCCCAGTTCAAATGTGAACTTTGAGGATCTGATTCGAGACCATTTCCAGGGCTACAGCCTAAAAGCTCCTGTGAGTGATATTACAGGACAAACACTGTAGATACTCATGAAGGGGGGAGCAGCAAAGTGATAATATCACTGGTCATGCAATCCAGAGGCCCAACCTAATGGTCTGAGGACAGTGGTTCAAATCCCACCATGGCAGCTGCATAAAATAGAGGGATCTCCCTCACTAGTTATAAAGTGGAGGGATCAGCTTCTATATATATATAAAGTGGAGGGAGTTCCCTTTCTACGTCTAAAATGGAGGGAGCTCCCTCTCCACGTATAAAGTGGAGGGAGCTCCCTCTCTAGTTATAAAGTGGAGGGATCAGCTTCTATATATATACATAAAGTGGAGGGAGTTCCCTCTCTACGTCTAAAATGGAGGGAGCTCCCTCTCCATGGAAAAAGTGGAAGGAACACCCACTCTAAGTATAAAGTGGAGGGAGCTCCCTCTCTATGTATAAAGTGGAGGGAGCTCCCTCTCTATGTATAAAGTGGAGGGAGCTTCCTCTCCACGTATAAAGTGGAGGGAGCTCCCTCTCTTTGTATAAAGTGGAGGGAGCGCCCTCTCTATGTATAAAGTGGAGTGAGCTCCCTCTCTATGTATAAAGCAGACGGAGCTCCCTCTCTCTGTATCAAGTGGAGGGAACACCCTCGCCACGTATAAAGTGGAGGGAGCTCCCTCTCTACGTATAAAGTGGAGGGAGCACCCTCTACGAATAAAGTGGAGGGAACTCCCTCTCTATGTGTAAAGTGGAGGGAGCTTCCCCTCTCCGTATAAAGTGGTGGGAGCTCCCTCTCTACGTATAAAGTGGAGGGAGCACCCTCTGCGAATAAAGTGGAGGGAACTCGCTCTCTATGTATAAAGTGGAGGGAGCTCCCTCTCTACGTATAAAGTGGAGGGAGCTTTCCCTCTGCGTATAAAGTGGAGGGAGCTCCCTCTCTATGTATAAAGTGGAGAGAGCTCCCTCTCTACGTATAAAGTGGAGGTTGCACCCTCTCTACGTATAAGGTGGAGGGAGCACCCTCTCCGAATAAAGTGGAGGGAACTCCCTCTCTATGTATAAAGTGGAGGGAGCTTCCCCTCTACGTATAAAGTGGAGGGAGCACCCTCTCTACGTATAAAGTGGAGGGAGCTCCCTCTCTATGTATAATGTGGAGGGAGCACCCTCTACGAATAAAGTGGAGGGAACTCCCTCTCTATGTATAAAGTGGAGGGAGCTTCCCCTCCACGTATAAAGTGGAGGGAGCTCCCTCTCTATGTATAAAGTGGAGAGAGCTCCCTCTCTACGTATAAGGTGGAGGGAGCACCCTCTCTATGTATAAAGTGGAGGTAACACCCTCTCTACGTATAAAGTGGAGGGAGCACCCTCTACGAATAAAGTGGAGGGAAGTCCCTCTCTACGTATAAAGTGGAGGGAGCTGCCTCTCTGCGTATAAAGTGGAGGGAGCTCCCTCTCTATGTATAAAGTGGAGAGAGCTCCCTCTCCACGTATAAAGTGGAGGGAGCTCCCTCTCTAGTTATAAAGTGGAGGGATCAGCTTCTATATATATATATAAAGTGGAGGGAGTTCCCTCTCTACGTCTAAAATGGAGGGAGCTCCCTCTCCATGGAAAAAGTGGAGGGAACACCCTCTCTAAGTATAAAGTGGAGGGAGCTCCCTCTCTATGTATAAAGTGGAGGGAGCTCCCTCTCTATGTAAAAAGTGGAGGGAGATTCCTCTCCACGTATAAAGTGGAGGGAGCTCCCTCTCTTTGTATAAAGTGGAGGGAGCGCCCTCTCTATGTATAAAGTGGAGGGAGCTCCCTCTCTATGTATAACGTAGACGGAGCTCCCTCTCTATGTATCAAGTGGAGGCAACACCCTCTCCACGTATAAAGTGGAGGGAGCTCCCTCTCTACGTATAAAGTGGAGGGAGCACCCTCTACGAATAAAGTGGAGGGAACTCCCTCTCTATGTGTAAAGTGGAGGGAGCTTCCCCTCTCCGTCTAAAGTGGTGGGAGCTCCCTCTCTACGGATAAAGTGGAGGGAGCTTCCCCTCTGCGTATAAAGTGGTGGGAGCTCCCTCTCTACGTATAAAGTGGAGGGAGCACCCTCTACGAATAAAGTGGAGGGAACTCCCTCTCTATGTGTAAAGTGGAGGGAGCTTCCCCTCTCCGTCTAAAGTGGTGGGAGCTCCCTCTCTACGGATAAAGTGGAGGGAGCTTCCCCTCTGCGTATAAAGTGGTGGGAGCTCCCTCTCTACGTATAAAGTGGAGGGAGCTTCCTCTCCACGTACAAAGTGGAGGGAGCTCCCTCTCTTTGTATAAAGTGGAGGGAGCGCCCTCTCTATGTATAAAGTGGAGGGAACTCCCTCTCTATGTATACAGTGGAGGGAGCTCCCTCTCTACATATAAAGTGGAGGGAGCTTCCCCTCTGCGTATAAAGTGGAGGGAGCTCCCTCTCTATGTATAACGTAGACGGAGCTCCCTCTCTATGTATCAAGTGGAGGGAACACCCTCTCCACGTATAAAGTGGAGGGAGCTCCCTCTCTACGTATAAAGTGGAGGGAGCACCCTCTACGAATAAAGTGGAGGGAACTCCCTCTCTATGTGTAAAGTGGAGGGAGCTTCCCCTCTCCGTCTAAAGTGGTGGGAGCTCCCTCTCTACGGATAAAGTGGAGGGAGCTTCCCCTCTGCGTATAAAGTGGTGGGAGCTCCCTCTCTACGTATAAAGTGGAGGGAGCTTCCTCTCCACGTACAAAGTGGAGGGAGCTCCCTCTCTTTGTATAAAGTGGAGGGAGCGCCCTCTCCATGTATAAAGTGGAGGGAACTCCCTCTCTATGTATACAGTGGAGGGAGCTCCCTCTCTACGTATAAAGTGGAGGGAGCTTCCCCTCTGCGTATAAAGTGGAGGGAGCTCCCTCTCTATGTATAAAGTGGAGAGAGCTCTCTCTCTCCGTATAAAGTGGAGGGAGCACCCTCTCTACGTATAAAGTGGAGGGAGCTCCCTCTCTATGTATAATGTGGAGGGAGCACCCTCTACGAATAAAGTGGAGGGAACTCCCTCTCTATGTATAAAGTGGAGGGAGCTTCCCCTCCACGTATAAAGTGGACGGAGCTCCCTCTCTATGTATAAAGTGGAGAAAGCTCCCTCTCTACGTATAAGGTGGAGGGAGCACCCTCTCTATGTATAAAGTGGAGGTAACACCCTCTCTACGTATAAAGTGGAGGGAGCACCCTCTCCGAATAAAGTGGAGGGAAGTCCCTCTCTACGTATAAAGTGGAGGGAGCTGCCTCTCTGCGTATAAAGTGGAGGGAGCTCCCTCTCTACGTATAAAGTGGAGGGAGCACCCTCTCTACTTATAAAGTGGAGGTTGCACCCTCTCTACGTATAAAGTGGAGGGACCACCCTCTACGAATAAAGTGGAGGGAACTCCCTCTCTATGTATAAAGTGGAGGGAGCTTCCCCTCTACGTATAAAGTGGAGGGAGCACCCTCTCTACGGATAAAGTGGAGGGAGCTTCCCCTCTCCGTATAAAGTGGAGGGAGCACCCTCTACGAATAAAGTGGAGGGAACTCCCTCTCTATGGATAAAGTGGAGGGAGCTTCCCCTCTACGTATAATGTGGAGGGAGCACCCTCTACGAATAAAGTGGAGGGAACTCCCTCTCTACTTATAAAGTGGAGAGAGCTCCCTCTCTACGGATAAAACTGCAGTGACGTACCCAGCAAGGGCAAGAATTGCAGGTTCAAAATTAACCAATAAATGGATTAAAACACTTCTGTCCAAGGAGAGTTAGAGGGAGAGATGGTTTGAGACGGGGACAGGCACAGTCATGGACTGAGGCAGAGAAAGAGGGAGAAGGAGATAGAGGGAGAGATAGAGGTGGAGAGACACAGACATGAGAGGGAGAGACCAATAGAAGATGAGACAAGATGTAACAGTCAGTAACAATCCTCATTATCTGCCCAATCCTGCATTGGGAGTTTAGTGTGAACGTTTTACGGGTGAGTGTTGGTTCAGTGTTTGATATTTTCAAACTGCAGTGACCTTCCCAACAAGGCAGGTATAAAATAGAAGAGCAGGGAGGTTATGCTGAAACTGTATAACACATTAGTTAGACCACAACTCGAGTACTGTGTGCAGTTCTGGTCATATAATTACAGAAAGGATGTAATTGCACTGGAGAGGGTACAGAGGTGATTTACGAGGATGTTGCCAGAACTGGAAAAATGCAGCTATGAGGAAAGATTGGATCGGCTGGGGTTGTTCTCCTTGGATCAGAAAAGGCTGAGGGGAGATCTGATTGAAATGTGAGGGGCTTGGATAGAGTGGAGGTGAAGGGTCTATTCACCTTAGCAGAGAGGTCAGTGATGAGGGGCATAGTCTTAAAGTGATTGGTAGAAAGATTAGAGGGGATATGAGGAAAATGTTTTTCACCCAGAGGGTGGTGAGGGTCTGGAACAACTGACCTGAAAGGGTAGTTGAGGAAGAAAACCTCAACTCATTCTAAAGGAGTCTGGATATGCACCTCAAGTGCCATAATATGCAGGGCTACGGACCAAATGGAGGCTGGTGGGATTAGAATAGGTGTATTGTTTTTCGGCCGGCACGGACACGATGGGCCAAGTGGCCTCTTTTTGTGCCTTAAATTTTCTGTGATGCTAAAGGAAAGAGTTGCTGGTTCAAAATTAACCAAGAAATGCCTGAAAGCGTTGCTGTCCTGGGACAGAGAGGAAGGGAGAGATGAGAAGAGAGATACAGAGAGAGAGAGAGGCAGAGAAAGAGGGAGAGACAGAGAGAGAGGGAGACACAGACAGATCGAGAGGGGTGGCAGAGAAAGAGGGAGAGGGAGAAACAGAGACAGAGAAGGAGGGAAAGACAGAAATAGGGGAGATAGAGACAGGGGAGACAGAGGGGAGGGAAATTCAGACAGAGAGAAGGTGGCAGAGAGACAGATAGAGGAAGTGGTAGAGGGAGAGATATGGAGGGACAGAGGGAGAGGGATAGACAGACATAGGGACAGATGGATATGGAGAAACAGAGAGAGAGAGAGAACAGTTGGGAGAGACAGAGATTGGGGGTGACAGGGGTAGAGGGAGAGACCGAGACAAAAAGAGAGAGGGGAGAGATAGGGATTGGCAGAGAGAGGGACAGCGAAAGAAGGAGAGACCAAGAGAGAGAGAGGCAGAGCGAGTGAGATAGAGGTTGGGAAAGAGGGAAGGACAGAGGGAGGGACAGAGAGAGACAGGGAGACCAAGAGAGAGAGACAGGGCAAAGAGAGAGAGAAAGAAAGTAAAGATAGAAACATAGAGAGAGACAGAGAGTGGGGAGACTGCAGCAGCAACTTTCGGTCAGTTATTTTAACTTTGGTGGTAGAAAACATTTAGAAAAAACAATTTAGATCAACATCAATAGTCACATGGACAAAAGCGAGATAATTAAGGAAAGGCAGCATGGATTTCTTAAGGGAAAATCATGTTTAACGAACTGGCTGGAGTTTTTTGAGGAGGTAACTGAAAGGGTTGATGAGGGCAATGTTGTTGATGTGGTGTACATGGAGTTTCAAAATGCGTTTGATACGGTGCCACACAACAGACGTGTGAGCAAACTTGTAGCTCGTAGAATAAGTACGACGGTCGCAACATGGATACGGAATTGGCTGGGTGACAGGAAACAAAGAGTAGTGATTAATGGATGTTTTTCAGGCTGGAGGAAGGTTTGTAGTGGAGTTCCCCAGGGGTCAGTGTTGGGACCCTTGAGCTTCTTGATATATATTAATGACCGAGACCTCGGTGGACAGGATACAATTTCAAAGTTTGCAGATGATACGAAACTTGGAAGCATTGTGATCTGTGATGACAATAGTGATGAACTTCAAAAGGACATAGACAAGTTGGTGGAATGGGCAGGCAGGTGGCAGATGAAGTTCAATGCAGAGAAATGTGAAGTGATTCATTTTGGTAGGAAGAACATGGAGTGACAATATAGAAAAAAGGAACAATTCCAAAGGGGGATTAGGAGCAGAGGGACCTGGGTGTATATGTGCAGAAGTCATTGAAAGTGGTAGGACAGGTTGCGAGATCGGTTAATTAAGCATACAGTATCCTGGGATTTATTAATAGGGGCATAGAGCACAAGAGCAAGGAGGTTATGTAGAATTTATATAAGATACTAGTTCATCCTCAGCACGAGTATTGCGTCCATTTTTGAGTGCCACACTTGAGTAAAGAAGTGAGGACATTGGAGAGAGTACAGAAGAGATTCACGAGAATGGTTCCAGGGATGAGGAATTTCAGTTATGAAGATAGATTGGAGAAGTTAGGACTGTTTTTCTTGGAGAAGAGAAGGCTGAGAGGGGAATTGATAGAGGTATTCAAAATCATGAGGGATCTGGACAGAGTAGATAGGGAGAAACTGTTCCCACTTGTGAAAGGATCGAGAACGAGATGACACAGACAGAAAATATTTGGTAAGAGAAGCAAAAGTGACATGGAGAAAAACTTATTCATGCAGTGAGTGTTTAATGTCTGGAATGCACTGCCTTAGAACGTGGTGGAGGCAAGTTTAATTGAAGCATTCAAAAGGGAATTAGACAGTGACATGAAAAGGAAGAATGTGCAGGGTTATGAAGAGAAGGCGGGGTAATAGAACTGAGAGAATTGCACTCTCGGAAAACCCGTGCAGACAAGATGGCCCGAATGGCCTCCTTAAGCACTGCAATGACTCTGAGACAGAGGCAGAGAAAGAGACAGGTGGAGAGATAGAGAGCGAGGCAGAGGGAGGGAGAGAATGTGAGAGAAACAGAGACAGAGAAGGTGAAACAGAGAGAGGAACAGGCAGCAGCAAAGTGAGAGAAGGAGAAGGAGAGAGAGAGACAGACAGGCAGACAGAGAGGGAGACCGAGAGGCAGAGACATAGAGAGAGAGAGGGAGACAGAGAGAGCGGAAGAGAGAGAAAGAGAGAGAGAGAGAGTGACAGATAGGGACGGAGAGAAGGAGACAGCGTGGGAGGGAGAGATGATCTGAGAGAAAAATAGAGTAAAGTATTCAGACAGAATAAGAGTGACAGAGAGAGGGAGAGACAGTGACAGAGAGAGTGTCAAAGAGAGACAGAGACAGTAAGAGAGAAGGAGAGGAAGAGAAAGGGAGAGGAAGAAAGAGAGAGAGAGAGCACATGGTGGAGTTGCACTAACAAGAGAACCACACAGAGACACTCCCTGCGGAGATACTGTAATAACAGACCCACTCGCTGACCCTCCCTGTGGAGATACTATAATAACAGACCCACTCGGTGACTCTCCCTGTGGAGATACTATAATTACAGTCCCATTCAGTTGACTCTCCCTGTGGAGATACTATAATAACAGACTCACACAGTGACTCTCCCTGTGGAGATACTGTAATAACAGACTCACTCAGTGACTCTCCCTGTGGAGATACTATAATAACAGACCCACTCAGTGACTCTCCGTGTGGAGATACTGTAATAACAGACTCACTCAGTGACTCTCCCTGTGGAGATACCATAATAACAGACCCACTCAGTGACTCTCCCTGTGGAGATACTATAATAACAGACCCACTCGGTGACTCTCCCTGTGGAGATACTATAATTACAGTCCCATTCAGTTGACTCTCCCTGTGGAGATACTATAATAACAGACCCACTCAGTGACTCTCCCTGTGGAGATACTATAATAACATACCCACTCAGTGACTCTCCGTGTGGAGATACTATAATAACAGACCCACTCAGTGACTCTCCCTGTGGAGATACTTTAATAACAGACCCACTCAGTGACTCTCCCTGTGGAGATACTATAATAACAGACCCACTCGGTGACTCTCCCTGTGGAGATACTATAATTACAGTCCCATTCAGTTGACTCTCCCTGTGGAGATACTATAATAACAGACTCACACAGTGACTCTCCCTGTGGAGATACTATAATAACAGACCCACTCAGTGACTCTCCCTGTGGAGATACTATAATAACAGACTCACACAGTGACTCTCCCTGTGGAGATACTGTAATAACAGAACCACTCAGTGACTCTCCCTGTGGAGATACTAAAATAAGAGATCCACTCAGTCACCCTCTCTGTGGTGATACTATAATAACAGACCCACTCAGTGACTCTCTCTGTGGAGATACTATAATAACAGACCCACTCAGTGACTCTCCCTGTGGAGATACTATAATAACAGACCCACTCAGTGACTCTCCCTGTGGATATACTATAATAACAGAACTACTCAGTGACTCTCCCTGTGGAGATACTATAATAACAGACTCAATCAGTGACTCTCCCTGTGGAGATACTATAATAACAGACCCACTCAGTGACTCTCCCTGTGGAGATACTATAATAACAGACCCACTCAGTGACTCTCCCTGTGGAGATACTATAATAACAGACCCAAACAGTGACTCTCCCTGTGGAGATACTATAATAACAGACCCACTCAGTGACTCTCCCTGTGGCGATCCGACAATAACAGACCCACTCAGTGACTCTCCCTGTGGAGATACTATAATAACAGACCCACTCAGTGACTCTCCCTGTGGAGATACTATAATAACAGACCCACTCAGTCACTCTCCCTGTGGAGATACTATAATAACAGACCCACTCAGTGACTCTCCCTGTGGAGATACTATAATAACAGACCCACTCAGTGACTCTCCCTGTGGAGATACTATAATAACAGACCCACTCAGTGACTCTCCCTGTGGAGATACTGTAATAACAGAACCACTCAATGACTCTCCCTGTGGAGATACTAAAATAAGAGATCCACTCAGTCACCCTCTCTGTGGTGATACTATAATAACAGACCCACTCAGTGACTCTCTCTGTGGAGATACTATAATAACAGACCCACTCAGTGACTCTCCCTGTGGAGATACTATAATAACAGACCTACTCAGTGACTCTCCCTGTGGAGATACTATAATAACAGACCCAATCAGTGACTCTCCCTGTGGAGATACTATAATAACAGACCCACTCAGTGACTCTCCCTGTGGATATACTATAATAACAGACCTACTCAGTGACTCTCCCTGTGGAGATACTATAATAACAGACCCAATCAGTGACTCTCCCTGTGGAGATACTATAATAACAGACCCACTCAGTGACTCTCCCTGTGGAGATACTATAATAACAGAACCACTCAGTGACTCTCCCTGTGGAGATACTATAATAACAGACCCACTCAGTGACTCTCCCTGTGGATATACTATAATAACAGACCTACTCAGTGACTCTCCCTGTGGAGATACGATAATAACAGACCCAATCAGTGACTCTCCCTGTGGACATACTATAATAACAGACCCACTCAGTGACTCTCCCTGTGGAGATACTATAATAACAGACCCACTCAGTGACTCTCCCTGTGGATATACTATAATAACAGACCTACTCAGTGACTCTCCCTGTGGAGATACTATAATAACAGACCCAATCAGTGACTCTCCCTGTGCAGATACTATAATAACAGACCCACTCAGTGACTCTCCCTGTGGAGAGACTATAATAACAGAACCACTCAGTGACTCTCCCTGTGGAGATACTATAATAACAGACCCACTCCTTGACTCTCCCTGTGGAGATACTGTAATAACAGAACCACTCAGTGACTTTCCCTGTGGAGATACTAAAATAAGAGATCCACTCAGTCACCCTCTCTGTGGTGATACTATAATAACAGACCCACTCAGTGACTCTCTCTGTGGAGATACTATAATAACAGACCCACTCAGTGACTCTCCCTGTGGAGATACTATAATAACAGACCAACTCAGTGACTCTCCCTGTGGATATACTATAATAACAGACCCACTCAGTGACTCTCCCTGTGGAGATACTATAATAACAGACCCAATCAGTGACTCTCCCTGTGGAGATACTATAATAACAGACCCACTCAGTGACTCTCCCTGTGGAGATACTATAATAACAGACCTGCTCAGTGACTCTCCCTGTGGAGATACTATAATAACAGACCCACTCAGTGACTCTCCCTGTGGAGATACTATAATAACAGACCCACTCAGTGACTCTCCCTGTGGAGATACTATAATAACAGACCCACTCAGTGACTCTCCCTGTGGAGATACTATAATAACAGACCCACTCAGTGACTCTCCCTGTGGAGATACTATAATAACAGACCCACTCAGTGACTCTCCCTGTGGAGATACTATAATAACAGAACCACTCAGTGATTCTCCCTGAGGAGATACTATAATAACAGACCCACTCAGTGTCTCTCTCTGTGGAGACACTATAATAACAGAACCACTCAGTGATTCTCCCTGTGGAGATACTATAATAACAGAACCACTCAGTGACTCTCCCTGTGCAGATACTAAAACAAGAGATCCACTCAGTCACCCTCTCTGTGGTGATACTATAATAACAGAACGACTCAGTGACTCTCCCTGTGGAGATACTATAATAACAGACCCACTCAGGGACTCTCCCTGTGGAGATACTATAATAACAGACCCACTCAGTGACTCTCCCTGTGGAGATACTATAATAACAGACCCACTCAGTGACTCTCCCTGTGGAGATACTATAATAACAGACCCACTCAGTGATTCTCCCTGTGGAGATACTATAATAACAGAACAACTCAGTGATTCTCCCTGAGGAGAGATTATAATAACAGACCCACTCAGTGACTCTCCCTGTGGAGATACTATAATAAAAGACTCACTCAGTGACTCTCCCTGTGGAGATACTATAATAACAGACCCACTCAGTGACTCTCCCTGTGGAGATACCAGAATAGCAGACCCACTCAGTGACTCTCCCTGTGGAGATACTATAATAACAGACCCACTCAGTGATTCTCCCTGTGGAGATACTATAATAACAGTACCACTCAGTGATTCTCCCTGAGGAGATACAATAATAACAGACCCACTCAGTGACACTCCCTGTGGAGATACTATAATAACAGACCCACTCAGTGACTCTCCCTGTGGAGATACTATAATAACAGACCCACCCAGTGACTCTCCCTGTGGAGATACCAAATAACAGACCCACTCAGTGACTCTCCCTGTGGAGATACTATAATAACAGACCCACTCAGTGACTCTCCCTGTGGAGATACTATAATAACAGACCCACTCAGTGACTCTCCCTGTGGAGATACTATAATAACAGACCCACTCAGTGACTCTCCCTGTTGAGATACTATAATAACAGACCCACTCAGTGACTCTCCCTGTGGAGATACTATAATAACAGACCCACTCAGGGACTCTCCCTGTGGAGATACTATAATAACAGACCCACTCAGTGACGCTCCCTGTGGAGATACTATAATAACAGACCCACTCAGTGACTCTCCCTGTGGAGATACTATAATAACACACCCACTCAGTGACTCTCCCTGTGGAGATAATATAATAACAGACCCACACAGTGACTCTCCCTGTGGAGATACTATAATAACAGACAAACTCAGTGACTCTCCCTGTGGAGATACTATAATAACAGACCCACTCAGTGACTCTCCCTGTGGAGATACTATAATAACAGAGCCACTCAGTGATTCTCCCTGTGGAGATACTATAATAACAGACCCACTCAGTGACTCTCCCTGTGGAGAAACTATAATAACAGAACCACTCAGTGATTCTCCCTGAGGAGATACTATAATAACAGACCCACTCAGTGACTCTCCCTGTGGAGATACTATAATAACAGACCCACTCAGTGACTCTCCCTGTGGAGATACTATAATAACAGACCCACTCAGTGACTCACCCTGTGGACATACTATAATAATAGACCCACTCAGTGACTCACCCTGTGGAGATACTATAATAACAGACCCACTCAGTGACTCTCCCTGTGGAGATACTATAATAACAGACCCACTCAGTGACTCTCCAGTGGAGATACTATAATAACAGAACCACTCAGTGACTCTCCCTGTGGAGATACTAAAATAAGAGATCCACTCAGTCACCCTCTCTGTGGTGATACTATAATAACAGACCCACTCAGTGACTCTCCCTGTGGAGATACTATAATAACAGACCCACTCAGTGACTCTCCCTGTGGAGATACTATAATAACAGACCCACTCGGTGACTCTCCCTGTGGAGATACTATAATAGCAGACCCACTCAGTGACTCTCCCTGTGGAGATACTATAATAACAGACCCACTCAGTGACACTCCCTGTGGAGATACTATAATAACAGACCCACTCAGTGACTCTCCCTGTGGAGATACTATAATAACAGACCCACTCAGGGACTCTCCCTGTGGAGATACTATAATACCAGACCCACTCAGTGACTCTCCCTGTGGAGATACCATAATAACAGACCCACACAGTGACTCTCCCTGTGGAGATACGATAATAACAGACTCACTCAGTGACTCTCCCTGTGGAGATACTATAATAACAGACCCACTCAGTGACTCTCCCTGTGGAGATACAAGAATAGCAGACCCACTCAGTGACTCTCCCTGTGGAGATACTATAATAACAGACCCACTCAGTGACTCTCCCTGTGGAGATACTATAATAACAGACCCACTCAGTGACTCTCCCTGTGGAGATACTATAATAACAGACCCACTCAGGGACTCTCCCTGTGGAGATACTATAATAACAGACCCACTCAGTGATTCTCCCTGTGGAGATACTATAATAACAGAACCACTCAGTGATTCTCCCTGAGGAGAGATTATAATAACAGACCCACTCAGTGACTCTCCCTGTGGAGATACAAGAATAGCAGACCCACTCAGTGACTCTCCCTGTGGAGATACCATAATAACAGACCCACACAGTGACTCTCCCTGTGGAGATACTATAATAACAGACCCACTCAGTGACTCTCCCTGTGGAGATACAATAATAACAGACCCACTCAGTGACTCTCCCTGTGGAGATACTATAATAACAGACCCACTCAGTGATTCTCCCTGTGGAGATACTATAATAACAGAACCACTCAGTGATTCTCCCAGAGGAGAGATTATAATAACAGACCCACTCAGTGACTCTCCCTGTGGAGATACTATAATAACAGACTCACTCAGTGACTCTCCCTGTGGAGATACTATAATAACAGACCCACTCAGTGACTCTCCCTGTGGAGATACAAGAATAGCAGACCCACTCAGTGACTCTCCCTGTGGAGATACTATAATAACAGACCCACTCAGTGATTCTCCCTGTGGAGATACTATAATAACATAACCACTCAGTGATTCTCCCTGAGGAGATACAATAATAACAGACCCACTCAGTGACTCTCCCTGTGGAGATACTATAATAACAGAACCACTCAGTGATTCTCCCTGAGGAGAGATTATAATAACAGACCCACTCAGTGACTCTCCCTGTGGAGATACTATAATAACAGACTCACTCAGTGACTCTCCCTGTGGAGATACTATAATAACAGACCCACTCAGTGACTCTCCCTGTGGAGATACAAGAATAGCAGACCCACTCAGTGACTCTCCCTGTGGAGATACTATAATAACAGACCCACTCAGTGATTCTCCCTGTGGAGATACTATAATAACAGACCCACTCAGTGATTCTCCCTGTGGAGATACTATAATAACAGTACCACTCAGTGATTCTCCCTGAGGAGATACAATAATAACAGACCCACTCAGTGACTCTCCCTGTGGAGATACTATAATAACAGACCCACTCAGTGACTCTCCCTGTGGAGATAGTATAATAACAGACCCACTCAGTGACTCTCCCTGTGGAGATACTATAATAACAGACAAACTCAGTGACTCTCCCTGTGGAGATACTATAATAACAGACCCACTCAGTGACTCTCCCTGTGGAGATACTATAATAACAGAGCCACTCAGTGATTCTCCCTGTGGAGATACTATAATAACAGACCCACTCAGTGACTCTCCCTGTGGAGAAACTATAATAACAGAACCACTCAGTGATTCTCCCTGAGGAGATACTATAATAACAGACCCACTCAGTGACTCTCCCTGTGGAGATACTAAAATAACAGACCCACTCAGTGACTCTCCCTGTGGAGATACTATAATAACAGACCCACTCAGTGACTCTCCCTGTGGAGATACTATAATAACAGACCCACTCAGTGACTCACCCTGTGGACATACTATAATAATAGACCCACTCAGTGACTCACCCTGTGGAGATACTATAATAACAGACCCACTCAGTGACTCTCCCTGTGGAGATACTATAATAACAGACCCACTCAGTGACTCTCCCTGTGGAGATACTATAATAACAGAACCACTCAGTGACTCTCCCTGTGGAGATACTAAAATAAGAGATCCACTCAGTCACCCTCTCTGTGGTGATACTATAATAACAGACCCACTCAGTGACTCTCCCTGTGGAGATACTATAATAACAGACCCACTCAGTGACTCTCCCTGTGGAGATACTATAATAACAGACCCACTCGGTGACTCTCCCTGTGGAGATACTATAATAGCAGACCCACTCAGTGACTCTCCCTGTGGAGATACTATAATAACAGACCCACTCAGTGACTCTCCCTGTGGAGATACTATAATAACAGACCCACTCAGTGACTCTCCCTGTGGAGATACTATAATAACAGACCCACTCAGGGACTCTCCCTGTGGAGATACTATAATACCAGACCCACTCAGTGACTCTCCCTGTGGAGATACCATAATAACAGACCCACACAGTGACTCTCCCTGTGGAGATACGATAATAACAGACTCACTCAGTGACTCTCCCTGTGGAGATACTATAATAACAGACCCACTCAGTGACTCTCCCTGTGGAGATACAAGAATAGCAGACCCACTCAGTGACTCTCCCTGTGGAGATACTATAATAACAGACCCACTCAGTGACTCTCCCTGTGGAGATACTATAATAACAGACCCACTCAGTGACTCTCCCTGTGGAGATACTATAATAACAGACCCACTCAGGGACTCTCCCTGTGGAGATACTATAATAACAGACCCACTCAGTGATTCTCCCTGTGGAGATACTATAATAACAGAACCACTCAGTGATTCTCCCTGAGGAGAGATTATAATAACAGACCCACTCAGTGACTCTCCCTGTGGAGATACAAGAATAGCAGACCCACTCAGTGACTCTCCCTGTGGAGATACCATAATAACAGACCCACACAGTGACTCTCCCTGTGGTGATACTATAATAACAGACCCACTCAGTGACTCTCCCTGTGGAGATACTATAATAACAGACCCACTCAGTGACTCTCCCTGTGGAGATACTATAATAACAGACCCACTCAGTGATTCTCCCTGTGGAGATACTATAATAACAGAACCACTCAGTGATTCTCCCTGAGGAGAGATTATAATAACAGACCCACTCAGTGACTCTCCCTGTGGAGATACTATAATAACAGACTCACTCAGTGACTCTCCCTGTGGAGATACTATAATAACAGACCCACTCAGTGACTCTCCCTGTGGAGATACAAGAATAGCAGACCCACTCAGTGACTCTCCCTGTGGAGATACTATAATAACAGACCCACTCAGTGATTCTCCCTGTGGAGATACTATAATAACATAACCACTCAGTGATTCTCCCTGAGGAGATACAATAATAACAGACCCACTCAGTGACTCTCCCTGTGGAGATACTATAATAACAGAACCACTCAGTGATTCTCCCTGAGGAGAGATTATAATAACAGACCCACTCAGTGACTCTCCCTGTGGAGATACTATAATAACAGACTCACTCAGTGACTCTCCCAGTGGAGATACTATAATAACAGACCCATTCAGTGACTCTCCCTGTGGAGATACAAGAATAGCAGACCCACTCAGTGACTCTCCCTGTGGAGATACTATAATAACAGACCCACTCAGTGATTCACCCTGTGGAGATACTATAATAACATAACCACTCAGTGATTCTCCCTGTGGAGATACTATAATAACAGACCCACTCAGTGACTCTCCCTGTGGAGATACTATAATAACAGACCCACTCAGTGACTCTCCCTGTGGAGATACTATAATAACAGACCCACTCAGTGACACTCCCTGTGGAGATACTATAATAACAGACCCACTCAGTGACTCTCCCTGTGGAGATACAAGAATAGCAGACCCACTCAGTGACTCTCCCTGTGGAGATACTATAATAACAGACCCACTCAGTGATTCTCCCTGTGGAGATACTATAATAACAGTACCACTCAGTGATTCTCACTGAGGAGATACAATAATAACAGACCCACTCAGTGGCTCTCCCTGTGGAGATACTATAATAACAGACCCACTCAGTGACTCTCCCTGTGGAGATAGTATAATAACAGACCCACTCAGTGACTCTCCCTGTGGAGATACTATAATAACAGACCCACTCAGGGACTCTCCCTGTGGAGATACTATAATAACAGACCCACTCAGGGACTCTCCCTGTGGAGATACTATAATAACACACCCACTCAGTGACTCTCCCTGTGGAGATAATATAATAACAGACCCACACAGTGACTCTCCCTGTGGAGATACTATAATAACAGACCCACTCAGTGACTCTCCCTGTGGAGATACTATAATAACAGACCCACTCAGGGACTCTCCCTGTGGAGATACTATAATAACACACCCACTCAGTGACTCTCCCTGTGGAGATAATATAATAACAGACCCACACAGTGACTCTCCCTGTGGAGATACTATAATAACAGACAAACTCAGTGACTCTCCCTGTGGAGATACTATAATAACAGACCCACTCAGTGACTCTCCCTGTGGAGATACTATAATAACAGAACCACTCAGTGATTCTCCCTGTGGAGATACTATAATAACAGACCCACTCAGTGACTCTCCCTGTGGAGAAACTATAATAACAGAACCACTCAGTGATTCTACCTGAGGAGATACTATAATAACAGACCCACTCAGTGACTCTCCCTGTGGAGATACTAAAATAACAGACCCACTCAGTGACTCTCCCTGTGGAGATACTATAATAACAGACCCACTCAGTGACTCTCCCTGTGGAGATACTATAATAACAGACCCACTCAGTGACTCACCCTGTGGACATCCTATAATAATAGACCCACTCAGTGACTCACCCTGTGGAGATACTATAATAACAGACCCACTCAGTGACTCTCCCTGTGGAGATACTATAATAACAGACCCACTCAGTGACTCTCCCTGTGGAGATACTATAATAACAGACCCACTCAGTGACTCTCACTGTGGAGATACTATAATAACAGAACCACTCAGTGACTCTCCCTGTGGAGATACTAAAATAAGAGATCCACTCAGTCACCCTCTCTGTGGTGATACTATAATAACAGACCCACTCAGTGACTCTCCCTGTGGAGATACTATAATAACAGACCTACTCAGTGACTCTCCCTGTGGAGATACTATAATAACAGCCCCACTCGGTGACTCTCCCTGTGGAGATACTATAATAGCAGACCCACTCAGTGACTCTCCCTGTGGAGATACTATAATAACAGACCCACTCAGTGACTCTCCCTGTGGAGATACTATAATAACAGACCCACTCAGTGACTCTCCCTGTGGAGATACTATAATAACAGACCCACTCAGTGACTCTCCCTGTGGAGATACTATAATAACAGACCCACTCAGTGACTCTCCCTGTGGAGATACTATAATAACAGACCCACTCAGGGACACTCCCTGTGGAGATACTATAATAACAGAACCACTCAGTGATTCTCCCTGTGGAGATACTATAATAACAGACCCACTCAGTGACTCTCCCTGTGGAGATACCATAATAACAGACCCACTCAGGGACACTCCCTGTGGAGATACCATAATAACAGAACCACTCAGTGATTCTCACTGTGGAGATACTATAATAACAGACCCACTCAGTGACTCTCCCTGTGGAGAAACTATAATAACAGAACCACTCAGTGATTCTCCCTGAGGAGATACTATAATAACAGACCCACTCAGTGACTCTCCCTGTGGAGATACTAAAATAACAGACCCACTCAGTGACTCTCCCTGTGGAGATACTATAATAACAGACCCACTCAGTGACTCTCCCTGTGGAGATACTATAATAACAGACCCACTCAGTGACTCACCCTCTGGAGATACTATAATAATAGACCCACTCAGTGACTCACCCTGTGGAGATACTTTAATAACAGACCCACTCAGTGACTCTCCCTGTGGAGATACTAAAATAAGAGATCCACTCAGTCTCCCTCTCTGTGGTGATACTATAATAACAGACCCACTCAGTGACTCTCTCTGTGGAGATACTATAATAACAGACACACTCAGTGACTCTCCCGGTGGAGATACTATAATAACAGACCCACTCAGTGACTCTCCCTGTGGAGATACTATAATAACAGACCCACTCAGTGACTCCCTGTGGAGATACTATAATAACAGACCCACGCAGTGACTCTCCCTGTGGAGATACCATAATAACAGACCCACTCAGTGACTCTCCCTGTGGAGATACTATAATAACAGACCCACTCAGTGACTCTCCCTGTGGTGATACTATAATAACAGACCGACTCAGTGACTCTCCCTGTGGAGATACTATAATAACAGACCCACTCAGTGACTCTCCCTGTGGAGATACTATAATAACGGACCCACTCAGTGATTCTCCCTGTGGAGATACGATAATAACAGAACCACTCAGTGATTCTCCCTGAGGAGATTCTTTAATAACAGACCCGCTCAGTGACTCTCCCTGTGGAGATACTATAGTAACAGACCCACTCAGTGACACTCCCTGTGGAGATACTATAATAACAGACCCACTCAGTGACTCTCCCTGTGGAGATACTATAA
The DNA here is from genome assembly GCF_036365525.1 of Heterodontus francisci. Classification (NCBI taxonomy): domain Eukaryota; kingdom Metazoa; phylum Chordata; class Chondrichthyes; order Heterodontiformes; family Heterodontidae; genus Heterodontus; species Heterodontus francisci. The sequence continues at coordinate 527,238 of NW_027141098.1, forward strand.
TAACAGACCCACTCAGTGATTCTCCCTGAGGAGATACAATAATAACAGACCCACTCAGTGACTCTCCCTGTGGAGATACTATAGTAACAGACTCACTCAGTCACTCTCCCTGTGGAGATACTATAATAACAGACCCACTCAGTGACTCTCCCCATGGAGATACTATAATAACAGACCCACTCAGTGACTCTCCCTGTGGAGATACTATAATAACAGACCCACTCCGGGACTCTCCCTCTGGAGATACTATAATAACAGACCCACACAGTGACTCTCCCTGTGGAGATACTATAATAACAGACCCACTCAGTGACTCTCCCTGTGGAGATACTATAATAACAGAGCCACTCAGGGACTCTCCCTGTGGAGATACTATAATAACAGACCCACTCAGTGACTCTCCCTGTGGAGATACTATAATAACAGACCCACTCAGTCTCTCTCCCTGTGGAGAAACTATAATAACAGAACCACTCAGTGATTCTCCCTGAGGAGATACTATAATAACAGACCCACTCAGTGACTCTCCCTGTGGAGATACTAAAATAACAGACCCACTCAGTGACTCTCCCTGTGGAGATACTATAATAACAGAACCACTCAGTGATTCTCCCTGTGGAGATACTATAATAACAGACCCACTCAGTCACTCTCCCTGTGGAGAAACTATAATAACAGAACCACTCAGTGATTCTCCCTGAGGAGATACTATAATAACAGACCCATTCAGTGACTCTCCCTGTGGAGATACTATAATAACAGACCCACTCAGTGACACTCCCTGTGGAGATACTATAGTAACAGACTCACTCAGTCACTCTCCCCGTGGAGATACTATAATAACAGACCCACTCAGTGACTCTCCCTGTGGAGATACTATAATAACAGACCCACTCAGTGACTCCGCCTGTGGAGATACTATAATAACTGACCCACTCAGTGACTCTCCCTGTGGAGATACTATAGTAACAGACTCACTCAGTCACTCTCCCTGTGGAGATACTATAATAACAGACCCACTCAGTGACTCTCCCCATGGAGATACTATAATAACAGACCCACTCAGTGACTCTCCCTGTGGAGATACTATAATAACAGACCCACTCCGGGACTCTCCCTCTGGAGATACTATAATAACAGACCCACACAGTGACTCTCCCTGTGGAGATACTATAGTAACAGACTCACTCAGTCACTCTCCCTGTGGAGATACTATAATAACAGACCCACTCAGTGACTCTCCCCATGGAGATACTATAATAACAGACCCACTCAGTGACTCTCCCTGTGGAGATACTATAATAACAGACCCACTCCGGGACTCTCCCTCTGGAGATACTATAATAACAGACCCACACAGTGACTCTCCCTGTGGAGATACTATAATAACAGACCCACTCAGTGACTCTCCCTGTGGAGATACTATAATAACAGAGCCACTCAGGGACTCTCCCTGTGGAGATACTATAATAACAGACCCACTCAGTGACTCTCCCTGTGGAGATACTATAATAACAGAACCACTCAGTCACTCTCCCTGTGGAGAAACTATAATAACAGAACCACTCAGTGATTCTCCCTGAGGAGATACTATAATAACAGACCCACTCAGTGACTCTCCCTGTGGAGATACTAAAATAACAGACCCACTCAGTGACTCTCCCTGTGGAGATACTATAATAACAGAACCACTCAGTGATTCTCCCTGTGGAGATACTATAATAACAGACCCACTCAGTCACTCTCCCTGTGGAGAAACTATAATAACAGAACCACTCAGTGATTCTCCCTGAGGAGATACTATAATAACAGACCCATTCAGTGACTCTCCCTGTGGAGATACTATAATAACAGACCCACTCAGTGACACTCCCTGTGGAGATACTATAGTAACAGACTCACTCAGTCACTCTCCCTGTGGAGATACTATAATAACAGACCCACTCAGTGACTCTCCCTGTGGAGATACTATAATAACAGACCCACTCAGTGACTCCGCCTGTGGAGATACTATAATAACTGACCCACTCAGTGACTCTCCCTGTGGAGATACTATAGTAACAGACTCACTCAGTCACTCTCCCTGTGGAGATACTATAATAACAGACCCACTCAGTGACTCTCCCCATGGAGATACTATAATAACAGACCCACTCAGTGACTCTCCCTGTGGAGATACTATAATAACAGACCCACTCCGGGACTCTCCCTCTGGAGATACTATAATATCAGACCCACACAGTGACTCTCCCTGTGGAGATACTATAATAACAGACCCACTCAGTGACTCTCCCTGTGGAGAAACTATAATAACAGAACCACTCAGTCACTCTCCCTGTGGAGATACTATAATAACAGAACCACTCAGTGATTCTCCCTGTGGAGATACTATAATAACAGACCCACTCAGTGACTCTCCCTGTGGAGATACTATAATAACAGACCCACTCAGTCACTCTCCCTGTGGAGATACTATAATAACAGAACCACTCAGTGATTCTCCCTGTGGAGATACTATAATAACAGACCCACTCAGTCACTCTCCCTGTGGAGAAACTATAATAACAGAACCACTCAGTGATTCTCCCTGAGGAGATACTATAATAACAGACCCACTCAGTGACTCTCCCTGTGGAGATATTAAAATAACAGACCCACTCAGTGACTCTCCCTGTGGAGATACTATAATACCAGACCCACTCAGTGACTCTCCCTGTGGAGATACTATAACAACAGACCCACTCAGTGACTCACCCTGTGGAGATACTATAATAACAGACCCACTCAGTGACTCTCGCTGTGGAGATACTATAATAACAGACCCACTCAGTGACTCTCCCTGTGGAGATACCATTACAACAGACCCACACAGTGACTCTCCCTGTGGTGATACTATAATAACAGACCCACTCAGTGACTCTCCCTGTGGAGATACTATAATAACAGACCCACTCAGTGACTCTCCCTGTGGAGATACTATAATAACAGACCCACTCATTGATTCTCCCTGTGGAGATACTATAATAACAGAACCACTCAGTGATTCTCCCTGAGGAGATACTATAATAACAGACCCACTCAGTGACTCTCCCTGTGGAGATACTTTAATAACAGACCCACTCAGTGACTCTCCCTGTGGAGATACTATAATAACAGACCCACTCAGTGACACTCCCTGTGGAGATACTATAATAACAGACCCACTCAGTGACTCTCCCTGTGGAGATACTATAATAACAGACCCACTCAGTGATTCTCCCTGTGGAGATACTATAATAACAGAACCACTCAGTGATTCTCCCTGAGGAGATACAATAATAACAGACCCATTCAGTGACTCTCCCTGTGGAGATACTATAATAACAGACCCACTCAGTGACTCTCCCTGTGGAGATACTATAATAACAGACCCACTCAGTGATTCTCCCTGTGGAGATACTATAATAACAGAACCACTCAGTGATTCTCCCTGAGGAGATACAATAATAACAGACCCATTCAGTGACTCTCCCTGTGGAGATACTATAATAACAGACCCACTCAGTGACTCTCCCTGTGGAGATACTATAATAACAGACCCACACAGTGACTCTTCCTGTGGAGATACTATAATAACAGACCCACTCAGCGACTCTCCCTGTGGAGATACTATAATAACAGACCCACTCAGGGACTCTCCCTGTGGAGATACTATAATAGCAGACCCACACAGTGACTCTCCCTGTGGAGATACTATAATAACAGACCCACTCAGTGACTCTCCCTGTGGAGATACTATAATAACAGACCCACTCAGGGACTCTCCCTGTGGAGATACTATAATAACAGAACCACTCAGTAATTCTCCCTGTCGAGATACTATAATAACAGACCCACTCTGTCACTCTGCCTGTGGAGAAACTATAATAACAGAACCACTCAGTGATTCTCCCTGAGGAGATACTATAATAACAGACCCACTCAGTGACTCTCCCTGTGGAGATACTAAAATAACAGACCCACGCAGTGACTCTCCCTGTGGAGATACTATAATAACAGAACCACTCAGTGATTCTCCCTGTGGAGATACTATCATAACAGACCCACTCAGTCACTCTCCCTGTGGAGAAACTATAATAACAGAACCACTCAGTGATTCTCCCTGAGGAGATACCATAATAACAGACCCACTCAGTGACTCTCCCTGTGGAGATACTAAAATAACAGACCCACTCAGTGACTCTCCCTGTGGAGATACTATAATAACAGACCCACTCATTGACTCTCCCTGTGGAGATACTTTAATAACAGACCCACTCAGTGACTCACCCTGTGGAGATACTATAATAACAGATGGACTCAGTGACTCTCCCTGTGGAGATACTAGAATAACAGACCCACTCATTGACTTACCCTGTGGATATACTATAATAACAGACCCACTCAGTGACTCTCCCTTTGGAGATACTATAATAACAGACCCACTCATTGACTCTCCCTGTGGAGATACTATAATAACAGACCCACTCAGTGACTCACCCTGTGGAGATACTATAATAACAGACCCACTCATTGACTCTCCCTGTGGAGATACTATAATAACAGACCCACTCATTGACTCTCCCTTTCGAGATACTATAATAACAGACCCACTCATTGACTCTCCCTGTGGAGATACTATAATAACAGAGCCACTCAGTGACTCTCCCTTTGGAGATACTATAATAACAGACCCACTCATTGACTCTCCCTTTGGAGATACTATAATAACAGACCCACTCATTGACTCTCCCTGTGGAGATACTATAATAACAGACCCACTCAGTGACTCTCCCTTTGGAGATACTATAATAACAGACCCACTCATTGACTCTCCCTGTGGCGATACTATAATAACAGACCCACTCAGTGACTCACCCTGTGGAGATACTATAATAACAGACCCACTCATTGACTCTCCCTGTGGAGATACTATAATAACAGACCCACTCAGTGACTCACCCTGTGGAGATACTACAATAACAGACCCACTCATTGACTCTCCCTGTGGAGATACTATAATAACAGACCCACTCAGTGACTCACCCTGTGGAGATACTATAATAACAGACCCACTCAGTGACTCTCCCTGTGGAGATACTAGAATAACAGACCCACTCAGTGACTCACCCTCTGGAGATACTATAATAACAGACCCACTCAGTGACTCACCCTGTGGAGATACTATAATAACAGACCCACTCAGTGACTCTCCCTGTGGAGATACTAGAATAACAGACCCACTCAGTGACTCACCCTCTGGAGATACTATAATAAAAGACCCACTCAGTGACTCTCCCTGTGGCGATACTATAATAACAGACCCACTCGGTGACTCTCCCTGTGGAGATACTATAATAACAGACCCACTCAGTGACTCTCCCTGTGGAGATACTATAATAACAGACCCACTCAGTGTCTCTCCCTGTGGAGATACTATAATAACAGACACACTCAGTGACTCTCCCTGGCGAGATACTATAATAACAGAACCACTCAGTGACTCTCCCTGTGGAGATAGTATAATAACAGACCCACTCAGTGACTCTCCCTGTGGAGATACTATAATAACAGACCCACTCAGTCACTCTCCCTGTGGAGAAACTATAATAACAGACCCACTCAGTGACTCTCCCTGTGGAGATACTAAAATAACAGACCCACTCAGTGACTCTCCCTGTGGAGATACTATAATAACAGACCCACTCATTGACTCTCCCTGTGGAGATACTATAATAACAGACCCACTCAGTGACTCTCCCTGTGGAGATACTATAATAACAGACCCACTCATTGACTCTCCCTGTGGAGATACTATAATAACTGACCCACTCATTGACTCTCCCTGTGGAGATACTATAATAACAGACCCACTCTGTGACTCTCCCTGTGGAAATACTATAATAACAGACCCACTCAGTGACTCTCCCTGTGGAGATACAATAATAACAGAGCCACTCAATGACTCTCTCTGTGGAGATACTATAATAACAGACCCACTCACTGACTCTCCCTGTGGAGATACTATAATAACAGACCCACACAGTGACTCTCCCTGTGGAGATACTATAATAACAGACTCACTCAGTGACTCTCCCTGTGGAGATACTATAATAACAGACCCACTCAGAGACCCTCCCTGTGGAGATACGATAATAACAGACTCACTCAGTGACTCTCCCTGTGGAGATACTATAATAACAGACCCAGTCAGTGATTCTCCCTGTGGAGATACTATAGTAACAGACCCACTCAGTGACTCTCCCAATGGAGATACTATAATAACAGACCCACTCAGTGACTCTCTCTGTGGAGATACTATAATAACAGACCCACTCTCTGACTCTCCCTGTGGAAATACTATAATAACAGACCCAATCAGTGACTCTCCCTGTGGAGATACAATAATAACGGAGCCATTCAGTGACTCTCTCTGTGGAGATACTATAATAACAGACCCACTCAGTGACTCTCCCTGTGGAGATACCATAATAACAGACCCACTCAGTGACTCTCCCTGTGAAGATACTATAATAACAGACTCACTCAGTGACTCTCCCTGTGGAGATACGAGAATAACAGACCCACTCAGAGACTCTCCCTGTGGAGATACTATAATTACAGACACACTCAGTGACTCTCCCTGTGGAGATACCATAATAACAGACACACTCAGTGACTCTCCCTCTGGAGATACTATAATAACAGACCCACTCAGTGACTCTCTCTGTGGAGAATCTATAATAACAGACCTACTCAGTGACTCTCCCTGTGGAGATACTATAATAACAGATCCACTCAGTGACTCTCCTTGTGGAGAAACTATAATAACAGACCCACTCAGTGACTATCCCTGTGGAGATACTATAAAATGAGACCCACTCAGTGACTCTCCCTGTGGAGATACTATAATAACAGACCCACTCAGTGACTTTCCCTGTGGAGACACTATAATAACAGACCCACTCAGTGACTCTCCCAGTGGAGATACTATAATAACAGACCCACTCAGTGACTCTCCCTCTGGAGGCACTATAAGAACTGACCCACTCAGTGACTCTCAATGTGGAGATACTATAATAACAGACCCACTCAGTGACTCTCCCTGTGGAGATACTAAAATAACAGAAACACTCAGTGACTCTCCCTGTGGAGACACTATAATAACAGACCCACTCAGTAACTCTCCCTGTGGAGATACTAAAATACCAGACCCACTCAGTGACTCTCCCTGTGGAGATACTATAATAACAGACCCACTCAGTGATTCTCCCTGTGGAGATACTATAATAATAGAAACACTCAGTGACTCTCCCAATGGAGATACTATAATAACAGACTCACTCAGTGACTCTCCCTGTGGAGATACTATAATAACAGACCCACTCAGTGACTCTCCCTGTGGAGATACTATAATAACAGACCCACTCAGTGACTCTCCCTGTGGAGATACTATAATAACAGACCCACTCAGTGACTCTCCCTGTGGAGATATTATAATAACAGACCCACTCAGTGACTCTCCCTATGGAGATACTATAATAACAGACCCACTCAGTGACTCTCCCTGTGGAGATACTATAATAACAGACCCACTCAGTGACTCTCCCTGGCGAGATTCTATAATAACAGAACCACTCAGTGACTCTCCCTGTGGAGATACTATAATAACAGACCCACTCAGTGACTCTCCCTGTGGAGATACTATAATAACAGACCCACTCAGTGACTCACCCTGTGGAGATACTATAATAAAAGACACACTCAGTGACTCTACCTGTGGAGATACTATAGTAGCAGACCGACTCAGCGACACTCCTTGTGGAGATACTGTAATTTCAGATCCACTCACTGACTCTTCCTGTGGTGACAGTATAAGAACTGACCCATTCAATGATTGTCCCAGTGGAGAGACTATAATTACAGATCGACCCAGTGACTCTCCTCGTGGAGATGCAACAACAACAGAGCCACTCAGTGACTCTCTCTGAGGAAATACTATAATCACAGACCCACTCAGTGACTCTCCCTGTGGAGATACTATAATAACAGACCCACTCAGTGACACTCCCTGTGGAGAGACTATAATAACAGACCCACTCAGTGACTCTCCCTGTGGAGATACTATAATGACAGACCCACTCAGTGACTCTCTCTGTGGAGATACTATAATAACAGACCAAATCAGTGACTCTACCTGTGGAGATACTATAATAACAGACCCACTCAGTGACTCTCCCTGTGGAGATACTATAATAACAGACCCACTCAGTGACGCTCCCAGTGGAGATACTATAATAACAGACCCACTCAGTGACTCTCCCTGTGGAGATACTATAATAACAGACCCACTCAGTGACTCTCCCTGTGGAGATACTATAATAACAGACCCACTCAGTGACTCTCCCTGTGGAGATACTATAATAACAGACCCACTCAGTGACTCTCCCTGTGGAGATACTATAATAACAGACCCACTCAGTGACTCTCCCTGTGGAGATACTATAATAACAGACTCACTCAGTGTCTCTCCCTGTGGAGATACGATAATAACAGACCCACTCAGTGACGCTCCCTGTGGAGATACTATGATAACAGACCCACTCAGTGACACTCCCTGTGGAGATACCATAATAACAGACCCACTCAGTGACTCTCCCTGTGGAGATACTATAATAACAGACCCACTCAGTGACTCTCCCTGTGGAGATACTATAATAACAGAGCCACACAGTGACTCTCCCTGTTTAGATACTATAATAACAGACCCACTCAGTGACTCTCCCTGTGGAGATAAAATAATAACAGACCCACTCAGTGACTCTCCCTGTTTAGATACTATAATTACAGACCCACTCAATGACTCTCCCTGTGGAGATACTATAATAACAGACCCACTCAGTGACTCTCCCTGTGCAGATACTATAATAACAGACCCACTCAGTGTCTTTCCCTGTGGAGATACTATAATAACAGTCCCACACAGTGACTCTCCCTTTGGAGATACTATAATAACAGACCCACACAGTGACTCTCCCTTTGGAGATACTATAATAACAGACCCACTCAGTGACTCTCCCTGTGCAGATACTATAATAACAGACCCACTCAGTGACACTCCCTGTGGAGATTCTATAATAACAGACCCACTCAGTGACTCTCCCTGTTGAGATACTATAATAACAGACCCACGCAGTGACTCTCCCTGTGGAGATACTATAATAACAGACCCACTCAGTGACTCTCCCTGTGGAGATAATATAATAACATACCCACTCAGTGACTCTCTCTGTGGAGATACTATAATAACAGACCCACGCAGTGACTCTCCCTGTGGAGATACTATAATAACAGACCCACTCAGTGACTCTCCCTGTGGAGATACTATAATAACAGACCCACTCAGTGACTCTCTCTGTGGAGATACCATAATAACAGACCCACTCAGTGACTCTCCCTGTGGAGATACTATAATAACAGACCCACTCAGTGACTCTCCCTGTGGAGATACTATAATAACAGACTCACTCAGTGACTCTCCCTGTGGAGATACTATAATAACAGACCCACTCAGTAACTCTCCCTGTGGAGATACTATAATAACAGACCCACTCAGTGACTCTCTCTGTGGAGATACTATAATGAAAGAGCCACTCAGTGACTCTCCCTGTGGAGATACAATAATAACAGACCCACTCAGTGACTCTCCCTGTGGAGATACTATAATAACAGACCCACTCAGTGACTCTCTCTGTGGAGATACCATAGTAACAGACCCACTCAGTGACTCTCCCTGTGGAGATACTATAATAACAGACCCACTCAGTGACTCTCCCTGTGGAGATACTATAATAACAGACACACTCAGTGACTCTCTCTGTGGAGATACCATAATAACAGACCCACTCAGTGACTCTCCCTGTGGAGATACTATAATAACAGACCCACTCAGTGACTCTCCCTGTGGAGATACTATAATAACAGACCCACTCAGTGACTCTCTCTGTGGAGATACCATAATAACAGACCCACTCAGTGACTCTCCCTGTGGAGATACTATAATAACAGACCCACTCAGTGACTCTCCCTGTGGAGATACTATAATAACAGACCCACTCAGTGACTCTCCCTGTGGAGATACTATAATAACAGACCCACTCAGTGACTCTCTCTTTGGAGATACCATAATAACAGACCCACTCAGTGACTCTCCCTGTGGAGATACTATAATAACAGACCCACTCAGTAACTCTCCCTGTGGAGATACTATAATAACAGACCCACTCAGTGACTCTCTCTGTGGAGATACTAAAATAACAGACCCACTCAGTGACTCTCCCTGTGGAGATACTATAATAACAGACCCACTCAGTCACTCTCCCTGTGGAGATACTATAATAACAGACCCACTCAGTGACTCTCCCTGTGGAGATACTATAATAACAGACCCACTCAGTGACTCTCCCTGTGGAGATACTATAATAACAGACCCACTCAGTGACTCTCCCTGTGGAGATACTATAATAACAGACCCACTCAGTGACTCTCCCTGTGGAGATACTGTAATAACAGACCCACTCAGTGACTCTCCCTGTGGAGGTACAATAATAACAGACCCACTCAGTGACTCTCTCTGTGGAGATACTATAATAACAGACCCACTCAGTGACTCTCCCTGTGGAGATACTATAATAACAGACCCACTCAGTTACTCTCCCTGTGGAGATACTATAATAACAGACCCACTCAGTGACTCTCCCTGTGGAGATACCATAATAACTGACCCACTTATGGACTCTCCCTGTGGAGATACTATAATAACAGACCCACTCAGTGACTCACCCTGTGGATATACTATAATAACAGACCCACTCAGTGACTCTCCCTGTGGAGATACTATAATAACAGACCCACTCAGTGACTCTCCCTGTGGAGATACTATAATAACAGACCCACTCAGTGACTCTCCCTGTGGAGATACTATAATAACAGACACACTCAGTGACTCTCCCTGGCGAGATACTATAATAACAGAACCACTCAGTGACTCTCCCTGTGGAGATACTATAATAACAGACCCACTCAGTGACTCTCCCTGTGGAGATACTATAATAACAGACCCACTCAGTGACTCAACCTGTGGAGATACTATAATAAAAGACACACTCAGTGACTCTACCTGTGGAGATACTATAGTAGCAGACCGACTCAGCGACACTCCTTGTGGAGATACTGTAATTTCAGATCCACTCACTGACTCTTCCTGTGGTGACCGTATAAGAACTGACCCACTCAATGATTGTCCCAGTGGAGAGACTATAATTACAGATCGACCCAGTGACTCTCCTCGTGGAGATGCAACAACAACAGAGCCACTCAGTGACTCTCTCTGAGGAAATACTATAATCACAGACCCACTCAGTGACTCTCCCTGTGGAGATACTATAATAACAGACCAACTCAGTGACACTCCCTGTGGAGAGACTATAATAACAGGCCCACTCAATTACTCTCCCTGTGGAGATACTATAATGACAGACCCACTCAGTGACTCTCTCTGTGGAGATACTATAATAACAGACCCACTCAGTGACTCTCCCTGTTGAGATACTATAATAACAGACCCACTCAGTGACTCTCCCTGTGGAGATACTATAATAACAGACCCACTCAGTGTCTCTCCCTGTGGAGATACTATAATAACAGACCCACTCAGTGACGCTCCCTGTGGAGATACTATGATAACAGACCCACTCAGTGACACTCCCTGTGGAGATACCATAATAACAGACCCACTCAGTGACTCTCCCTGTGGAGATACTATAATAACAGACCCACTCAGTGACTCTCCCTGTCGAGATACTATAATAACAGAGCCACACAGTGACTCTCCCTGTGGAGATACTATAATAACAGACCCACTCAGTGACTCTCCCTGTGGAGATAAAATAATAACAGACCCACTCAGTGACTCTCCCTGTTTAGATACTATAATTACAGACCCACTCAGTGACTCTCCCTGTGGAGGTACAATAATAACAGACCCACTCAGTGACTCTCTCTGTGGAGATACTATAATAACAGACCCACTCAGTGACTCTCCCTGTGGAGATACTATAATAACAGACCCACTCAGTTACTCTCCCTGTGGAGATACTATAATAACAGACCCACTCAGTGACTCTCCCTGTGGAGATACCATAATAACTGACCCACTTATGGACTCTCCCTGTGGAGATACTATAATAACAGACCCACTCAGTGACTCACCCTGTGGATATACTATAATAACAGACCCACTCAGTGACTCTCCCTGTGGAGATACTATAATAACAGACCCACTCAGTGACTCTCCCTGTGGAGATACTATAATAACAGACCCACTCAGTGACTCTCCCTGTGGAGATACTATAATAACAGACACACTCAGTGACTCTCCCTGGCGAGATACTATAATAACAGAACCACTCAGTGACTCTCCCTGTGGAGATACTATAATAACAGACCCACTCAGTGACTCTCCCTGTGGAGATACTATAATAACAGACCCACTCAGTGACTCAACCTGTGGAGATACTATAATAAAAGACACACTCAGTGACTCTACCTGTGGAGATACTATAGTAGCAGACCGACTCAGCGACACTCCTTGTGGAGATACTGTAATTTCAGATCCACTCACTGACTCTTCCTGTGGTGACCGTATAAGAACTGACCCACTCAATGATTGTCCCAGTGGAGAGACTATAATTACAGATCGACCCAGTGACTCTCCTCGTGGAGATGCAACAACAACAGAGCCACTCAGTGACTCTCTCTGAGGAAATACTATAATCACAGACCCACTCAGTGACTCTCCCTGTGGAGATACTATAATAACAGACCAACTCAGTGACACTCCCTGTGGAGAGACTATAATAACAGACCCACTCAATTACTCTCCCTGTGGAGATACTATAATGACAGACCCACTCAGTGACTCTCTCTGTGGAGATACTATAATAACAGACCCACTCAGTGACTCTCCCTGTGGAGATACTATAATAACAGACCCACTCAGTGACTCTCCCTGTGGAGATACTATAATAACAGACCCACTCAGTGTCTCTCCCTGTGGAGATACTATAATAACAGACCCACTCAGTGACGCTCCCTGTGGAGATACTATGATAACAGACCCACTCAGTGACACTCCCTGTGGAGATACCATAATAACAGACCCACTCAGTGACTCTCCCTGTGGAGATACTATAATAACAGAACCACTCAGTGACTCTCCCTGTGGAGATACTATAATAACAGAGCCACACAGTGACTCTCCCTGTGGAGATACTATAATAACAGACCCACTCAGTGACTCTCCCTGTGGAGATAAAATAATAACAGACCCACTCAGTGACTCTCCCTGTTTAGATACTATAATTACAGACCCACTCAATGACTCTCCCTGTGGAGATACTATAATAACAGACCCACTCAGTGACTCTCCCTGTGGAGATACTATAATAACAGACCCACTCAGTGACTTTCCCTGTGGAGATACTATAATAACAGACCCACACAGTGACTCTCCCTTTGGAGATACTATAATAACAGACCCACACAGTGACTCTCCCTTTGGAGATACTATAATAACAGACCCACTCAGTGACTCTCCCTGTGGAGATTCTATAATAACAGACCCACTCAGTGACTCTCCCTGTGGAGATACTATAATAACAGACCCACGCAGTGACTCTCCCTGTGGAGATACTATAATAACAGACCCACTCAGTGACTCTCCCTGTGGAGATAATATAATAACATACCCACTCAGTGCCTCTCCCTGTGGAGATACTGTAATAACAGACTCACTCAGTGACTCTCCCTGTGGAGATACTATAATAACAGACCCACTCAGTGACTCTCCCTGTGGAGATACTATAATAACAGACCCACTCAGTGACTCTCTCTGTGGAGATACTATAATGACAGACCCACTCAGTGACTCTCCCTGTGGAGATACAATAATAACAGACCCACTCAGTGACTCTCCCTGTGCAGATACTATAATAACAGACCCACTCAGTGACTCTCTCTGTGGAGATACCATAGTAACAGACCCACTCAGTGACTCTCCCTGTGGAGATACTATAATAACAGACCCACTCAGTGACTCTCCCTGTGGAGATACTATAATAACAGACCCACTCAGTGACTCTCTCTGTGGAGATACTATAATGACAGTCCCACTCAGTGACTCTCCCTGTGGAGATACGATAATAACAGACACACTCAGTGACTCTCCCTGGCGAGATACTATAATAACAGACCCACTCAGTGACTCTCCCTGTGGAGATACTATAATAACAGACCCACTCAGTGACTCTCCCTGTGGACATACTATAATAACAGACCCACTCAGTGACTCACCCTGTGGAGATACTATAATAAAAGACACACTCAGTGACTCTACCTGTGGAGATACTATAGTAGCAGACCGACTCAGCGACACTCCTTGTGGAGATACTGTAATTTCAGATCCACTCACTGACTCTTCCTGTGGTGACAGTATAAGAACTGACCCACTCAATGATTGTCCCAGTGGAGAGACTATAATTACAGATCGACCCAGTGACTCTCCTCGTGGAGATGCAACAACAACAGAGCCACTCAGTGACTCTCTCTGAGGAAATACTATAATCACAGACCCACTCAGTGACTCTCCATGTGGAGATACTATAATAACAGACCCACTCAGTGACACTCCCTGTGGAGAGACTATAATAACAGACCCACTCAGTGACTCTCCCTGTGGAGATAATATAATGACAGACCCACTCAGTGACTCTCTCTGTGGAGATACTATAATAACAGACCAAATCAGTGACACTACCTGTGGAGATACTATAATAACAGACCCACTCAGTGACTCTCCCTGTGGAGATACTATAATAACAGACCCACTCAGTGACGCTCCCAGTGGAGATACTATAATAACAGACCCACTCAGTGACTCTCCCTGTGGAGATACTATAATAACAGACCCACTCAGTGACTCTCCCTGTGGAGATACTATAATAACAGACCCACTCAGTGACTCTCCCTGTGGAGATACTATAATAACAGACCCACTCAGTGACTCTCCCTGTGGAGATACTATAATAACAGACCCACTCAGTGACTCTCCCTGTGGAGATACTATAATAACAGACCCACTCAGTGTCTCTCCCTGTGGAGATACTATAATAACAGACCCACTCAGTGACGCTCCCTGTGGAGATACTATGATAACAGACCCACTCAGTGACACTCCCTGTGGAGATACCATAATAACAGACCCACTCAGTGACTCTCCCTGTTTAGATACTTTAATTACAGACCCACTCAATGACTCTCCCTGTGGAGATACTATAATAACAGACCCACACAGTGACTCTCCCTGTGGAGATACTATAATAACAGACCCACTCAGTGACTTTCCCTGTGGAGATACTATAATAACAGTCCCACACAGTGACTCTCCCTTTGGAGATACTATAATAACAGACCCACACAGTGACTCTCCCTTTGGAGATACTATAATAACAGACCCACTCAGTGACTCTCCCTGTGGAGATACTATAATAACAGACCCACTCAGTGACTCTCCCTGTGGAGATACTATAATAACAGACCCACTCAGTGACTCTCTCTGTGGAGATACTATAATGACAGACCCACTCAGTGACTCTCCCTGTGGAGATACAATAATAACAGACCCACTCAGTGACTCTCCCTGTGCAGATACTATAATAACAGACCCACTCAGTGACTCTCTCTGTGGAGATACCATAGTAACAGACCCACTCAGTGACTCTCCCTGTGGAGATACTATAATAACAGACCCACTCAGTGACTCTCCCTGTGGAGATACTATAATAACAGACCCACTCAGTGACTCTCTCTGTGGAGATACTATAATGACAGACCCACTCAGTGACTCTCCCTGTGGAGATACGATAATAACAGACACACTCAGTGACTCTCCCTGGCGAGATACTATAATAACAGACCCACTCAGTGACTCTCCCTGTGGAGATACTATAATAACAGACCCACTCAGTGACTCTCCCTGTGGAGATACTATAATAACAGACCCACTCAGTGACTCACCCTGTGGAGATACTATAATAAAAGACACACTCAGTGACTCTACCTGTGGAGATACTATAGTAGCAGACCGACTCAGCGACACTCCTTGTGGAGATACTGTAATTTCAGATCCACTCACTGACTCTTCCTGTGGTGACAGTATAAGAACTGACCCACTCAATGATTGTCCCAGTGGAGAGACTATAATTACAGATCGACCCAGTGACTCTCCTCGTGGAGATGCAACAACAACAGAGCCACTCAGTGACTCTCTCTGAGGAAATACTATAATCACAGACCCACTCAGTGACTCTCCCTGTGGAGATACTATAATAACAGACCCACTCAGTGACACTCCCTGTGGAGAGACTATAATAACAGACCCACTCAGTGACTCTCCCTGTGGAGATAATATAATGACAGACCCACTCAGTGACTCTCTCTGTGGAGATACTATAATAACAGACCAAATCAGTGACTCTACCTGTGGAGATACTATAATAACAGACCCACTCAGTGACTCTCCCTGTGGAGATACTATAATAACAGACCCACTCAGTGACGCTCCCAGTGGAGATACTATAATAACAGACCCACTCAGTGACTCTCCCTGTGGAGATACTATAATAACAGACCCACTCAGTGACTCTCCCTGTGGAGATACTATAATAACAGACCCACTCAGTGACTCTCCCTGTGGAGATACTATAATAACAGACCCACTCAGTGACTCTCCCTGTGGAGATACTATAATAACAGACCCACTCAGTGACTCTCCCTGTGGAGATACTATAATAACAGACCCACTCAGTGTCTCTCCCTGTGGAGATACTATAATAACAGACCCACTCAGTGACGCTCCCTGTGGAGATACTATGATAACAGACCCACTCAGTGACACTCCCTGTGGAGATACCATAATAACAGACCCACTCAGTGACTCTCCCTGTGGAGATACTATAATAACAGACCTACTCAGTGACTCTCCCTGTGGAGATACTATAATAACAGAGCCACACAGTGACTCTCCCTGTGGAGATACTATAATAACAGACCCACTCAGTGACTCTCCCTGTGGAGATAAAATAATAACAGACCCACTCAGTGACTCTCCCTGTTTAGATACTTTAATTACAGACCCACTCAATGACTCTCCCTGTGGAGATACTATAATAACAGACCCACACAGTGACTCTCCCTGTGGAGATACTATAATAACAGACCCACTCAGTGACTTTCCCATGGAGATACTATAATAACAGACCCACTCAGTGACTCTCCCTGTGGAGATACTATAATAACAGACCCACTCAGTGACTCTCCCTGTGGAGATACTATAATAACAGACCCACTCAGTGACTCTCCCTGTGGAGATACTATAATAACAGACCCACTCAGAGACTCTCTCTGTGGAGATACCATAATAACAGACCCACTCAGTGACTCTCCCTGTGGAGATACTATAAGAACAGACCCACTCAGTGACTCTCCCTGTGGAGATACTATAATAACAGACCCACTCAGTGACTCTCCCTGTGGAGATACTATAATAACAGACCCACTCAGTGACTCTCTCTTTGGAGATACCATAATAACAGACCCACTCAGTGACTCTCCCTGTGGAGATACTATAATAACAGACCCACTCAGTGACTCTCCCTGTGGAGATTCTATAATAACAGACCCACTCAGGGACTCTCCCTGTGGAGATACTATAATAACAGACCCACTCAGTGACTCTCTCTGTGGAGATACTATAATAACAGACCCACTCAGTGACTCTCCCTGTGGAGATACTATAATAACAGCCCCACTCAGTGACTCTCCCTGTGGAGATACTATAATAACAGACCCACTCAGTGACTCTCCCTGTGGAGATACTATAATAACAGCCCCAAGCAGTGACTCTCCCTGTGGAGATACTATAATAACAGACCCACTCAGTGACTCTCCCTGTGGAGATACTATAATAACAGACCCACTCAGTGACTCTCCCTGTGGAGATACTGTAATAACAGACCCACTCAGTGACTCTCCCTGTGGAGGTACTATAATAACAGACCCACTCAGTGACTCTCTCTGTGGAGATACTATAATAACAGACCCACTCAGTGACTCTCCCTGTGGAGATATAATAATAACAGACCCACTCAGTTACTCTCCCTGTGGAGATACTATAATAACAGACCCACTCAGTGACTCTCCCTGTGGAGATACCATAATAACAGACCCACTTATGGACTCTCCCTGTGGAGATACTATAATAACAGACCCACTCAGTGACTCACCCTGTGGATATACTATTATAACAGACCCACTCAGTGACTCTCCCTGTGGAGATACTATAATAACAGACCCACTCAGTGACTCTCCCTGTGGAGATACTATAATAACAGACCCACTCAGTGACTCTCCCTGTGGAGATACTATAATAACAGACCCACTCAGTGACTCTCCCTGGCGAGATACTATAATAACAGAACCACTCAGTGACTCTCCCTGTGGAGATACTATAATAACAGACCCACTCAGTGACTCTCCCTGTGGAGATACTATAATAACAGACCCACTCAGTGACTCACCCTGTGGAGATACTATAATAAAAGACACACTCAGTGACTCTACCTGTGGAGATACTATAATAACAGACCGACTCAGCGACACTCCTTGTGGAGATACTGTAATTTCAGATCCACTCACTGACTCTTCCTGTGGTGACAGTATAAGAACTGACCCACTCAATGATTGTCCCAGTGGAGAGACTATAATTACAGATCGACCCAGTGACTCTCCTCGTGGAGATGCAACAACAACAGAGCCACTCAGTGACTCTCTCTGAGGAAAAACTATAATCACAGACCCACTCAGTGACTCTCCCTGTGGAGATACTATAATAACAGACCCACTCAGTGACACTCCCTGTGGAGAGACTATAATAACAGACCCACTCAGTGACTCTCCCTGTGGAGATACTATAATGACAGACCCACTCAGTGACTCTCTCTGTGGAGATACTATAATAACAGACCAAATCAGTGACACTACCTGTGGAGATACTATAATAACAGACCCACTCAGTGACTCTCCCTGTGGAGATACTATAATAACAGACCCACTCAGTGACTCTCCCTGTGGAGATACTATAATAACAGACCCACTCAGTGACTCTCCCTGTGGAGATACTATAATAACAGACCCACTCAGTGTCTCTCCCTGTGGAGATACTATAATAACAGACCCACTCAGTGACTCTCCCTGTGGAGATACTATAATAACAGACCCACTCAGTGTCTCTCCCTGTGGAGATACTATAATAACAGACCCACTCAGTGACGCTCCCTGTGGAGATACTATGATAACAGACCCACTCAGTGACACTCCCTGTGGAGATACCATAATAACAGACCCACTCAGTGACTCTCCCTGTGGAGATACTATAATAACAGACCCACTCAGTGACTCTCCCTGTGGAGATACTATAATAACAGAGCCACACAGTGACTCTCCCTGTGGAGATACTATAATAACAGACCCACTCAGTGACTCTCCCTGTGGAGATAAAATAATAACAGACCCACTCAGTGACTCTCCCTGTTTAGATACTATAATTACAGACACACTCAATGACTCTCCCTGTGGAGATACTATAATAACAGACCCACTCAGTGACTCTCCCTGTGGAGATACTATAATAACAGACCCACTCAGTGTCTTTCCCTGTGGAGATACTATAATAACAGACCCACACAGTGACTCTCCCTTTGGTGATACTATAATAACAGACCCACACAGTGACTCTCCCTTTGGAGATACTATAATAACAGACCCACTCAGTGACTCTCCCTGTGGAGATTCTATAATAACAGACCCACTCAGTGACTCTCCCTGTGGAGATACTATAATAACAGACCCACGCAGTGACTCTCCCTGTGGAGATACTATAATAACAGACCCACTCAGTGACTCTCCCTGTGGAGATAATATAATAACATACCCACTCAGTGCCTCTCCCTGTGGAGATACTATAATAACAGACTCACTCAGTGACTCTCCCTGTGGAGATACTATAATAACAGACCCACTCAGTGACTCTCCCTGTGGAGATACTATAATAACAGACCCACTCAGTGACTCTCTCTGTGGAGATACTATAATGACAGACCCACTCAGTGACTCTCCCTGTGGAGATACAATAATAACAGACCCACTCAGTGACTCTCCCTGTGCAGATACTATAATAACAGACCCACTCAGTGACTCTCTCTGTGGAGATACCATAGTAACAGACCCACTCAGTGACTCTCCCTGTGGAGATACTATAATAACAGACCCACTCAGTGACTCTCCCTGTGGAGATACTATAATAACAGACCCACTCAGTGACTCTCCCTGTGGAGATACTATAATAACAGACCCACTCAGTGACTCTCTCTGTGGAGATACTATAATGACAGACCCACTCAGTGACTCTCCCTGTGGAGATACAAGAATAACAGACCCACTCAGTGACTCTCCCTGTGCAGATACTATAATAACAGACCCACTCAGTGACTCTCTCTGTGGAGATACCATAGTAACAGACCCACTCAGTGACTCTCCCTGTGGAGATACTATAATAACAGACCCACTCAGTGACTCTCTCTGTGGAGATACCATAATAACAGACCCACTCAGTGACTCTCCCTGTGGAGATACTATAATAACAGACCCACTCAGTGACTCTCTCTGTGGAGATACCATAATAACAGACCCACTCAGTGACTCTCCCTGTGGAGATACTATAATAACAGACCCACTCAGTGACTCTCCCTGTGGAGATACTATAATAACAGACCCACTCAGTGACTCTCCCTGTGGAGATACTATAATAACAGACCCACTCAGTGACTCTCTCTTTGGAGATACCATAATAACAGACCCACTCAGTGACTCTCCCTGTGGAGATACTATAAAAGCAGACCCACTCAGTGACTCTCCCTGTGGAGATTCTATAATAAC
Source organism: Heterodontus francisci (assembly GCF_036365525.1). NCBI lineage: Eukaryota > Metazoa > Chordata > Chondrichthyes > Heterodontiformes > Heterodontidae > Heterodontus > Heterodontus francisci. The sequence goes on from NW_027141098.1 coordinate 548,367, forward strand.
AGACCCACTCAGGGACTCTCCCTGTGGAGATACTATAATAACAGACCCACTCAGTGACTCTCTCTGTGGAGATACTATAATAACAGACCCACTCAGTGACTCTCCCTGTGGAGATACTATAATAACAGACCCACTCAGTCACTCTCCCTGTGGAGATACTATAATAACAGACCCACTCAGTGACTCTCCCTGTGGATATACTATAATAACAGACCCACTCAGTGACTCTCCCTGTGGAGATACTATAATAACAGACCCACTCAGTGACTCTCCCTGTGGAGATACTATAATAACAGACCCACTCAGTGACTCTCCCTGTGGAGATACCATAATAACAGACCGACTCAGTGACTCTCCCTGTAGAGATACCCTAATAACTGACCCACTTATTGACTCTCCCTGTGGAGATACTATAATAACAGACCCACTCAGTGACTCTCCCTGTGGAGATACTAGAATAACAGACCCACTCAGTGACTCTCCCTGTGGAGATACTATAATAACAGACCCACTCAGTGACTCTCCCTGTGGAGATACTTTAATAACAGACCCACTCAGTGACTCTCCCTGGCGAGATACTATAATAACAGACCCACTCAGTGACTCTCCCTGTGGAGATACCATAATAACAGACCGACTCAGTGACACTCCTTGTGGAGATACCATAATAACAGACCCACTCAGTGACTCTCCCTGTGGAGATACTATAATAACAGACCCACTCAGTGCCTCTCCCTGTGGAGATACCATAATAACAGACCGACTCAGTGACACTCCTTGTGGAGATACGATAATAACAGACCCAGTCAGTGACTCTCCCTGTGGAGATAAAATAATAACAGACCCACTCAGTGACACTGAATCCAGGGACAAAAGCAATCCCGTTTCACTCTGTTCCTGCCTTTTCTCAGTTAAAATGTGAACTTTGAGTCTCTGATTCTGGACCATGTTCAGGGTTACATCCCAGAAACTACTGTGATTGATATTACAGGGCAGACAATGTACGCATCCATTTTGGAGGCAGTTGGGTGGTGATAATATCACTGGTCACGTAATCCAGAGGCCCAACCTGATGGCCTGGGGACAGGGGTTCAAATCACCCCTTAACCTTCTAACCTCCAGGGACACACAGTAAAGCTCCATCTACACAGTCCCATTAAACACTCCCAAGCCAAGCACAGTGTGGGGTTAGACACAGAGTAAATTTCCCTCTGCAGTGTCCCATCACACACGCCCAGGGTAGGGGCAGCATGGGGTGAGATACAGAGTAAACACAGGACCCATTGTATTATAGACAGAGAAATGGTCTTGTGCAGTACAAACTGAGAGCGGGTGAAACGCAGCAAAAGCAGAGACGACTCCCAGGGCAGGAACATCATGGGGTGGATGCAGACTGAATCTCGCTCTGCACTCTCCGAAACAGACAGAGAGAAAGATGGAAAGAGAAAAATAGAGACACACAGAAAGAGAGGGTGACTGAGAGTGAAAGAAGGATATTTAACATGGGACATCGGAAGAGGAGGAGGCAATTTAACCCCTCAACCCTGTTCCTGCATTCAGTTAGATCAGGGCTGATCTGTGATCTAACTAACACCACATATCCCACCTTTGCCCCTTATCTCTTAATACCTTTGGTTAAAAAGAATCTATCAATCCCAGATTTAAAAATTAACAATGAAGCCAATAGGAATCCCTATTTGCAGAAGAGAGTTCCAAAATTGCAAAGAAATCCAAAGGAATGACTGACAGGCTGGGGTTGTTTTCTTTGTAACAGAGGAGGCTGAGGGGAGATTGAGTTGAGGTGCGTAAAATTATGAGGGGCCTCGGTAGAGTGGATGGGAAGAACCGATTTCCCTTAACACAGAGGTCCATAAGCGGGGTCATAGATTTCAAAATGTCAACAACAAATATCACAATGGTGTAATAGCTTGATGGATGTTTAAAATGGAGGATATTTCCTCTGCATCTCTCCTGATGTTTCTCTCTCCGTACCTATCTCTGATATGGCTGTGCAAACAGCAGTGAAGAATTATGTCAAATTAATATATCTTACATTCTCCCTTTCAATCCATCCCATCAATCTCTCTCTCTCCAACCTTGTCCCTATCCACAGCACTCCCGATTTCTGCACATCTAACCCTCTCTCCCTCTGTCTCTCTCCTAGTGTAAGAGATAGCAGGAGGGAGAGACAGAGCGAGGAAGACAGAGAGAGAATGTTGAAGGAACTGTACTCTGTTCCTAAGCTGTGCTGAACCTGCTCTCAGAGTGTTTGATGGGCTACATTAATCGGCCGTGTACATTCCTGTATCAGGCTGTGAAGAAGCAGAGCATGTTCAGTACACAACGGGTCAAAGGGAATGATTCACTCCTGTCTGCTATTGGGAAGAGAGACGGACATTAAAATCAAGACTGCGTTTGACCGAATGTGACATCGAGGAGCCCGAGTAAAACTGAAGTCAGTGGGAATCCGCTGGTTGGAGTCATACCGAGCACAAAGGAAGATGGTTGTGGTTGTTGGAGGTCAGTCATCTCATTCCCAGGACATCGCTGCAGGAGCTCCTCAGGGTAGTGTCCGAGGCTCAACCATCTTCAGCTGCTCCCTCAATGAGCTGCCCTCCATCGTCAGGCCAGAAGTAGGGATGTTCACTGATGATTGCACAGTGTTCGGTTCCATTCGCACCTCCTCAGATCATGAAATCCCAGCAGGAAATGCTGGAAATACTGAGCAGGTCAGGCAGCATCTGTAGAGAGAGAAACAGAGTTTGCGATTCAGCTCGATGGTTTCAAGATTTCCAGCATCCACAGTATTTGCCTCAGATAATGAAGCAATCCATAGCCACATGCACCAAGACCCAGACAACATTCAGGTTTGGGCTGACCAGTGGGAAGTAACATTCATGTCACACAAGTGCCAGGCAATGACCATCTGCAACAAGAGAGAATCCAACCACCTCCCCTTGGCATTCAAAGCATTATCCCATCGCTGAATCCCCCAGCATCAACATCCTGGGGAAACATTGACATCAAACTGAACTGAACGAAACACATCAATAGTTGCTTCAGACAGTGGCTGGCGTGAGTCTGGAACTCACTGCCTGAAAGGATTAGTATAAAATATGTGGTTGATGGCTGGCACAGACTGGGTGGGCCGAAGGGCCTGTTTCAGTACTGTATCTCTCTGTGACTCTGTGACTCGAAAGGATGGTCGAGGCAGAAACCCTCATCACATTTAAAACAATCTCTTGGATATGTACTTGAAGGAATAACTTCTCCATATTTAACGTGGGTGAGGAATAACTCTCCTCGTCTGCACTGCCCCATCGAACAACTCAGAGAAGGTCCAGCACGGGTTAGATACAGAGTACAGCTCCGTTTAAACATTCCCTAGAGTGTCAGATTAACCCGGGTCAATCACAGTGCCTGGTTCAGCCTCAAGACTCACCTGCCTCAGTCACTGAGACGCTCCTGTATCACTTGCCTTAATGTAAGCGGATGCCGGGTTTGGGAGCAGGACAGGCACACGGGATTAGGACGACTGCTCATGTGGAGGATAAGCATTCGTAGTCCCTCAGAGAAGCAGAACAGACCAGCAAGACTCAGAAAAGGAAACTTGTGTTGAATTTGAGAGTCTTGCAATGTGGAATGTTTTAGTATTTGGTGAGAATGTTGAGCCAGTGAAATTTTGCCCCAGTGGGATGAATAGATACTATATGACTTTATTACAACAGTAAGGTACCGTATGTACTGTAAATATGGACTGAAATAACAATGTAACTGATCAATTTTCAGCTGTATTTTATGACGACAGTTATACCTCCTATCTTGTGAGAATGTACATAAGACACGATGGGATGAAGTCAAAGTGGACATTGTTGAATTTGCTAGCTTGATCTTTGTGGGAACACAAGGGTTAAGTAGGTTAAAAATATTAAATGGTCAATTCACTTGTTGAAGTAAACAAACAACAGAAATGGGTATGGAATGTCCTATGTGCTGCATTCCTACTCCGACATCTGTCCTGTCCGGACCCCTCATGATTTTGAACACCTCTATCAAATCTCATCTCAAGTTTCTCTTCTCTATGGAGAACAACACCAGCTTCTCCAATCTATCCACGTAACTGAAGTCTCTCAACCCTGGAACCTTGCTCGTGAATCGTTTCTGCACCCTCTCTAATGCCCCCACATCCTTCCTAAAGTACGGTGTCCAGAATTGGACACAATACTAGCTGAGGATAAAGCAGTGTTTCAGAAAGCTTCATCGTAACCTCCTTGCTTTTCAACTGTAAGCCTCGATTTACGACGCCAGGCATCTCATATGCCTTTTAACCACTTTCTCAACGAACCCTGCCACCTTCAATTTGTGCACAGATATCCCCACCTCTCTCTGTTCCTGCACCCACTTTCTTCTGTTCTTAGGTTCTCATGACAGAGAGGGGCAGGAGGACAGGTCGGTCTAGAAAGGAGGGGGAGAGAGAGCAAACAAACAGGAAGCATCTATGGGAACACCACCACCTGCAAGTTTCCCTTCAATTCGCACGCCATCCTGACTTGGAACTATATCGCCGTTCCTTCACTGTCACTGGGTCAAAATCCTGGAACTCCCTTCCTAACAGCACTGTGGGTGCATCCACCCCGCGTGGACTGCAGCGGTTCAAGGGCAAATAGGGATGGGCAATAAATGCTGGCCTGGCCAGTAACTCACACATCCAACAAATGAATAAAGAAAATAAAAATTTGACACCGAGTCACTTCAGGAGATATTGTACTAGACGACCAAAAACTTGGTCAGAGGTTGGCTTGAGGGAGCGTCTTCAAAGAGGAAAGAGATTTAGTTAGACGGAGAGGTTTAGGAAAGGAATTACAGAGTTAGGAACTTGGCATCTTGAAGGCACGGCCACCAATGCTGGAACAATTCAAATTGGGGATCCTCAAGAGGCCAGAATTAGAGGATTGCAGATACTGGTGGATTGTGGAGCTGGAGGAGATTGCAGAGATAGGGAGGGGTCATTTGTGGAAGACAGTTCCAAACTTCTACCACCCTTTGTGTGTAGATGTGTTAATAAATTTCACCGTTGAAAGGGTTTTGGACTAATTTTCAATTTTTCCACTGTCCCCTTCGTCCGAGACTCCTCCAACCAGTGAGAAGAGTTTCTCGCTATCTACCCCATCAGTTTCCAGTATTGTCCTGTAAACTTTGATCAAATCACCCCTCACCCTTCGAAATTCCAACGATACAGAGTAAAGCTCCGTCTGAACTGTCCCTTCAAATGCTGCCAAGCCAAGTACAACCTGGAGTTATCGACAATGCAAATCTCTGTCCTCTCTGTTCTATCAAACACCAGCAGGGCAGGTACAGTGTGGGGTTCGATACAGAATAAAGCTGCCTCTCTTTATGCCTCTCTTTCTCCTCCTACATCCAGATGGAGGGAGTAACAGTGAGAAAGACAGGGATAGATATAGAGAGGGAAGAACAGAGAGAGGGAAGGATAGCAATGGCGAGAGATAACCGGAGAGAAAGAGGAAGAGATTGGGATGGAGTTTGGTTAAGGAAAATCCCAAAGCCTTTTACTCATATATAAGGAGCAAGAGGGTAACTAGAGAAAGGATTGGCCCACTCAAGGACAAAGGAGGAAAGTTATGCGTGGAGTCAGAGAAAATGGGTGATATTCTAAACGAGTAGTTTGCATCGGTATTCACCGAGGAGAGGGACATGACGGATGTTGAGGTTAGGGACAGATGTTTGATTACTCTAGGTCAAGTCGGCATAAGGAGGGAGGAAGTGTTGGGTATTCTAAAAGGCATTAAGGTGGACAAGTCCCCAGGTCCGGATGGTATCTATCCCAGGTTACTGTGGGAAGCGAGAGAGGAAATAGTTGGGGCCTTAACAGATATCTTTGCAACTTCCTTAAACACGGGTGAGGTCCCGGAGGACTGGAGAATTGCTAATGTTGTCCCCTTGTTTAAGAAGGGTAGCGGGGATAATCCAGGTAATTATAGACCAGTGAGCCTGCCGTCAGTGGTAGGGAAATTTCTGGAGAAGATACTGAGGGATAAGATCTATTCCCATTTGGAAGAAAATGGGCTTATCAGTGATAGGCAACATGGTTTTGTGCAGGGAAGGTCATGTCTTACCAACTTAATAGAATTCTTTGAGGAAGTGACAAAGTTGGTTGATGAGGGAATGGCTGTAGATGTCGTATACATGGACTTCAGTAAGGCGTTTGATAAGGTTCCCCATGGTAGGCTGATGGAGAAAGTGAAGGCGCATGGGGTCCAAGGTGCACTAGCTAGATGGATAAAGAACTGGCTGGGCAACAGGAGACAGAGAGTAGCAGTGGAAAGGAGTTTATCAAAATGGAGACGTGTGACCAGTGGTGTTCCACAGGGATCCGTGCTGGGACCACTGTTGTTTGTGATATACATAAATGATTTGGAGGAAAGTATAGGTGGTCTGATTAGCAAGTTTGCAGACGACACTAAGGTTGGTGGAGCAGCAGATAGTGAAGGGAACTGTCAGAGAATACAGCAGAATATAGATAGACAGGAGAGTTGGGCAGAGAAATGGCAGATGGAGTTCAATCAGGGCAAATGCGAGGTGATGCATTTTGGAAGATCTAATTCAAGAGTGAACTATACAGTAAATGGAAAAGTCCTGGGGAAAATTGATGTCCAGAGAGATTTCGGTGTTCAGGTCCATTGTTCCCTGAAGGTGGCAACGCAGGTCAATAGAGTGGTCAAGAAGGCAGACGGCATGCTTTCCTTCATCGGACGGGGTATTGAGTACAAGAGTTGGCAGGTCGTGTTACAGTTGTATAGGACTTTGGTTCGGCCACATTTGGAATACTGCGTGCAGTTCTGTTCGTCACATTACCAAAAGGATGTGGATGCTTTGGAGAGGTTGCAGAGGAGGTTCACCAGGATGTTGCCTGGTCTGGAGGGCGCTAGCTATGAAGAGAGGTTGAGTAGATTAGGATTATTTTCATTAGAAAGACGAAGGTTGAGGGGGGACCTGATTGAGGTGTACAAAATCATGAGAGGTATAGACAGGGTGGATAGCAAGAAGCTTATTCCCAGAGTGGGGGATTCAATTACTAGGGGACACGAGTTCAAAGTGAAAGGGGAAAGGTTTAGGGGGGATATGCGTGGAAAGTTCTTTGCGCAGAGGGTGGTGGCTGCCTGGAACGCATTGCCAGCGGAGGTGGTAGACGCGGGCACGATGGAGTCTTTTAAGATGTATCCAGACAGATACATGAATGGGCAGGAAGTAAAGAGATACAGACCCTTAGAAAATAGGCGACAGGTTTAGATAGATGATTTGGATCGGCGTAGGCTTGGAGGGCCGAAGGGCCTGTTCCTGTGCTGTGATTTTATTTGTTCTTTGAGTGTGTCGGTCAGTGTTCCTGCAAAGCTGTGTGCAGCAGCCTGGAAGGTACCACGCAGGTCCTGTTCCGTGATAAATAACACACGTCTTCGAAGATTCATAAAAATTTAAAGGGACTGCACATGGGACAATAAAACTTGCCGTGCGCAACAACTACATTTTTATTGGGAACGTTGGAGCCAGATGTAGCTCAGTGGGTAATAATCCTGCCTCTGAGTTATACGTTTGTGGGTTCAGGTCTGAACATAAAATTGAGGCTGATGCCACCCAACAGAAAATCAGAACAAACCAGAGAGACTCAGAAAAGGCAACTTGTGTTGAATTTGTGAGCCTCGCTTTCTGGAATGTTTTCGTGTTTAGTCAGAATGTTGACCCAGTGAAATTTTGCCCCTGTGGGATGAGAGTTATCTGAATAGAGATTATAACATCTTATTACAACATGAAGGTACCGTGCGTACTGAGTATATCAGCATTTGCAGAGTCCATCATATAAAATACTTTACTGGGTGTGGGATCAGGGTTTGATATATCCAAAACACTGAGGTAAACTCGAACTTTTAATCAGCGCTGGGAGGAAAGTAAACCTGGAGACTTTCAAACAGTAATCAATGTCAGACTTGATCAATTATTAGGGATTAATCAATCACAGTATACAATGCAGACAGAATATGCTGTTAATTAGCGGGATATGGGTTTTTTTTCACCGGCCTGCATAAGGAATTGTACCCTCTGCAGTTGTGGTATCACCAAAAGCAGCCAAATTAAAATGACAGATTGATGTATGTGGTGTTTTACCGAGGTTCTGAGAAAGGAGAGAGAAACAGGCATAGACACAGACAGACACACACCCACAGAGAAAGACACGCACCAACACGCACACAATCAGACTGCCCCAGGGACAGAGAGTGACAGAGAATATTTCAATTTCATAAAGGCATTCGAGAAGGTCAATCTTAGATTTAAAAATGAACAATTGATTTTGCATTTATGGTCGTTTACAGAAGACAGTTCCAAACTAACACCACCTTTAGTCTGTCGAGGTGTTTCCTCACTTCACTCCTGAAAGGTCTGCCTCTAATTTTGAGACTATGCTCACCAGTCCCAGACTCCCCCAAATATAAAAACATAAAAACGGACAGTAAAACTTTCTATCGGGACATAAAAATTAATCTTTTGGCTGAGACAAATGTGGGTCCATTACAGGCAGAGTCAGGGGAATTTATAATGGGGAAGAGAGAAATGAGAGTGAAGCTAAATGATAACTTTGTGTCTGTCTTCACTGAGGAAGATACAAGAAATCTCCCAGAATTATAGATCCCAGGGATTGGGGGAATGAGGAATTGAAGGAAATTAGTATTAGTGAGAAGGTTGTATTGGAGAAATTAATGGGGCTGAAGGTTGATAAGTTCCCAGGACCTGAGATTCGACATCCCAGAGTGTTGAAAGAGGTAGCTATGGAGATAATGGATGCATTGGTGATCATCTTCCAAAATTCTATTCTTTCTGGAACGGGTCCTGCAGATTGGAAAGTAGCAAATGTCAGCCCTCTATTTAAGAAGGGAGGGAGAGAGAAAACAGGGAATTTCAGACCTGTTCGCCTTCCATCAGTGATTGGGAAAAGGATAGAATCTCTTCTAAAGGATGTGATAAATGGATACTTGGATAATAATGATCTGATTGGGCATCGTCAACATGGATTTAGGAATGGGAAATCATGTTTGACGAACCCGTTGGAGTTTTTTGAGGATGTTCCAGCAGAATTAATAAAGGTGGACGTTGTGTACTTGGATCTTCAGAAGGCTTTTGATAAAGTCTCCCACAGAAAACTGGTTAGCAAAATTAAAGCACATGGGACAGGAGGTAATATACTGGCATGGATGCAGGATTGGTTAACAGGCAGAAAACAGAGAGTAGGAATAAATGGGTCATTCTCCCATTGGCAGACTGTGACCGCAAGGATCAGTACTCGGGCCCCAGCTGTTCACAATATACTTCAATGATTTTGATGTGGGGACCAAATGTAATATTCCCAAGTGCTCAGATGACAAAAGTTGGGAATGTGTGTTGTGAAGAAGATGCAAAGCGGCTGCAAGGGGATTTGGTCAGACTTAGTGAGTGGGCAAGAACGTGGTGGATGGAATATAATGTGGAAAAATTAGAGGTTATCCATTTTGGAAGGAAAAATAGATGTGCAGAATATTTGTTAGATGGTAAGAGATTAGAAAGTGTAGATGTACAAAGTGACCTGGGTGTCCCCGTCAATAAGTCACTGAAAGCTAATATGCAGGTGCACAAAGCAATTAAGAAGACTAATGGTATGTTAGCCTTTATCACAAGAGGATTTGAGTACAGGAGTAGTGAAGTCTTACTTCAATCGTATAGAACCTTGGTTAGACCGCACCTGGAGTACTGTGTGCAGTTTTGGTCCCCTTACCTTAGGAAGGATATTATTGCCAGAGAGGGAGTGCAATGGAGGTTCACCAGACCTGTTCCCAGGATGATGGGACTGTCCTATGAAGAGAGATTGGGGAAACTAAGGCTGTATTCTCTAGAGTTTCAAAGAATGAGGGGTCATCTCATTGAAACCAACACATACTTAATGGGATAGACAGGGTAGATGTTTCTCCTGGTTGAGGAGTCTAGAATCAGGGGACACTATTTCAAAATAAGGGGCAAGCCAGTTAGGGCAGAGATGCGGAGAATTTTCTTTACTCAGAGGGTTGTGAATCTTTGGAATTCTCTACTCCAGAGGGCTGTGGAAGTTCAGTCATTGAGGATGTTTAAAGCAGAGATTGACAGATTTCGAAATACAAATGACATGAAGGAATGTGGGGATATTGTGGGAAAAAGACATTGAAGAGGATGATCAAAAATGATAGTATTGAATGGCATGCAGGCTCGATGGGCAGAATGGCCTACTCCTCTTCCTATGTTCCAAAGCAGCTGAAATAGTTTCTTCCAAGCTACCCCATCAGTTCCCCTTAATATCTCAACAACTTTGAGTAAATCACCTGGATCCTCCTAAATTCCAGGGAATAAATCCATAGTTGGTGTAATATCACCTCGTAATTTAACCCTTGGAGTCCAGTTATCATTCTGGTCAATCTGCACTGCACTCAGATGGACACAGACTACCCCCCCCCCACCCCGCCCAAGTCTCTTTAGACCTCCAGTATTTCTAACTTTTTACCATTTATAACGTACTCTGTTCCAGTATTTTTTTTACCGACATTGAAATCTCTCTTCCACAGTTTTGCCCATTTATTTAAGATATTAATATCTCTTTGTAATTTGATGCTTCCAGCTACACTGCTTACAATGCTGCCTATTTTTGTGTCATTGGTAAACTTGGGTATGTTGCATTCTACCACATCATCTTAAATCGTTAATAAATACAGCAAAACTGAGACACACACAGGCTTTGCACTCGTAGACAGGAGTGAATCATTCCATCCTGGAGGTTTTTGAATTCAAGATTTATGTTTATTTAAAGAAAAAACAGAATTCAAATTCACAACAGCCCTGTGTGAACTCCTGCTTTTTCAATCATCAGCACAGGCCTTCAAATTAAAACCCATAAAAAGAGATTCATTTTCCTACTGCTGTTGTCTGACTGTCTCAGGTTTTGTATATTGTTCCCTTCTCCTCTTCTTCCATGTGTCTGAGGTCTTTGAAGTTTGTCAGACATTGGTAAACTACTTCATGTGGTGTTCTGTCAATACCTTCAATTCTGAGCATCTGCAAAGGACACAATTCAAATTCTCACCTTATTGCATCAACCAAAACCTGCAGGTCCATTCAAACTCCACTATTTCCTGTCTCTGCAAAGATCGCTCACACTTCCACAATGCAGGAATGTCTGAATGGAAACAGCTTTTGACACATTTCTCAACACGTTTACTGACACTTTTCAGGATGAAGCTACATTCAACTGAATGCCAGGATCTGTTTCTCTGTCAAGTTTAAAGCACTAACCTTACATTAGTGAGGAGTCAGTCTCTGTAATAAATGTCCCAGTGTTGGTGTTGTATCATGAAATATCCACTGTAAACAAACCTAAAATAGCTGACTGATGTTCTGTGAGAGGAGGGAAAGAGGGAGACATCAGACCGAGAGGTTGTCTCAGACACAGAGAGTGATAGCAGGATATTTGACAGAGGACAGAGTACGAGGAGACCATTTAGCCCCTCAACTCTGTTCTGTCATTCAATGAGATCATGGCTGATCTGTGATCGAACTCCATGTACCCGTCTTTGCCCCATATCACTTAATACCTTTTGTTAGCAAAAATCTATCAAACTCAGATTTAAAAATTAACAAGTGTCTCAGCATCAATTGCTGTTTGTTGAAGAGAGTTCCAAACCGATACCATACCTTGTGTTTTGAAGAGTTTCTTTATTTCACTCCTGAAAGGTTTTTAGTCTCCGTTTAAATTTTTAGACTATGTCCCCAAGTTCTAGACTCCGCAGCCAGTGGGAATAGTTTCTCTCTGTCTACCCAATCAGTTTCCCTTAACATTCTGAAAACCTTCATCAAATCACCCCTTAGTCTTCGAAATTCCAGGGATACAGAGTAAAGCTCCATTTACACTGTCCCATTGGACACTCGCAAGCCAAGCACAGTGTGGGCTTGGACATAGAGTAATTTACCCTCTGCACTATCCCATCACACACTCCCAGGACAGGGGCAGCATGAGGTTAGATACAGAGTAAAGACAAGGCCTATTGTATTATAAACAGAGAAATGGTCTTGTGCAGCACAAACTGAGACCGGGTGAAATGCAGCAGAAGCAGAGACACACACAGATACAGGCACTGATACACACACAAACCGACACACAGAGACTGCACAATCTTCACATTAGTAAAAATCACCCAACAGAACCATCATAAAATATCCCCATGTTCTGTCCAAACCAGTGTTGGGCGTTTTGTGTTCTTGTGTGTTCCATTTCACCAGACTGCCTCTGTCCTGCTGAAGTCTGCTACTAGTCCCTTCCATGTTTATTACATTGCAGATGTCACAAACATTGGCAAATGTTGAAGTTATGCCCTGTAAACACAAGTCCAAGTCATTAGTATATATCAAAAAGAGCAGTGGTCCGAATATGATCCTCCACTGAATACCTCCTTCCAGTCTGAAACAACCATTGTCCACTCTCTCAGCAATGTTGTATCCACTCAGCCACTGCCCCTTTCATCCATGGAGCACCAATATTGCTAACTAGTCAATTAGGAGGCACCATTGAGTCCTTCCCAATGAGGACACTCGTCCCAGACCTCTCTGTTTCTACTCTCCCATCAACGTTTCCTGGACAGGTACAGCATGGATTAGATACAAAGTAATGCTCCTGTCCCATCCAACAGTCCCAAGGCAGGAACATCATGGGGTGGATGCAGAGTGAATTTCGCTCTGCAAAGTCCGTAACAGAGAGAGGCAGAAAGAGAGAAACAGAGAGACACAGACTGACAGGGTGACTGAGAGCGAAAGAAGGATATTTAACATCGGACATAGGAAGAGGAGCAGGCAATTTAACCCCTCAACAATCTTCCAGCATTTAATGAGATCAGGGCTGATCTCTGATCTAACTAACACCTTTGCCATTTATCTCTTAATACCTTTGGTTAACAAGAATCTATCAATACCATTCTTAAAAATTAACAATTAAGTCAGCATGAATTCCTGTTTGCAGAAGCGATTTCCAAAATTGCAAAGAAATCCAAAGGAATGATTGGAGTAGCTGGGGTTGATTTCTTTGGAACAGAGGAGGCTGAAGGGAGATTGAGTTGAGGTGTATAAAATTATGAGAGGCCTCGATCGAGTGGATAGGAAGGACCTATTTCCCTTAGCACAGAGGTCCATAAGCGGGGACATAGATTTCAAAATTTCCACAACCAAAAACATGATGGTTTGATGGCTCCCACAGTGGAATAGCTTTCTGTATGTTTAAAATGGAAGATATTCTCTCTGGATCTCTCCTGATGTTTCTCTCTCCATACCTGTCTGTTCGATGTTTGTACACAATGCAGTGAAGGATTACATCAAATTAATATATCTTACATTCTCCTTTTCGATCCATCCCAACAATCTGTCTCTCTACAACCTTGTCCCTCCCTCCAGCACTCTCTCTGTCTGTATATCTCACCCTCTCTCCCTCTGTCTCCGTCCCAGTGTCAGAGATAGCAGGAGGGAGAGACAGAGAGGAGGACAGAGAGAGACATAGAGAAAACCCCCAGATTCTCCAATCTATCCACGTAACTGAAGTCCCTCATCCATGGAACCTTGCTCGTGAACCTTTTCTGCACCCTCTCTAATGCCCCCACATCCTTCCGAAAGTGTGGTGTCCAGAATTGGACCATACTCCAGTTGAGGTGAAAGCAATGATTGACGAAGGTCCATCATATCTCTCTTGTTTTGTATTCTATGTCTCTATTTATAAATCCCAGGACTGACTCCTTATGCCTTCTAACCACTTTCACAACCTGCCCCGCCACCTTCAGTGATTGGTGCACAAATACCGCCCAGATCTGTCTGTTTCTGCACCCCCTGTTAGAATTGTATTATTTAGTTTAGATTGCCTCTCCTCCTTCTTCTTGCCTGTGGAGATGGAAGATGTTGGCCTGGTTCAGACTGAATACATTGTATCTATCTTCACAAAAGAGGGAACGACACAGACATTGTAGTCAAGGAGGAGGAGTTTGAAATATTGGCTGGGATCAACATATTGAGAGGTCACATTAAGGGGTTCAACATCTTTGAAAGCTGATAATTCACCAAGTTGTTAAGAGGTGTAAGGGAGGAAATAGAGGAGGCTCTGACCATCATTTTCCAATCCTCTCTGGTTACATTCCAAACTAGTGCCTTATACAAGTTCGAACATAACTTCCTTGCTCTTGTAATCTATGCCCTATTAATAAAGCCCAGGATACTGTACACTTTATCAACCACTCTCTCAACCTGTCCTGCCAGCTTCAATGACTTATGCACATATACACCCAGCTCCCTCTTCTCCTGCAACCCGTTCAGAATTGTAACCTCTATTCTATATTGCCTCTCCATGTTCTTCCTACCAAAATTAATCATTCACATTTCTCCACATGGAACCTCATGTGTCACTTGTCCGCCCATTCCACCAACTTGTCTATGTCCTTTTCAAGTTCTGCACTATCCTCCTCACAGTTCACAATGCTTCCAAGTTTCGTATCATCTTCCAACTTTGGAATTGCGCCCTGTACACAGAGGTCTAGGTCCTTAATATATATCAGGAAAAGCAAGGGTCCCAACACTGATCCCTGGGGAACTCCACTACAAACCATCTTCCAGCCCGAAAAACATCCATGTATAACTATTCCCTGTTTCCCGTCTCTCAGCCAGTTTTGTATGCATGTTGCTACCGTCCCATTTATTCACTGAGCTGTAATTTTGTGCGGCTCTGTATCAAATGCCCTCTGGTAAACCATGTACACCAAAGAGACAGAGGAAGATGAGGAGGCAATTTAACCCCTCGACCCTGTTACAGCATTCAGTGAAATCAGGGCTGATCTCTGATCTAACTAACACCATATATCCCAGCTTTGCCCCTGATCTCTTAATACCTTTGGTTAACAAGAATCTATCAATCTCAGATTTAAAAATGAACAAGTGTCTCAGCGTCAATTGCTGTTTGTGGAAGAGAGTTAGAATTAGAATTAGAACATTACAGCGCAGTACAGGCCCTTCGGCCCTCGATGTTGCGCCGACCTGTGAAACCATCTGACCTACACTATTCCATTTTCATCTATATGTCTATCCAATGACCACTTAAATGCCCTTAATGTTGGCGAATCTACTACTGCTGCAGGCAGGGCGTTCCACGCCCTTACTACTCTCTGAGTAAAGAAACTACCTCTCACATCTGTCCTATATCTATCACCCCTCAACTTGAAGCTATGTCCCCTCGTGTTTGCCATCACCATCCGAGGAAAAAGACGCTCACTATCCACCTTATCTAACCCTCTGATTATCTTATATGTCTCTATTAAGTCACCTCTCCTCCTCCTTCTCTCCAACGAAAACAACCTCAAGTCCCTTAGCCTTTCCTCGTAAGACCTTCCCTCCATACCAGGCAATATCCTAGTAAATCTCCTCTGCACCCTTTCCATAGCTTCCACATCCTTCCTATAATGCGGTGACCGGAACTGCACGCAATACTCCAGGTGCGGTCTCACCAGAGTTTTGTACAGCTGCAGCATGACCTCGTGGCTCCGAAACTCGATCCCCCTACAATTAAAAGCTAACACACCATATGCCTTCTTAACAGCCCTATTAACCTGGGTAGCACCCTTCAGGGATTTATGCACCTGGACACCAAGATCTCTCTGTTCATTTACACTACCAAGAATCTTCCTTTTAGCCCAGTACTCTGCATTCCTGTTCCTCCTTCCAAAGTGAATCACCTCACACTTTTCCGCATTAAACTCCATTTGCCATCTCTCAGCCCAGCTCTGCAGCCTATCTATGTCCCTCTGTACCCTACAACATCCTTCGGCACTATCCACAACTCCACCGACCTTAGTGTCATCTGCAAATTTACTAACCCACCCTTTTACACCCTCTTCCAGGTCATTTGTAAAAATGACAAACAGCAGTGGCCCCAAAACAGATCCTTGCGGTACACCACTAGTAACTAAACTCCAGGATGAACATTTGCCATCAACCACCACCCCCTGTCTTCTTTCAGCTAGCCAATTTCTGATCCAAAGCTCTAAATCACCTTCAACCCCATACTTCCGTATTTTCTGCAATAGCCTACCGTGGGGAACCTTATCAAACGCCTTACTGAAATCCATATACACCACATCCACTGCTTTACCCTCATCCACCTGTTTGGTCACCTTCTCGAAAAACTCAATAAGGTTTGTGAGGCACGACCTACCCGTCACAAAACCGTGCTGACTATCTCTAATGAACTTATTCTTTTCAAGATGATTATAAATCATGTCTCTTATAACCTTTTCCAACATTTTACCCACAGCCGAAGTAAGGCTCACAGGTCTATAATTACCAGGGCTGTCTCTACTCCCCTTCTTGAACAAGGGGACAACATTTGCTATCCTCCAGTCTTCCAGCACTATTCCTGTCGACAATGACGACATAAAGATCAAGGACAAAGGCTCTGCAATCTCCTCCCTGGCTTCCCAGAGTATCCTAGGATAAATCCCATCTGGCCCAGGGGACTTATCTATTTTCACACTTTCCAAAATTGATACCACCTCCTCCTTCTGAACGTCAATCCCATCTAGCCTAGTAGCCTGAATCACAGTATTCTCAACACCATTTTCTTTCTCTACTGTAAATACTGACGCAAAATACTCATTTAACACTTCCCCTATCTCCTCTGATTCCACACACAACTTCCCACTACTATCCTTGATTGGCCCTAATCTAACTCTAGTCATTCTTTTATTCCTGATATACCTAGAGAAAGCCTTAGGGTTTCCCTGATCCTATCCACCAATGACTTCTCGTGTCCTCTCCTTGCTCTTCTTAGCTCTCCCTTTCGATCCTTCCTGGCTAGCTTGTAGCTCTCAAGCGCCCTAACTGAGCCTTCACGTCTCATCCTAACATAAGCCTTCTTCTTCCTCTTGACAAGCGCGTCAACTTCTTTAGTAAACCACGGCTCCCTCTCTCGACAACTTCCTCCCTGCCTGACAGGTACATACTTATCAAGGACACACAGTAGCTGCTCCTTGAATAAGCTCCACATTTCGATTGTTCCCATCCCCTGCAGTTTCCTTCCCCATCCTATGCATCCTAAATCTTGCCTAATCGCATCATAATTTCCTTTCCCCCAGCTATAATTCTTGCCCTGCGGTATATACCTGCCCCTGCCCATCGCTAAGGTAAACCTAACCGAATTGTGATCACTATCACCAAAGTGCTCACCTACATCTAAATCTAACAGCTGGCCGGGTTCATTTCCCAGTACCAAATCCAATGTGGCATCGCCCCTGGTTGGCCTGTCTACATACTGTGTCAGAAAACCCTCCTGCACACACTGGACAAAAACTGACCCATCTAAAGTACTCGAACTATAGTATTTCCAGTCGATATTTGGAAAGTTAAAGTCCCCCATAACAACTACCCTGTTACTCTCGCCCCTGTCGAGAATCATCTTCGCTATCCTTTCCTCTCCATCTCTGGAACTATTCGGAGGTCTATAAAAGACTCCCAACAGGGTAACCTCACCTCTCCTGTTTCTAACCTCGGCCCATACTACCTCAGTAGACGAGTCCTCAAACGTCCTTTCTGTCGCTGTAATACTCTCCTTGATTAACAATGCCACACCACCCACCCCCGCCCCCCACCCCCCCCCCCCCCGCTTGCCTTTTACCATCTTCTCTGTTCTTACTGAAACATCTAAATCCCGGAATCTGCAACATCCATTCCTGCCCCTGCCCTACCCATGCCTCCGAAATGGCCACTACATCGAGATCCCAGGTACCAACCCATGCTGCAAGCTCACCCACCTTATTCCGGATGCTCCTGGCGTTGAAGTAGACACACTTTAAACCAGGTTCTTGCTTGCCAGTGCCCTCTTGCGTCCTTGTAACCATATCCCTGACCTCACTACTCTCATCATCCTGTGCACTGACACGACAATTATGTTCCCATTCCCCTGCTGAATTAGTTTAAACCCCCCCGAAGAGCACTAGCAAATCTCCGCCCCCCCCCCCCCCCCCAGGATATTGGTACCCCTCTGGTTCAGGTGAAGACCATCCTGTTTGTAGAGGTCCCACCTACCCCAGAAAGAGCCCCAATTATCCAGGAAAACAAAACCCTCCCTCCTGCACCATCCCTGCAGCCACGTGTTCAACTCCTCTCTCTCCCTATTCCTCGCTTCGCTATCACGTGGCACGGGCAACAACCCAGAGATAACAACTCTGTTTGTTCTCGCTCTCAGCTTCCACCCTCGCTCCCTGAATTTCTGTCTTTAATCCCCATCTCTCTTCCTACCTATGTCGTTGGTGCCTATGTGGACCACGACTTGGGGTTGCTCCCCCTCCCCCTTAAGGATCCCAAAAACACGATCCGAGACATCACGAACCCTGGCCCCTGGGAGGCAACATACCAACCGTGAGTCTCTCTCGTTCCCACAGAACCCACAGAGAGAGAAGCAGGAGAGTGAGGGAAACATAGAGAGAATCAGAGGGGGAGAGGATGGGTAGCTGGCTGTTATCAGAATGCTGTTTGTGGGATCTTGCTGTGCACCAATGGCCTGCAACTTTTCCAACATTGGAACAGTGACGACCACTTTAAAAATTAACTCATTGAGGGTCAAAAGCTTGGAATTAAGTCAGAAATTTGATAGTTTCTAAAGGCTTGTTATAATTCTAGAGTAATCCGTGTGCTTTGGGCAATGTTCGGAATCTTTACTGTTAAATAAGATGTAAGGAGTTATTTTCTTTAAAAATGCCTTTTAATCAATTTTCTCTCTTTCCCTTTTGCCTTCAGGAATTTTCATTCTGAAAACTGCATCGTGAAGATGAAAAGAAGGAAAGTTTGGACGAGGAATCCTTGGAGTGGAGCATCCTCACGAGGGGACGGACTGAGGCCTTGTCCACAGGCTGCACCCAAAGGGCCCACGTGAGTTATGTCTGTTTATTAGCCCGAGGTTTAATTTCCTCTCTGGGGCCCTGGGCTAACTAGTTCCTGTCGGATTGGGGCCCTGGAGTTTTAAACATGTTGAAGGCCTGGGGTTAAAGGAGCAGCCCCAGGAAGGAGTCCCATTTGCACTTTCTCCATCCAGTCCTGTCTGTGAGGTTTGCTGATGTTTTGGGCAATGCTTCGTGAACTTAGTGAAATAAGATGCACGGTGCCCATTTTAATTCATTTTACTGTAGTTATGAGGTTAGCTTTCCCTCTGTCTCCACATTCTTTCCCTGTGTCTCTATCTCCCCCCATGCTTTCTCTTCTCTGTCTCGGTTACACACTCTCCATCGCCACTTAAACCTTTAATAAATAAAAATAAACATACCACACACAGCAATGTGATTTGTCATTATTTGAAATGGTGAGACAGAATCTGCAGCTTGTTCCCAGTTTAAAGAGGGAGTTTCACCCTTTCTCGGGACTGAAATCTGGCTATTATCACATTGCTGCTTGTGGGATCTTGCTGTGCATCTAGTGGCCTGCAGCATTTCCTCCATGACAACAATGGGGACACTTCCCTCCCTGTCACACCATTTTAGAAGTGGATTCATTTTGTGTAAAGCTCCCCTGAAGGCCTGGAATTAAAGTCCTGAGCTTGGAGCCGGTATAATTCCAGAGTGATGCTGGTATTTAGGGCAGTGACGTGAATTTGAGGGTGAAATAAATTGTGGGATCTTGCTGTGCACATATGGCATGCAGTGTTTCCAACATTGCAATAGTGACGAGCACTTAAACAGTTCACTGAGTGTCAAATGTTCCCGATTCAAACAATTCAGTTTACTGAAGTTCTGAGTTTCGAATTCTCTCTGTCTTTCTCCAGAATTCTTTCCCTCTGTCTCTCTATTTAAACCTTTAATAGTTAAAGGTGAGACAGAAATATTTCATCGCTATTTTCAGTCAAGATTACATATGAGATAGAGGGACAAAAACAGATATGGATGGAGAGAGAGAGAGACAGGGGAGAGAAATACAGAGACAGGGGAGAGAAATACACAGACAGGGGAGAGAGATACAGAGACAGGGGAGAGAGAGACAGAGACAGAGGAGAGAGATACAGAGACAGGGAGAGAGATACAGAGACAGGGGAGAGAGGTACAGAGACAGGGAGAGAGATACAGAGACAGACACAGAGAGGTGGATGTTGCTGTCTGAACGCTTTTATCCTTTGGTTTATTAAATGTGATTTGTCTGTATTTGGATGTTGCTGAGAGAGTGTCTGTGTCACTGAGGGCAATTCCTGGGCTCTTGCTGTGCTATTTTGCTTAACAATGCCTTTTAATCAATTGTTGGATGCTGCTATGCATCCATTCCCTGCATCAATTCCGACATTACAACACTGAGGCAGAAACAGATGGAGAGAAAAAGAGGGAGTGTGAGAAACAGCTGGAGGTGGCAGGTTAAATGCAGAGAGAGAGAGAGACAGGTGAGTGAGGGAGGGAAGGCAGAGAAAGATGGACAGAGACAGAGAGAGAGGGAGAGAGAAATCTACACTCAAAACCCTGGTAAACTGAATATTGAAGTGTCACAATTGCTGGGATCTTGCTGTGCAGTAAAAGCAGATTATCTGCATATCAGATTTATGCCTGTGGGATCTTGCTGTGCACACACTGCCTGCAGGTTTCCTGCATTGCAACAGTGGACCACATTCAAAATTAATTCATTGAGTGTCAACTGCTCCTGAGGGCCAATAATTACAAGAGCTGAACGTGAAGCTGTATAAAGGTTGTTTTCAGTTTAAAGATGGAGTTTAGCATTTTCTGAGGACTGTGATGGGATATCTGGCTGTGATCACATTGTGGGATCCTGCTGTGCATACATTCCCTGCATCAATTTCTGCTTTACAGCGCTGAGGGAGAAACAGGTGGAGAGAAAAAGAGGGAGAGTGAGTAACTGCTGGAGGTGGCAGGTCAAACAGAGAGAGAGAGAGAGACAGGAGGAGTGTGGCTGAGGGAGGGAAGGCAGAGAAAGATGGAGAAAGACGGAGAGAGAGAGAAATCCACACTCAAACCTTGGTTGAAGTGTCACCATTGCTGGGATCTTGCTGTGCACAGCTTGCAGGCTGTTATCACACTGCTGCTTGTGGGATCTTGCTGTGCACCAATGACCTGCAGCATTTCCAACATTGCAACAGTGACGAGCACTTTGAAAATTAATTCATTGAGTGTCAAATACTTCTGTGAATCAGCAATGAAATGGGTGAAATGTGAAGGTTTGTAAAGGCCTGTCCTCATTCCCGAATAATGCTGGTGTTTTAGGCTGTGGGCTGAATTTGACAGTGAAATGAAACACCTGGGGACCATTTGAATTCAGTTTTTCAGGGACGGGAATGTGGATTTCTCTCTCTATCCTTCTACAGGAGAGGGGATGGGGGTCACCAGTGTTTGTGTGCTTTTACAATGAGGCAGAAACAGATGTCGAGACACACAGAGAAAAATAGAGAGAGAGAGGGAGAGAGAGAGCAGGAAATGACAGGGTAAACACATCCACACTTCCCAGTCTCTTGCTCTGTGTCAGGGGATGTGTTTGTAAGTCACTGAGAGATTGTTTTATGTCAGTGAGTTTGAGAGAGAGCCCTGGGCTCTTGCTGCGTTTTATTTCTGTTCAAAAATGCTTTGCTGAGTTTGAATCAATTTTATTTCTCTTATTCCCAAGGAGAATCTTTTCGGAAGCTGCAGCTGTGATGATGCAGAGGGAGAATCTTTTAGCCACGTGGAATTCACAAACAAGAGCTTTCACCGGAGAGGGAAAATAATAATAAATATATATTTGTCATTCTCAAATTCATTTCTAAATACAGAAAAGAAAACTGTTTGTGTTTTCGGGGCTGATAGAAGAACAAAGTGCTGGAAATGCTCAGTATTTCCAGAACAGTTTTTATTTCAGATTTCCAGCATCCTCAGTATTTTGATTTTGTGTTTTCGGGGGTCTATGGATTTTTTTTACCACAAGGGAGGGGGCTGGAGGGTGCTCCGAAGGGAATAGTTTGGGAATCGCTGCTCCAGAAGTCATTGCAATCCCACAGATATCCCTCTCTCCATCTCTTGCTGGTACTTGTTCCCTGCACCTTCCTCCTTGTTCCTAACTCTGTTTCTTCACATCTTTAAATCCCTATCTCTGTATCTCTCAACATCCTTTCCATCTCTGCCTCTCTCTAGAGTCTCACAGGTTTCCATTGTCATTCTCTTTCTGCGACTCTCTGCATCTTTATCTGTCTCTCTCTCACTCTATTTCTTCTCTCACTCACTTCCAAATCCCTGAATCTTTCCATCTCTGCTCATCCTTTCCTGCAAGATTATCTCTGCATTTCCCCCATCCCGCAGCATCCCTCTCTATTCTGTAAACGCATCTTACTTTGTATCTCTGCCCCTCCATATCTTTCTGTCTCTGCGTCTCTCTCTTGGTCTGGGATCTTTCTCAATATCTCCATTTCTCTTTCTCTCTCTGCCCTTCTCAGTATTTCCGACCCTCTGTTCTCAGTTTCTCTCACTGGTGTCGGACTCCCTGCATCTCATTCTCCATCTCCCTTTCCATTTATTTTTTTCTCTCTCTGTTCTGTCCTAATCCCGGGATCTGTTTTCTGTGTTTCTGTCCCTCTGTCAGGTGGTGGATTTGAACTCACAGCCTTGGTGTTGTACAGGGTGATTGTGAAGTGGGATCCTGCTTTCCATCTCTGCCCAGTTTTGCTCCCATTGAGGTAAAAACAGGGTAGAGATTCTGAACGGACAGCCGATACACAACCACCCTCCTCCCCTCCACTCTGGTTTGCACCATTGGCACCAAGTCCAAGTCCAGCCCAGTGTTTCTTTGACTCTCTGTGTATCTGCTCCCCGACTGTCTCTGCCTGTCTCCTTGTGGTTCAATGGGGGAAGGGACAAGTCAGCCATTATCTAACATGGGTGGGACAGGATCAAAGGGCTGAATGGCCTCTTCCCGTCCCTGTGCAGAATCAATGTGTGAGTGTTTGTGTGTGTCTCCCTCTGTTTGATTCCCTGAAGCCGATGGGGAGAGCAGGTGAAACACCTTTCTGCAGAGAGGGCTGTGTCCCTAGCGTTAAAGGCTCAGAATACCAGTTAGCCTCTGAAGGTCCTTGCTCGATGCCCGGCCCTGATTTTGGCCAGACAGGAGTTAAAGGTGCCGGGGATCTGGGAGCAAGTTGTTGGAATTCCAGTGCCTTATCCAGATCTGGAATTAAAATGAACGAAAGATTGTCGGGAGACGGAGCCAAACCCAGGAAAGTGATGGACGTGGGAATAACACGGCGGGGAGTGAGGGGGGTAGGGGGCTGTTCACGGGGGTGATGATACAGGGTGGGAATTAGTAGAGGGGGGCTTTTACAGGACAGGGAGGGTATTTAGAAACCGGGAGAGTTTACAGTGGAGAGCGGAGGGAGAATTAGATTGGGTTCAGTTAATGGGGGGGTATTTAGATGGGAGTCTGTTCACAGAACGGGGGGTATTTAGATGGGGTCTGTTGCGGGCGGGTATAGAGATGGGAGTCTGTTCCCGGGGGGTATTCAGAGGGGAGTTTGTTCCAGGAGGGTATTGAGATGGGAGTTTGTTAATGGGGGGTTATTCAGAGGGGAGTTTCTCCTGGGGGGGGGGGTATTTAGATGGTAGTCTGTTCATGGGGAGTTATTTAGATGGGAGTTTGTTCCTGGGGGTGCATTTAGATGGGAGTTTGTTCTGGCGATGTATTCAGTTGGGCGTTTGTTCCTGGGGGGGTTATTTAGATGGTAGTCTGTTCATGGAGAGGTATTTGGATGGGAGTTTGTTCCTGGGAGGGTATTTAGATGGGAGTTTGTTCCTGGGAGGGTATTTAGATGGGAGTTTGTTCTGGCGATGTATTCAGTTGGGCGTTTGTTCCTGGGGGGTATTTAGATGGTAGTCTGTTCATGGGGGGGGTATTTAGATGGGAGTTTGTTCCTGGGAGGGTATTTAGATGGGAGTTTGTTCTGGCGATGTATTCAGTTGGGCGTTTGTTCCTGGGGGGGTATGTAGATGGTAGTCTGTTCATGGGGGGGTATTTAGATGGGAGTTTATTCCTGGGAGGGTATTTCGATGGGAGTTTGTTCCTGGGGTGTAGTTTGATGGCAGTTTGTTCTGGGAGGTGTATTTAGATCGGAGTTTGTTCTGGCGATGTATTCAGTTGGGCGTTTGTTCCTGGGGGGTATTTAGATGGTAGTCTGTTCATGGGGGGGTATTTAGATGGGAGTTTGTTCCTGGGAGGGTATTTAGATGGGAGTTTGTTCTGGCGATGTATTCAGTTGGGCGTTTGTTCCTGGGGGGGGGGGGGGCGGTATTTAGATGGTAGTCTGTTCATGGGGGGGAATTTAGATGGGAGTTTATTCCTGGGAGGGTATTTAGATGGGAGTTTGTTCCTGGGGTGTAGTTTGATGGCAGTTTGTTCTGGGAGGTGTAGTTAGATGGCAGTTTGTTCTGGGGATGTATTCAGTTGGGCGTTTGTTCCTGGGGGGTATTTAGATGGTAATCTGTTCATGGGGGGGTATTTAGATGGCAGTTTGTTCCCGGGGGTGTATTTAGATGGGAGTTTGTTCCTGGGGGTGTATTTAGATGGAAGTTTGTTCTGGGGATGTATTCAGTTGGTCGTTTGTTCCCGAGGGGGTATTTAGATGGGAGTTTGTTCCCGGGGGGTATTTAGATGGGAGTTTGTTCCCGGGGGGCATTTAGATGGCAGTCTGTTCCTGGGGGGTGTTATTCAGATGGGAGTTTGTTCCCGGGGGTGAATTTAAATGGGTGTTTGTTCCCGAGGTCTATTTAGATGGGAATCTGTCCTGGGCGGGTGGTAGTTTGATGGGTTGTCTTGCAACAGAGGGAAGGGGATAATTAGATGGGGGTCTGTTGATAATGAGGGTATTAGATGGGGGTCATTCAACAGGGGATATCAGACAGTTGTCTGCAGATGAGGATTATTTAGATCGGGGGTGTCTGTACAGGGGGAATAATTTCTGGCGGGGGAAATTGCAGGAAAAAGATTTGCGTGGTGGATAAAAATTGCGGGCGGTGGATAAATTGAGGGCAGTGGATAAATTGAGGGCCGTGGATAGGGTCAGGAAAAGACAGAAAATTTTGGAAAGAGAGAGAGAGAAATGATAAAAAGAGAAATAGAGAAGACAGAAAGACACAAAGAAAGAGAGAGAAAAAGAGAAGGGAAAAAAGTGGAGGGAAATAACAGAGACACAAAGAAATTGAAGGCACCGAATTGACAGACAGAAAGCCAGTGAGAAAGACAAAGAGAATCACAGAGAGATTGAGAGAGAGGACAGAGGAACACAGAGAGATTGAGAGAGAGGACAGAGAATCACAGAGAGATTGAGAGAGAGGACAGAGAATCACAGAGAGATTGAGAGAGAGGACAGAGAAAGCCATTGAGACAGAAAGACGCACAATCACTCAGAGAAAGAGAGAAACACAAAGTGCGGGGGAGAGAGAGAGATGGAGGAACAGAGAGGTAGAGAGAAAAACAGAGACAGAAATACAAGGTGAGGGAGAGATTCAGAAATAGAGAGAGTGAGAGAGAGATTCAGTGCGAGAGAGAGATTCAGTGCGAGAGAGCTTGAGAGAGAGACAGAGAGATTCAGTGAGAGAGAGATTCAGTGAGAGAGATTGAATGGGAGAGAGATTGAGTGGGAGAGAGAATGAGTTGGAGAGAGATTGAGTGAGGAGAGATTGAGTGAGGAGAGATTGAGTGAGGAGAGATTGAGTGAGAGGGAGATTCAATGCGAGAGAGACTGTGAGAGAGAGATTGAGTGAGAGAGATTGAGTGAGAGTGAGATTGAGTGAGAGAGAGATTGAGTGCGAGAGAGATTGAGTGCGAGGGAGAGTCTGTGAGAGGGAGATTGAGTGAGAGGGAGATTGAGTGAGAGGGAGATTCAGTGTGAGAGAGACTGTGAGAGAGAGATTGAGTGCGAGAGAGATTGAGTGCGAGAGAGATTGAGTGTGAGAGAGATTCATTGCGAGAGAGATTGAGTGCGAGAGAGTTTCAGTGAGAGAGAGATTCAGTGAGAGAGAGATTCAGTGAGAGAGAGATTGAGTGAGAGAGAATTTCAGTGAGAGAGAGTTTCAGTGAGAGAGAGTTTCAGTGAGAAAGAGATTGAGTGAGAGAGAGATTGAGTGAGAGAGAGATTGAGTGAGAGAGATTGAGTGAGAGAGATTGAGTGAGAGAGAGATTGAGTGAGAGAGAGATTCAGTGGGAGAGAGATTCAGTGGGAGAGAGATTCAGTGGGAGAGAGATTCAGTGAGAGAGAGATTGAGTGAGAGAGAGAGTGATTCAGAGAGAGATTGAGTGCTGGAGAGATTGAGTGAGAGAGAGATTGAGTGAGAGAGAGATTGAGTGAGAGAGAGATTCAATGAGAGAGAGATTGAGTGAGAGAGAGATTCAGTGAGAGAGACTTAGTGAAAGAGACTGAATCAGAAGAAGGGAGAAAAGCAGAAACAGACAATAAAGATGTGATACTCACCATCCCACACCGTCTGATTTCCATCGTTGGACTCTTAACACCTTCCCGCCATCAGCTCATCCACGGGGAAGAGATCCTGGAGAGGGGCATTGTGGTGGGATTTGGAGAAAAACGTCAGGACTGGGACAGAGAGAGCGGGGGATTCAGACTGGACTCTCACACACACACACACACACACACACACACACACACACACACACACACACACACACACACACACACACACACACACACACACACACACACACACACACACACACTGTAATCAGTTCCAATTCACCTGGGCACAGAGATTGAGACACAGAAACTCACCTTCAGAAACCAGCTGCATGGAAGGAAAGAATGTGGTCTGATGTTGTCCTAATATATCCCAGAACCTGTCACTCAAAACAGACAGTCTACCCAAAATGCAGCTCAACCAACCAGCTCTCAGCTTCCTCCATCTGGACACTTCCTCCCAGGTATGGGACAGTCCAAGGTGAGTCTCTGTGTAAACAGCGAATGGGGGAGAGAGGGATATTCCAGACATATCCCAAATGGACCATTCCGGATAGAAACCTGTCTCTCTCTCTCTCACTCCCCCAAAAACCTCATTAACAAAACAGAAAAGCTGCTGTAATTTAAAACCTGGAGGGACCGGTTTGGATAATGGCCTTTTAACACTCATTGTCTGATATGTCTTTCACTATTCATCTCCAGTTAACAGAAAGTTCAGAAAATGACTCATTGCAATTACCTTGAAATTCTGACAAAGTGTTATTGCTGGAGCGGCCTGTTTGACTGCAGTATAAACATGCGGTTTTTATTCGGTTTTTCATTTCCACTGTGTGACAAACACTGAAACTAGAGCCAGGTTAATGAGGCAGCCAAGAGAACTTTTATAACCAGTGACATTCCACACAACAATTCTTACCCATATTTACAGTTGTATTCGTCAATGATTCTTTGCCCTGTATTTGATGCTGCTGTATTTATGTATTAGCTGTAATCAATCAATAAAACCTTCTTAACATTCACCAGTTTAATGTTACAAGGGTTTACAAAGCTGGGAAATGGCCATTTAACACAAATGGTATTAAAGATCTTCCACTTTTCACCTCCAGTTTATATAAAGTTCAGCAAAAAAGACCTCCACATTCTGACAAAGACTTTTTCCTGCTGTAATAAAGTGTCACTTGTTTCCATTTGCTTCCAGACTGTTTCTTTCCTCTGATCTCCTGGGGGAATCAGAAGGATTTTTGTTCATTGTTTGTCCACATTCAGGAGGTTCCAGATCCTCTGCAGCTGCTGTCCTGGAGAAATTAATTGCATTGCATTCAAAATATTTCCCTCATTTTGGAGATATGAGGAGAGACTGTTTGCACTAGTAGAGGGGTGAAACAATAGGCAGGGAGTTATTATGGTCTGGAATTCACTGTCTGGCAGGTTTCTGAAAGCAGATTCAATATTAAATTTCAAAGGTCAATTGGAGTAAAATTTCAACTACTCTTAGTTATAGTAGAGAAGAAACCAGCATAGAAAGAGAAGTGTGAGAGAGAGAGATGTCATAACGTAGGTGATCTAGAACTCAACACAACTTATATTGAGAGTTTTTATTTATAAATGACTGTTTGAGTTTTATTTGATCCTGTTGTTTTATTGATACATTACCTTTAATCATTCAATATAACTTTCCAAGCAGGAACGAGTTTCATGTTACAAGTGTTCACACAGTAGAAAAATAGCCATTTTACAAAAGTTGCATTGGAATTATTTTATTCAGCATCTCAAGTTTACAATAACGTAATTTCTTCAGACTTGTGGAAACTTTCAAACTCAGCAAGGGAATCTCCCATCAGTAATGGCTCAGCATCTCCATCTGCTGGTGTCCCTGCCTCACTGCAGTTAATGTTCCTCTCTCACCATCTCCATCTGCTGGTGTCCCTGTCTCTCTGCAGTTACTGCCCCCTCTCAGCATCTCCATCTGCTGGTATCCCTGTCTCACTGCAGTTACTGTCCCCCTCTCACCATATCCATCTGCTGGTGTCCCTGTCTCACTTCAGTTACTGTCCTTTCCTCACCATCTCCATCTCCTGGTGCCCCTGTCTCACTGCGGTTACTGCCCCCTCTCACCATCGCCATCTGCTGGTGTCCCTGTCTCACTGCAGTTAATGTCCCCCTCTCACCATCTCCATCTCCTGGTCCCCCTGCCTCACTGCGGTTAATGCCCCCTCTCACCATCGCCATCTGCTGGTATCCCTGTCTTACTGCAGCTACTGGCCCACTCACCATCTCCATCTGCTGGTGTCCCTCTCTCACTGCAGTTACTGCTCCCCTCTGTCCATCTCCATCTGCTGGTGTCCCTAACGCACTGCAGTTACTGTCCCACCTCACCATCTCCATCTGCTGGTGCCACTGCCTCACTGCAGTTACTGCTCCCCTCTGTCCATCTCCATCTGCTGGTGTCCCTGACACACTGCAGTTAATGCCCCTCTCACTATCTCCATCTGATGGTGTCCCTGACACACTGCAGTTACTGCCCTGCTCACGACCTCACATTCACTCCGATTTGCAGCTTTGTCCACTGGCTGCTGTTGTTGACAACAGCAACCACGAGGTGGCGCTGCACTGGTACATGCGCAAACGTATCCTATTCCCGTTAACCATCAGGGTCTGCACGTTCATTCGCTGCCAGGACTAAAGATGGCGCCGGTCAAATAATCACAGATGCGGGTGGAGGGTGGGAGGTGGAGCTGAGGGTCTGGGGGAGGAGGGGGAATGGGATTTATTTCCAGTGTTTGAAACCCTTCAGCTCTTTCTATGATTTCACTAATTTAACAATGAGATTGAGAGGGTATTTCACCCCCTTCTTCAGCTCCTGTCTGAATTTAGTCTGGGTCACAATGAAAATACATGTGTTGGTGCAGCAACTGAGAATCTGCAGCATCTTTGATGTTTGTTCTGTGACAAAGAGAGGGTGAGTGAAGGAGGAATAATAATAAATATCTGTAATTCTCCTATAAATGTTAAACACAACCAGGGTCACCCATAACAGGATAAAACTGCCGGATATACTGAAGAGTAAAATAATTGATTTCCTGCGATTCTCCATCTCTGGGTCCTTGTGATTCTTTGCATTGCTGTGGCGCCGGAATCCTCTGCGGACTTTACTGGAGAATAAAATCCGTCTGACAGTCAGAACATTGAGCAGCAAAATCAGAAAGACCGGGACACAAGGGGTTAAAATGAGGTCAAACAATTCAAATGCCCCCCATATGGGGGAAGTTAAGAAGCTCAGTTTATGAACACAACCCATGGGAACATTATCAATAATGTAATCTTGTTCCAGTGTAAAGTACCAGGGGAGAGACTCTAAACAACCCAGCACACTCACTGTTCCCACAACCACAGCCGCCCTTTTCTCGCTGCAATATTTTGTTTTCAGCTTCTCACAACAAATGGCCACAAATCGGTCAAAGGTGAAAGTGACTGTGAGCCAGACAGAAACAACTGTGGATGCAGAAAGCAGAACGATAATGAGAGAACACACAGGAGTAATTCTCAGGAATGAATATGGGAAATAAATTAAAACAATCCAGTTCAATATGGGATCAGTGATAACGACCAGGAGATCAGACACTGCCATTCCCACCAGGTAGACACTGATACATTTGGAGAGACCGCACTTTCCTCGGGACAGGATCACAATCGCCACCAAGTTAACTGGAAGAGAGAGAGAAAAGGAAGCAGAGAAATTACTACTCAGACCTGGAGACAAAGCAGCAGTTTGACAGGATTTGGGCTGAAATTTCCAGCTTTGTTGCTGCATCGAGCAGTGAAAACTGATTCATTGACCGGGGCAGTGCTTTGTCACAGTGAAATGCTTGAAAACACAATTATTAATAATGAATTGGGAAATTGATGCAGAAAGTGAATAAAGTCAGCACCGGATCTACTGGAAGTACAGAGTGAGGATGCAGTGTCAGTGGGGGAATGAGAAGCTGTTTTACAGAGATGGAATCCAATGTGTTAATTGGGAATGTGTCTCCAGACTGTTGGTTGGGAAGGTTTGGGGAGAGCGGCATGTGTAGCTGGTTTGTTGCTCTGCGTTTAGGGAACCGACAGAGACTGTTATCAAATGGGAATACTGCAGCGCTGTGTTAGAGTATCAGCAAAGATCTAGAATGGCAGAGCAGGCTCGAAGGGCTGAATGGCGTCCTCCTGCTCCCATGTTATTGTATTCCTATCAGGTTGGACGTGGCAGCTGGAGGTGAACACAGTGAGTGAGATTGGGAGGGAGAGAAGGAAAAGGACATGTTGGAGCAGGAGGGGAGAATGGAGCAGATGGTTTGGGAAAGTGGATCAAATGTAGCAATGGATGAGGAGACTGAGGATTCAAGACAGTGAGAGGAGAGGCTGAGATTCACAGGGAGAGACTGCTGCAGAGTGTTAGAGGAAATCTAATCTATAGATCCCAGTAATACAACTCAATTAATACATTCAAACAATAATCCCTGTGGTTATTGGTGTTGGAGAACAGTTCATTGTTTCTACAATATAGTCAATATATTTAGTTTGTACAGGCTATTAAATATAAATGTAAATATATTTCTGATATCAGCCTCGCTCTTTATTGAATTCAGCAGTCACAGAGATTTTAAAGTGCAGTATTGAAATAATGAATTACCATCAGTGATGAACTGATTCTATTCTGTTTATTCAGTCACTAAGTAATGAATAGGAACTTTCTACAAAACAAAATGGGGACCTGACAGAAATCAACACAGAGGATCAAGTCCAACAGGAAAATGAACACAATCTGACAACAGACAATTTCAACTCACAGTTTCTCTCACTGGACATTCCAGCACTTTATGAGAGTGAATTATTTACACTGCTACTTCTTTCTCTTTCTCTTTACTTCTGCTTATCTCTCTCCCTCTGTTTCGTTCTCCCTGCTCCTTTTCTCCTTCCCTATCTCTCCGGAGTACTCACACCCTGTAAACTGTTACTTAATGCTGCTTTTCACATATGATTTATTCCTAACATTCTGCGTCTGTGTTCTGTTCACCTGCCCCAGGTTCAATGATTCTATTCTCAGTCAGTTTGTTCAATGGTGAAACCTCTGTGAATTATTTAATGCATCGACAGAACACTCAAGTCTCCACCTGTTCACCTACACTCTTCACTTCATCTACAATGCATGGAATAAACAGGATCGAAAGCTACTTCCAGACAAACCTCACAATCATTGAAATTCCTTCTCCTGGAATTATAAAGTAATCTGTTAGAATGTGGGATTGTTTAATTAATAAAACACCAACATCAGCACTGCAGCTGATAATCTACAGATAAAGGGAAAGACTCTTGATTCCAACTGATAGAGTGAAAACCAGTAAAACATCACATCAATACTTTCTATTTTACAATGTAGTCCAGTGACAGTGAAGGTCCACAGTGAAGCAGAGAAGGAGAAGTGAAAGTGTCAGCAGCAAACTCAGTTCAGTAGCCAGATTTCTGAAGCAGTGTCAGACACACACAGAATGAAATAATATTTGATAACTGTGATAATCAATAAATACATTGAAATCCTAGTTAAACTGAGCCATGTTATTGGGGAGTGAGGACATTGTTCTGGCCCCTTGTGACACTGAGACTGTGAGATGTCCCATTATCAATCACCAAAATAAAAATATTTATATGAATATTCCAGGACGGATTTGGTCCACATCATGAAATTGTTAAAATACCCTGATGGTTCGATCTTTGATCGGAACTGAAACACATCATTCAAAAGCCTTCGCGACACAGAATAATCCAGTAAGAATGCTACGGCTACCGAAACCAATACCATTAAAGACATGATACAATGCCTGCAAGAATGAAACAGTCGACAATGAGGAGATTCCATCAATAAATTGCTGGAAAATAACAGGTGGCTGTGTAACACACACAGTGAGAAGTAATACTGAGTACAGCAGCACAGTTAACATCGATTTACACCATTAACAGCTGAGATACTGCTGACCAGCAACTCCAATTGCTGCAAGTACCTGATAGTAAATCCTTGCTATCTGATGCATTACTGAATATCCTATTTCTGTGAGAAGCAGAGACTTCTATTAGCCTGGAATCCACAGCTCCACCAGGCACTCTGAGCTGATCCATTCCAATGGGTCCTGATTTATACAGGGGATAAGTCTCCACTGACACGGTTATACCCCTGATCATTGCTATTAGTTACACTCACCTGAACAAACACATTACATCAGCAGCTTTGACTCTGATGGAAATAATGTGGTGGATAAAACACAATCATTTCAACGTCAATGACATTTTCTGAGTAAGACCTCTCTCGGAATAAACCTGAAATCTGTACTCATACTGGACGGATGCTACAATTATGCGAGGCGTCATTTATATTTTCCATATTATTGTATTGACCTTGTTCACTCCTGGCATTTCTATTGTAAATGTAACTGACCTGTCTGCAGTGGACACGGAATCCAGGGACAAAAGCAATCCTGTTTCACTCTGTTCCTGCCTTTTCCCAGTTAAAATGTGAACTTTGAGTCTCTGATTTGGGACCATGTTCAGGGTTACAGCCCAGAAACTACTGTGATTGATATTACGGGACAGACACTGTACGCATCCATTTGGGAGGCAGTCAGGTAGTGATAATATCAATGGTCACGTAATCCAGAGGCCCAACCTGATGGCCTGGGGACAGGGGTTCATATCCCACCACGGCAGCTATATAAAACAGAGGGAGCACCCTTTCTACGTATAAAGTGGAGGGAGCACTCTCTCTGTTATTAAGTTGGGGGCGATAAAGGAAAGAGGAGAAAGGGAAACTGAAACAAATGGGGAAATGAAGAGGGAGGGACAAATTGGAAGACAGTGAGAGACAGAAGAGATAGTGAAATGAGACCTTGACGGAACCCGAGTAACAATCCCCATTGTCTGCCCAGTCCGGTATTTGGGGTTTAATGTGAGAGTTTTGGGGCTGAGTGTCAGATGCGTGTTTGATATTTTCAAACTGCATTGACATTCCCAACAAAAGCAAGAGTTAAAGATTCAAAATTTACCAAATAAATGGCTCAAAGCATTGCTGTCCATGTACAGAGGGACGGAGAGATGGAGGGAGTGAGACACAGACGGAGAGAGACACAGACAAAGTGGGACAGAGACAGAGGAAGAGAGCGAGACAGAGCTGGAATGACAGAGAAAAAAGGAGAAACAGAGACAGAGGGGGACAGACAGAAAGGGAGGCAGGCAAATGCAGAGTGAGACAGACAGAAAGGGAGGCAGGCAGATGCAGAGGGAGAGAGACAGGGAGAAAGCGAGTGAGACAGATACAGAGGGAGAGAGACAGATGCAGAGAGAGAAAGGGAGAGAGAGACAGAGAGGGAGAGAGACAAACAGAGGGAGAAAAAGAGACAGAGGGAGAGGCAGACAGAGAGAGAGAGGGAGGGCGAGATTATAGGAAAAAAATTTCATCTAATAATGTTGAAAAAAGATAGAATTCAAAAGTAAAACTGGCCGTGTACAAGAACTAATTTTGAAAGGCCATATCAGGGGTTTATTGTGAGTGTTTTGGGGGCAAGTGTTGGATCAATGATTGATATTTTCAAACTGAAGTAGCATTTAATATTATTGAAAAAATATTATTAAACACTGACAAACTTTAGAAGCAGGGGAAATGGGATACAGTGTGTGAGGGGACCTTGACAGAATCTCAGTAACAATCCCCATTATCTGCACAGTCCTGTATTGGGGGTTTAGTGTGAGAGTTTAGGGGACGAGTGTTGAACAGCGTTGGATCTTTTCAAACTGCAGTGACGTTCCCAGCAAGGGCAAGATTGACAGATTCAAAATTAACCAAGGAATGGATAAAAACATTTCTGTCCAAGGAGAGAGAGAGATGGTGCTTGAGACCGAGTCATGGAAAGAGGCAGAGAAAGAGGGAGAGGGCGAGGGAGAGAGAGAGAGAGAGAGAGAGAGAGAGAGAGAGAAAGATGGGAAGAAACAAACATGAGTGGGAGAGACAGAGAGAGGATGAGACAAGTTGTAACAATCATTAACAATCCGCTTTATCTGCCCAGTCCTGTTTTTGGAGTTTAGTGTGAGTGTTTTAGGGGTGAATGTTGCATCCGTGTTTCATATTTTCAAACTGCAGTGCCATTCCCAACAAGGCTGTTAAAGTATATAAGAGCAGGGAGGTTATGCTGGAACTGTATATATTATTGCTGAAGCACCATAATGAGACCTCCCAGGGCAGGGACAGTGTGAGTATAGATACAGAGTAAAGCAGTGGATTTAGAGAAGGAGGGAGAGACGGGCAGAAAGAGTGAGGAGATACGGGGAGGTAGGCAGACTGTGGGAGAAACTTTACATCTAACCACGTGAAAAAAATAAATAATTAAAAATATAAATGGACTGCGCACTGAAACTACTGTCCGCACACAACAACTAAAGTGATGCACCATCCTAAATTGAAACTATATCGCCATTCCTTCACTGTTACTGGGTCAAAATCCTGGAACTCCCTTCCTAACAGCACTGTGGGTTTACCTACCCCACATGGACTGCAGCGGTTCAAGAAGGAGGCTCAACACCACCTTCTCAAGGGCAATTAGGAATGGCAATAAATGCTGGCCTGGCCAGTAACGCACACATCCAACAAATAAAGAAAGAAAATAAAAAGTTGACACCGAGTCACTTCAGGAGATATTAGATGAGACGGACAAAAACCTGGTCAAAGAGGTTGGTTTGAGGGAGCGTCTTCAAATAGGAAAGAGAATTAGTGAGACGGAGAGGTTTAGGAAAGGAATTCCAGAGTTAGGGCCTTGGCAGCTTGAGGGTACGGCCTCCAATGTTGGAACAATTCAAATTGAGGATGGTCAAGAGGCCAGAATTAGAGGATCACCGATATTGGCGGATTGCGGAGCTGGAGGAGATTGCAGAGATTGGGAGGGGTCATTTGTGGAAGACAGTTCCAAACTTCTACCACCCTTTGTATGTAGAAGTGTTTCTAAATTTCATCTTTGAAAGGGCTTTCAACTAATGTTTGATTTTCAGACTGTCCCCCCCGTCCGAGAAACTCCCTGTCGAATACTCACAGGGCAGGTTCGCACGGGGTCAGATACAGAGTAAAGATCTATCTACCAATGCCAGACTCACTGTTCCTCTGTCTCTTTCTCCTCATCTCTCACTGCCTGAGGCACCCTTTCTCTGCCTCTCTTTCTCCCTCTTCCCATCCTGAGAGCAAGAGGGAGAGATTGAGATAGTGTGCAGAGGGAGATAGAGAGCGAAAAGAGAGAGATGGATTTGGAAAGTGAGTAACAGAGAGAAGAAATAGGGTTTCAGAGTGTCGAAGAGAGGGGAAGCGAGAGATAGACATGGAGAGAGATTACCAGCAAGATAGTTTACCAGAGCTTACCTCTCTCTCTTTAGGGCTGATCAGTTTCGCAGTGGTTAGCACCACAGCCTGACAGCTCCAGCGACCTGGGTTCAATTCTGGGTACTGCCTGTGCGGAATTTGGAAGATCTCCCTGTGTCTGCGTGGGTTTTCTCCGGGTGCTCCTGTTTCCTCCCACAAGCGAAATGACTTGCAGGTTGGTCGGTAAATTGGCCATCATAAATTGCCAATGGTATAGGTAGGTGGTAGGGAAATATAGGGACAGGTGGGGATGTGGTAGGAATATGGGATTAGTGTTTGATCAGTATGAAATGGTTGGTTGATGATCGGCACAGACTCGGTGTGCTGAAGGGCCTGTTTCAGTGCTGTATCTCTAAAACTAAAACTAAAACTCTCTGTGCCTATCACTCCTTTCCAATTTGTTACCATCTCCATCTATTTTTTCCCTCGACCCCGATGTTTCACACTCCATGCCTCTCGCTCGTATGTCTGTGTATACTGCAGTGAAAGATTACATCAAATTATTATGTTTTACATTTGCTCTTTCAATCTAACTGAACAATCGCTCTGTCTGGGAACAGAGGGGCCTTGGAGTGACTGTCCACTGATTCCTGAGGGTAAAAGGACAGGTGGTTAAGAAGGCTTATGGAATACTTTAAAATAAAAGCAAGAAATGCTGGAACCACTCAGCAGGTCTGGCAGCATCTGCGAAAAGAGAAGCAGAGTTAACGTTTCGGGTCATTGACCCTTCTTCGGAACTCTTTCCTTTATTGGCCGATGTAGAGAATATAAGAGCAGGGAGGTTATGCCAGAACTGTATAAAACACTAGTTAGACCACAGCTAGAGTACTGTGTACAGTTCTGGTTAACACATTACAGGAAGGATGTGATGACACTGGAGAGGTGACAGAGGACATTAACAGAGGATTTTGTCAGGAATTGAGAAATTTAACTATGAGTAAAGATTGGATGGGCTGGAATTGTTTTCTTTGGAACAAAGAAGGTTGAAGGGAGGAGTTAATTGAGGTGCATAAAATAATGACGGGCCTAGATAGAGTGGATAGGAAGGGCCCATTTCCCAAAACAGAGGCGTCAATAACCATGGGCATAGATTACAAGATTTCCACACCAATATCATGTGGGTGTGATGGCTTCCATGGTGGAATAACTGGCTGGATGTTTAAATGGAGCGTTTTCCTTCCTGATCATCAAAACTGGCCGCCTGGGCCCCAACTTCATCCACATTTCTCCCACTCCACCAATATGTCACTCGACATACCTATCTTTCTCTGTTTGCTTGCACAACAGTAAAGGATTACATTAAATGAATATATCTTACATTCTGCCTTTCAATCCACCTCAACAATCTCTCTCTCTCCAAAATTGTCCCTCTCAACAGCACTCTCTCTATCTCCATATCTCAGCCTCTCTCCCTCTGTCTCCCTCTTAATGTCAGAGATAGCAGGAGCGAGAGACAGAGAGAGACACAGAGAACAACCCCAGCTTCTCCAATCTATCCACGTAACTGAAGTCCCTCATCCCTGGAACCATTCTTGTGAATCTTTTCTGCACCCTCTCTAATGCCCCTACATTCTTCCTGAAGTACGGTGTCGAGAATTGGACAATGCTCCAGTTGACGGCAAACCAGCGTTTTACAAAGGTCACATTTTCCATACTTTTGTATTCAATGTCTCTATTTATAATCTCAGGACCCCTTCTGCCGTTTAAACACTTTCTGAAACTTCCCTGCCACCTTCAGTGATTGGTGCACAAGTACCACCCAGATGTGTCTGTTCCTGCACCTCCTTTAGATTTCTATCCTTGACTTTATATCATCTCTCCTCCTTTTTCCAAACCGTGGAGGCGGATGATGCGGGAATGGTTCTTCATGAATATAGGGCAACTGTCTTCACAACAGAGGGGACGACACGGACATTGTAGTCAATGAGGAGGGGTTTGAAATATTGAATGGGATAAAAAGTGAGAGTGGAAATATTAACGGGTTTAGCATCTTTGAAAGCTGATAATTCACCAGGCTCAGACTGTTTACAGGTGCAAAGGAGGAAATAGCAGAGGCTCTGACCATCATTTTCCAATCCTTGCTGGTTATAGTCATGCTGCCAGAGGACTGGAGGACTGCGTATGTTGCACTGTTGATTAACAAGGGAGAAAGTAATAGACTGAGTAATTACAGGCCACCAAGCCTAATCACAGTGGAGTGCACTTTATTGGGCACAAGGGAATGATTAATTCTTTTCTAGTACTGTGTGTCTCAGTGTCTCCATGTGTGTGTCTCTGTCACAATTTGAGCACTATCCTTACATTGATGAGGAGTCGGTCTCTGGAATAAATGTCCCAGTGTTGTGGTAAGATAAAATGGCCTCCGAGAACCATCCGAAAATGGCTGACTAATGTTTGTGGATTTCCACAGATATTTGAGAAAGGAGAGAGAGAGAGAGACAGACAGACAGAAAGAGAGACAAAGAGAGAGACACAGACCAAGACACAGATAATGATAGCAAGATATTTGTCACTGGACAGAGGAAGAGGAGGAGGCCATTTGGCCCCTCAACCCTCTTCTGTCATTCAATGAGCTCATGGCTGATGTGTGATCTAACTCCATGTACCTATCTTTGCCCATTAATACCTTTGGTTGACCAAAATCTATTGAACTCAGATTTGAAAAACTAACAAGTGTCTCAGCATCAATTGCCGTTTGTGGGAGAGAGTTCCAAACTGATACCACACCTGGTGTGTTGAAGTGTTTCTTCATTTCACTCCTGAAAGGTTTTTAGACTAGGTTTAGATTTTTAGACTACGCCCCCAAGTTCCTGACTCCGCAGCCAGTGGGAATTGTTACTCTCTGTCCACCCTATCAGTTTCCCTTATTATCTTGAAAACATTCATCAAATCATCCCACAACCTTCCAAATTCCAGGGAAAGGACATGTTGGAGCAGAAGGGGAGACTGGAGCAGATGGTTTGGGAAAGTGGATAAACTGAAGCAATGGATGAGGAGACTGAGGATACAATGCAGTGAGAGGAGAGGCTGAGATTCACAGGGAGAGACTGCAGCAGAGTGTTAGAGGAAATCTAATCTGTAGATCCCAGTAATACAACTCAATTCATACATTCAAACAATAATCCCTGTGGTAATTGGTGTTGGAGAACAGTTCATTGTTTCTACAATATAGTCAATATATTTAGTTTGTACAGGCTATTAAATATAAATTTAAATATATTTCTGATATCAGCCTCACTCTTTATTGAATTCAGCAGTCACAGAGATTTTAAAGTGCATTATTTAAATAAAGAATTGCCATCAGTGATGAACTGATTCTATTCTGTTTATTCAGTCACTAAGTAAGGAATAGGAACTTTCAACAGAACAAAATGAGGACCTGACAGAAATCAACACAGAGGATCAAGTCCAACAGGAAAATGAACACAATCTGACAACAGACAATTTCAACTCACAGTTTCTCTCACTAATTGTTCTGGACATTCCAGCACTTTATGATAGTGAATTATTCACACTGCTGCTTCTTTCTCTTTCTCTTTACTTCTGCATTTCTTTTCCCATCGGTTTCGTTCTCCCTGCTCCTTTTCTCCTTCCCTCTCTCTCCGGAATACTCACACCCTGTAAAATCTTACTGAATGCTGCTTTTCACATATGATTTATTCCTACCATTATGTGCCTGTGTTCTGTTCACCGGCCCCAGGTTCAATGATTCTATTCTCAGAGTCAGTTTGTTCAATGGTGAAACCTCTGTGAATAATTTAATGTATCTACAGAACACTCAAGTCTCCACCTGTTCACCCACACTCTTCACTTCATCTGCAATACATGGAATAAACAGGATCGAAAGCTACTTCCACACAAACCTCACAATCATTGAATTTCCTTCTCCTGGAATTATAAAGTAATCTGTTAGAATGTGGGATTGTTTAATTAATAAAACACCAACATCAGCACTGCAGCTGATAATCTACAGATAAATGGAAAGACTCTTGATTCCAACTGATCGAGTGAAAACCAGTAAAACATCACATCGATACTTTCTATTTTACAATGTAGTCCAGTGACAGTGAAGTGTCCACAGTGAAGCAGAGAAGGAGAAGTAAAAGGGTCAGCAGCAAACTCAGTTCAGTAGCCAGACTTCTGAAGCAGCGTCAGACACACACAGAATGAAATAATATTTGATGACAGTGATAATCAATAAACACATTGAAATCCCAGTTAAACTGAGCCATGTTATTGGGGAGGGAGGACATTGTTCTCTCCCCTTGTAACACTGAGACCGTGAGATGTCTCATTATGAATAACCAAAATAAAGAAAATCATAAAAATATTCCAGGACCGGTGAGATCCACATCATCAAACTGTTAAAAGCTCCTGATGGTCTGATTATTGATCTCAACGGAGATACTTGATGTGAATGCAGTCAATAGACAGAATAATCCAGTAACAATGCCACGGTTACTGAAACCAATACAATAAAAGACATGACACAACTCCTGCAAAAATGAAAGAATAGACAACGAGGAGATTCCATCAGTAAATTGCTGGAAAAGAACAGGCGGCTGTGTAACACACACAGAGGAAAATAATACCGAGTACAGCAGCACA
Organism: Heterodontus francisci; assembly: GCF_036365525.1. NCBI lineage: Eukaryota > Metazoa > Chordata > Chondrichthyes > Heterodontiformes > Heterodontidae > Heterodontus > Heterodontus francisci. The sequence goes on from NW_027141098.1 coordinate 588,947, forward strand.
GTGAACACCGATTTACACCATTAACAGCTGAGATACTGGCTTACCAGGAAGTCCAATTGCTGCAAGTACAGAATAGTAAATGCCTTCTATCTGATGCATTACTGGATATCCTATTCCTGTGAGAAGCAGAGTCTTCTGTGAGCCTGGAATCCACAGCTCCAGCAGGCACTCTGAGCCGATCCATTCCAATGGGTCCTGATTTATACAGGGGATAAGTCTCCACTGACACGGTTATACCCCTGATCATTGCTATTAGTTTAGTTTAGTTTAGTTTAGTTTAGAGATACAGCACTGAAACAGGCCCTTCGGCCCACCGAGTCTGTGCCGACCATCAACCACCCAGTTATACTAATCCTACACTAATCCCATATTCCTACCACATCCCCACCTGTCCCTATATTCCCCTACCTATAAGAAATTTACAAATGGATATGGACAGGTTAAGTGAATGGGCCAAAATTTGGCAGATGGAGTTTAACGTGGATAAGTGTGAGGTTATCCATTTTGGTCGGAATAGAAAGGCAAATTATTATCGAAATGGAGAGAAAGTTCAGTGTACTTCAGTGCAGAGGGATCTGGGTGTCCTCGTGCATGACTCGCAGAAAACTAGTATGCAGGTACAGCAGGTAATAAGGAAGGCAAATGGAATTTTGGCATTTATTGCTAAAGGAATAGAGTATAAAATAGGGAAGCGTTGCTGCAACTGTACAAGGCATTAGTAAGACCGCACCTCGAGTATTTGGTCCCCTTGAGGAGGTGGGGGGGGGGGGGGATGTAGTTGCATTGGCGGCAGTTCAGAGGAGGTTCACTAGATTGAATCCAGAGATGAGGGGTTTCTCTTATGAAGAGAGATTGAGCAGTTTAGGCCTTTACTGAAGAATGAGAGGAGATCTAATTGAGGTATAAAAGATGATTAATGGGATTGACAAAGTAGATGTAGAGAGGATGTTACACTCACCTGAACAAACACATTACATCAGCAGCTTTGACTCTGATGGAAATAATGTGGTGGATAAAATCAATCATTTCAATGTCAATGACATTTTCTGAGTAAGACCTCCCTTGGAATAAACCTGAAAACTGTCCTCATACTGGACGGATGCTACAATTATGAGTGGCGTCATTTACATTTTCCATATTATTGTATTGACCTTGTTCACTCCTGGCATTTCTATTGTAAATGTAACTGATCTGTCTGCAGTGGACACTGAATCCAGGGACAAAAGCAATGCCGTTTTACTCTGTTCCTCTCTTTTTCCCAGTTAAAACGTGAACTTTGATGATCTGATTCAGGACCGTGTTCAGGGTTACAGCCCAGAAACTACTGTGAGTGATATTGAGGGACAGACTCTGTACACATCCATTAGGGAGGCAGTCGCATAGTGATAATATCACTGCATAAGTAATCCGGACGCCAAACCTTATGTGCTGGGGATAAGAGTTCAATACCCACCTTGGCAGCTGTCTAAAATAGAAGGTGCTCCCTCTCGATGCATAAAGTGGAGGGAGCTCCCTCTGTATGCACACAGTGGAAGAAGCTCCCTCTCTATGTATCAAGTGGAGGGAGTACCCTCTCTATGTATCAAGTGGAGGGAGCACCCTCTCTATGTACCAAGTGGAGGGAGCACCCTCTCTATGTATAAATTGGAGGGAACTCCCTCTCCATGTATCACGTGGAGGGAGCACCCTCTCCATGTATCATGTGGAGCGAGCTCCCACTCTATGCATAAAATAGTGGGAGCAACCCCTCTGCGCAGATAGTGGATGGAGCTCCCTCGCTCTGTATAAAGTGGAAGGAGCTACATCTCCATGAATAAAGTGGAGGGAGCTCCGTCATATACGTAAATTGGAGGAAGCACTCTCTATGTATAAAGTGGAGGGAGCTCCATCTCTATGTATAAAGTGGACGGAGCTCCCTCGCTATGCATAAAGTGGACGGAGCTCCATCCCTATGTATAAAGAGGAGGGAGCTTACTCTCAATGTAGAAAGTGGAGGGAGCTCCCTCTCTATGTATAAAGTGGAGGGAGCTCCCTCTCTATGTATAAAGTGGACGGAGCTCCCTCTCTATGAATAAGTGGAGGGAGCTCCATCTCTATGTATCCAGAGGAGGGAGCTCCCTCTCTATGTATCCAGAGGAGGGAGCTCCCTCTCTATGTATCAAGTGGAGGGAGCTCACGCTCTACGTATGCAGTGGAGTGAGTTCCCTCTCTATGTATAAAGTGGTCGGAGTTCCCTCACTATGGATAAAGTGGAGGGAGCTCCCTCTCTATGTATAAAGAGGAGGGAGCTCCCTCTCTATGTATAAAGTGGTGGGAGCTCCCTCTCTATGTATAAAGTGGACAGAGCTCCCTCTGTACGTATACAGTGGAGGGAGCTCCCTCTCTTTGTATAAAGTGGAGGGAGCTCCCTCTCTATGTATACAGTGTAGGGAGCTCCCTCTGTTCGTATAAAGTGGAGGGAGCACCCTCTCAAAGTATAAACTGGAGTGACCACCCTCTGTTGTTATACAGTTGAGCGAGCTCCCTCTCTGTGTATAAACTGGAGTGAGCACCCTCTGTCCGTTTCCAGTGGAGTCGGCTCCCTCTCTACGTATCAAGTGGAGGGAGCTCCCTCTCTATGTATCCAGAGGAGGGAGCTCCCTCTCCATGTATCGTGGAGGGAGCTCCCGCTCAACGAATACAGTGGAGTGAGTTCCCTCTCGATGTATCCAGTGGAGGGAGCTCCCTCTCTATGCATAAAGTGGAGGGAGCTCCCTCTCTATGTACACAGTGGAGGGAGCTCCCTCTATTCGTATAAAGTGGAGGGAGCTCCCTCTATTCGGATAAAGTGGACGGAGCTCCCTCTCTATGTGCAAAGTGGAGGGAGCTCCCTCTCGAAGTATAAAGTGGACGGAGTTCCCTCTCTCTATATAAAGTGGAGGGAGCTCCCTCTCTTTGTATAAAGTGGATGGAGCTCTCTCTCTTTGTATAAAGTGGAGGGAGCTCCTTCTCGAAGTATAAAGTGGACGGAGTTCACTCTCTATATATAAAGTGGAGGGAGCTCCCTCTCTATGTATAAAGTGGATGGAGCTCCCTCTCTCTGTATAAAGTGGAAAGAGCTCCCTCTCTATGTATAAAGTGGATGGAGCTCCATCTCTATCGATAAAGTGGAGGGAGCTCCCTCTCTATGTATATAGTGGACGGAGCAACCTCTCCATGTATAAAGTGGAGGGAGCTCCCTCTCCATGTATAAAGTGGAGGGAGCTCCCACTCTATGTATAAAGTGGAGGGAGCTCCCTCTCTATGTCTAAACTGGACGGAGCTCCCTCTCTAATTATAAAGTGGAGGGAGCTCCCTCTCCATGTATTAAGCGGACGGAGCTCCCTCTCTATGTATAAAGTGGAGGGAGCTCCCTTCCTATGTATAAAGTGGAGGGAGCTCCCTCACTATCTATAAAGAGGAGGGAGCGCCCTCTCTATGTATAAAGTGGCGGAGCTCCCTCCCTATGTATAAAGTGGAGGGATCTCCCTCTCTACGTATCCAGTGGAGGGAGCTCCCTCTGGACGTATAAAGTGGAGGGAGCTCCCTCTCCACGTATAAACTGGATTGAGCACCCTCTGTACGTTTCCAGTGGAGTCGGCTCCCTCTCTACGGATCAAGTGGAGGGAGCTCCCTCCCTATTTATCAAGTGGAGGGAGCTCCCGCTCTACGTATGCAGTGGAGTGAGTTCCCTCTCTATGGATAAAGTGGATGGAGCTCCCTCTCTATATATAAAGTGGAGGGAGCTCCCTCTCTACGTATAAAGTGGCCGGAGCTCCATCTCTATCGATAAAGTGGAGGGAGCTCCGTCTCTATGTATAAAGTGGACGGAGCTCCCTCTCGATGTATAAAGTGGAGGGAGCTCCCTCTCGATGTATAAAGTGGAGGGAGCTCCCTCTCGATGTATAAAGTGGAGGGAGCTCCCACTCTATGTATAAAGTGGAGGGAGCTCCCTCTCTATGTCTAAACTGGACGGAGCTCCCTCTCTATGTATGCAGTGGAGGGAGCTCCCTCTATTCGTATAAAGTGGAGGGAGCTCTCTCTCTCTGTATAAAGTGGACGGAGCTCCCTCTCTATGTGCAAAGTGGAGGGAGCTCCCTCTCGAAGTATAAAGTGGACGGAGTTCCCTCTCTATACATAAAGTGGAGGGAGCTCCCTCTCTATGGATAAAGTGGATGGAGCTCCCTCTCCATGGATAAAGTGGGTGGAGCTCCCTCTCTATGTATAAAGTGAATGGAGCTCCCTCTCTGTGTATAAAGTGGATGGAGCTCCCTCTCTCTGTATAAAGTGGAAGGAGCTCCCTCTCTAGGTATAAAGTGGATGGAGCTCCCTCTCTATATATAAAGTGGAGGGAGCTCCCTCTCTGTGTATAAAGTGGCCGGAGCTCCATCTCTATCGATAAAGTGGAGGGAGCTCCCTCTCTATGTATAAAGTGGACGGAGCTCCCTCTCGATGTATAAAGTGGAGGGAGCTCCCTCTCGATGTATAAAGTGGAGGGAGCTCCCTCTCGATGTATAAAGTGGAGGGAGCTCCCACTCTATGTATAAAGTGGAGCGAGCTCCTCTCTATGTCTAAACTGGACGGAGCTCCCTCTCCATGTATAAAGTGGAGGGAGCTCCCTCTCTCCATATAAAGTGGAGAGAGCTCCCTCTCTATGTATAAAGTGGAGGTAGCTCCCTCTCTCCATATAAAGTGGAGGGAGCTCCCTCTCTAATTATAAAGTGGAGGGAGCTCCCTCTCCATGTATTAGGCGGACGGAGCTCCCTCTCTATGTATAAAGAGGACGGAGCGCCCTCTCTATGTATAAAGTGGACGGAGCTCCCTCCCTATGTATAAAGTGGAGGGATCTCCCTCTCTACGTATCCAGTGGAGGGAGCTCCCTCTGGACGTATAAAGTGGAGGGAGCTCCCTCTCTACGTATAAACTGGATTGAGCACCCTCTGTACGTTTCCAGTGGAGTCGGCTCCCTCTCTACGTATCAAGTGGAGGGAGCTCCCTCTCTATGTATCCAGAGGAGGGAGCTCCCTCTCTATGTATCCAGAGGAGGGAACTCCCTCTCTATGTATCAAGTGGAGGGAGCTCCCGCTCTACGTGTGCAGTGGAGTGAGTTCCCCCTCTATGTATAAAATGGTCGGAGTTCCCTCTCTATGGATAAAGTGGAGTGAGCTCCTTCTCTATGTATAAAGCGGAAGGAGCTCCCTCTCTATGAATAAAGTGGACGGAGCTCCCTCTGTACGTATACAGTGGAGGGAGCTCCCTCTCTTTGTATAAACTGGAGGGAGCTCCCTCTCTTTGTATACAGTGTCGGGAGCTCTCTCTGTTCGTATAATGTGGAGGGAGCACCCTCTCAACGTCTAAACTGGAGTGACCACCCTCTGTTGTTATACAGTTGAGCGAGCTCCCTCTCTGTGTATAAACTGGAGTGAGCACCCTCTGAACGTTTCCAGTGGAGGGAGCTACCTCTCTATGTATAAAGTGGAGGGAGCTCCCTCTCTACGTATCAACTGGAGTGAGCACCCTCTGTCCGTTTCCAGTCGAGTCGGCTCCCTCTCTACGTATCACGTGGAGGGAGCTCCCTCTCTATGTATCCAGAGGAGGGAGCTCCCGCTCCATGTATCGTGGAGGGAGCTCCCGCTCAACGTATACAATGGAGTGAGTTCCCTCTCGATGTATCCAGTGGAGGGAGCTCCCTCTCTATGTATAAAGTGGAGGGGGCTCCCTCTCTATGTATACAGTGGAGGGAGCTCCCTCTATTCGTATAAAGTGGAGGGAGCTCCCTCTATTCGTATAAAGTGGACGGAGCTCCCTCTCGATGTGCAAAGTGGAGGGAGCTCCCTCTCGAAGTATAAAGTGGACGGAGTTCCCTCTCTATATATAAAGTGGAGGGAGCTCCCTCTCTATGTATAAAGTGGATGGAGCTCCCTCTCTATGTGTAAAGTGGAGGGAGCTCCCTCTCGAAGTATAAAGTGGACGGAGTTCCCTCTCTACATATAAAGTGGAGGGAGCTCCCTCTCTATATATAAAGTGGCCGGAGCTCCATCTCTATCGATAAAGTGGAGGGAGCTCCCTCTCCATGTGTAAAGTGGAGGGAGCTCCCTCTCGATGTATAAAGTGGAGGGAACTCCCTCTTGATGTATAAAGTGGAGGGAGCTCCCACTCTATGTATAAAGTGGAGGGAGCTCCCTCTCTATGTCTAAACTGGACGGAGCTCCCTCTCTATTTATGAAGTGGAGGGACCTCCCTCTCTCCATATAAAGTGGAGGGAGCTCCCTCTCTAATTAGAAAGTGGAGGGAGCTCCCTCTCTAATTATAAAGTGGAGGGAGCTCCCTCTCCATGTATTAAGCGGACGGAGCTCCCTCTCTATGTATAAAGTGGAGGGAGCTCCCTCCCTATGTATAAAGTGGAGGGAGCTCCCTCTCTATGTATAAAGAGGAGGGAGCGCCCTCTCTATGTATAAAGTACACGGAGCTCCCTCCCTATGTATAAAGTGGAGGGATCTCCCTCTCTACGTATCCAGTGGAGGGAGCTCCCTCTGGACGTATAAAGTGGAGGGAGCTCCCTCTCCACGTATAAACTGGATTGAGCACCCTCTGTATGTTTCCAGTGGAGTCGGCTCCCTCTCTACGTATCAAGTGGAGGGAGATCCCTCTCTATGTATCCAGAGGAGGGAGCTCCCTCTCTATGTATCCAGAGGAGGGAGCTCCCTCTCTATTTATCAAGTGGAGGGAGCTCCCGCTCTACGTATGCAGTGGAGTGAGTTCCCTCTCTCTGTATAAAGTGGTCGGAGTTCCCTCTCTATGGATAAAGTGGAGGGAGCTCCCTCTCTATGTATAAAGCGGAAGGAGCTCCCTCTCTATGTATAAAGCGGAAGGAGCTCCCTCTCTATGTATAAAGCGGAAGGAGCTCCCTCTCTGTGTATAAAGTGCAGGGAGCTCCCTCTCTATGTATAAAGTGGAAGGAGCTCCCTCTGTACGTATACAGTGGAGGGAGCTCCCTCTCTTTGTATAAAGTGGAGGGAGCTCCCTCTCTATGTATACAGTGTAGGGAGCTCCCTCTCTATGTATACAGTGGAGGGAGCACCCTCTCAACGTAGAAACTGGAGTGACCACCCTCTGTTGTTATACAGTTGAGCGAGCTCCCTCTCTATATATAAACGGAGTGAGCACCCTCTGAACGTTTCCAGTGGAGGGAGCTCCCTCTGTTCATATAAAGTGGAGGGAGCTCCATCTCTACGTATACAGTGGAGGGAGCTCCCTCTCTTTGTATAAAGTGGAGGGAGCTCCCTCTCTATGTATACAGTGTAGGGAGATCCCTCTCTATGTATACAGTGGAGGGAGCACCCTCTCAACGTAGAAACTGGAGTGACCACCCTCTGTTTTTATACAGTTGAGCGAGCTCCCTCTCTATATATAAACGGAGTGAGCACCCTCTGAACGTTTCCAGTGGAGGGAGCTCCCTCTGTTCATATAAAGTGGAGGGAGCTCCATCTCTACGTATAAAGTGGAGGGAGTACCCTCTGTACGTAGACAGTTGAGGGAGCTCCTTCTCTACATATGAAGTGAAGGGCGGTTAAGGACTAATTAGAGAGGGAAATGTAAACAAATGGAGAATTGGACAGAAGAACGAAGTGAAAGACTGAGGGACAGTAGAGTTAGTGAAATTAGACCTTGACAGAACCCCAGTAACAATATCCATTGTCTGACCCGTCTGGCATTGGGGATTTAGTGTGTGTTTTCGGGCTGAGTTTTTGCTCAAACTACAGTGACATTCCCAACAAATTCACGAGTTGCAGATGCAAAATTAACCACGGAATGGCTCGCAGCATTGCTGTCCATGGAGAGAGGGAGAGAGAGATGGTGGGAGAGAGACACAGACAGAATGGAACAGAGACAGAGGGAGAGAGAAAGAGAGCTAGACGGTGAAATACATAGAGGGAGACAGATCCAGAGGGAGAGAGACAGACAGAGAGAAGGAGGGAGAAAGACAGAGGGTGAAACAGAGACTGAGGGAGAGACAGACAGAGAGAGTGTGACAGGGTGGGATTAAATGAGAAACTTTAGATCTAATAATGTTTGAAAAAAGATAAAATGAAAAACTAAAACTGGCTGTGTGCAAAAACTAAATTTGAAAGGAAACATTTGGGGTTTAGTGTGAGTGTTTTGGAGGCAACTGTTGGATCAGTGTTTCATATTTTCAAACTGCAGGGACATTTATTGTTGTTGACGATATATTATCAAAAATTGACAAACTTTAGAAGTCGGGGAAAGGGGAGAGAGGGTGTGAGGGGACCTTTACAGAACCTCAGGAACAATCCCCATTATCTGCACAGTCCTGTATTGGGGGTTTAGTCTGAGAGTTTAGGGGGCGAGTGTTGATCAGTGTTTGATATTTTCAAACTGCAGTGACGTTCCCAGCAAGGGCAAGATTTCCACGTTCAAAGTTACTGCGTGAGGATGGAGTGCCAGTGGGGAAATGAGAAGGTGTTTTACAGAGATGGAATCCAATGGGTTAATTGGGAATTTGTCTCCAGACTGTTGTTTGGGAAGGTTCGTGGAGAGCGGGATGTTGCTCTGGGTTCAGAGGACCGACAGGGACTGTTCCCACATGGGAAAAGGCTGAAAACTGCAGCGCTGAGTTTGACTATCAGCCATGATCTACAATGGTGGAGCAGGCTCGAAGGGCTGAATGGCCTCGTCCTGCTTCCATATTCCAATATTCCTATCAGGTTGGGCAAGACAGCTGGAGGTGGAGCCAGTGAGTGAGATTGGGAGGGAGAGAAGGAAAAGGACAGGTTAGAGCTGGAGGGGAGACTGGAGCAGATAGTTTGGGAAAGTGGATAAACTGAAGCAATGGATGAGGAGACTGAGGATTCAATACAGTGAGAGGAGAGGCTGAGATTCACAGAGAGAGACTGCAGCAGAGTGTTAGAGGAAATCTAATCTATAGATCCCAGTAATACAACTCAATTCATACATTCAAACAATAATCCCTGTGGTTATTGGTGTTGGAGAACAGTTCATTGTTTCTACAATATAGTCAATATATTTAGTTTGTACAGGCTATTAAATATAAATGTAAATATATTTCTGATATCAGCCTCGCTCTTTATTGAATTCAGCAGTCATAGAGATTTTAAAGTGCAGTATTTAAATAATGAATTACCATCAGTGATGAACTGATTCTATTCTGTTTATTCAGTCACTAAGTCAGGAATAGGAACCTTCTACAAAACAAAATGAGGATCTGACAGAAATCAACACAGAGGATCAAGTCCAACAGGAAAATGAACACAATCTGACAACAGACAAATTCAACTCACAGTTTCTCTCACTAATTGTTCTGGACATTCCAGCACTTTCTGACAGTGAATTATTTACACTGCTGCTTCTTTCTCTTTAATTTTGCTTTTCTTTTCCAACCGGTTTCGTTCTCCCTGCTCCTTTTCTCCTTCCCTATCTCTCCGGAATACTCACACCCTGTAAACTGTTACTTAATGTGCTTTTCACATATGATTTATTCCTAACATTCTGCATCTGTGTTCTGTTCACCTGCCCCAGTTTCAGTGATTCTATTCTCAGAGTCAGATTGTTCAATGGTGAAACCTCTGTGAATAATTTCATGTATCTACAGAACACTCAAGTCTCCACCTATTCACCTACACTCTTCACTTCATCTACGATACATGGAATAAACAGGATCGAAAGCTACTTCCACACAAACCTCACAATCAGTGAAATTCCCTTTCCTGGAATTATAAAGTAATCTGTTCGAATGTGAGATTGTTTAATTAATAAAACACCAACATCAGCGCTGCAGCTGATAATCTACAGATAAATGGAAAGACTCTTGATTCCAACTTATCGAGTGAAAACCAGTAAAACATCACATCAATACTTTCAATTTTACAATGTATTCCAGTGACAGTGAAGGTCCACAGTGAAGCAGAGAAGGAGAAATGAAAGTGTCAGCAGCAAACTCAGTTCAGTAGCCAGACTTCTGAAGCAGCGTCAGACACACACAGAATTAAATAATATTTGATAACAGTGATAATCAATAAATACTTTGAAATCCAAGTTAAACTGAGCCATGTTACTGGGGAGGGAGGTTCTGTCCCCTTGTAACACTGAGACAGTGAGATGTCTCATTATGAATCACCGAAAAAAATCAAAAATATTCCAGGACCGGTTGGATCCACATCATGAAAATGTTAAAAACTCCTAATGGTCTGATTATTGATCCGAACTGAAACATCTCATTCCAATACATTCAATACACAGAATAATCCAGTAACAATGCCACAGTTCCTTAAAACAATACCATTAAACACATAATACAGTTCCTGCAAGAATGAAAGAGTAGACAAAGAGGAGATTCCATCAGTAAATTGCTGGAAAAGAACAGGCGGCTGTGTAACACACACAGAGGGAAATAATACCCAGTACAGCAGCACAGTTAATATCTATTTACACCATTAACTTCTGAGATACTACTTACCAGGAACTCCAATTGCTGCAAGTACAGGATAGTAAATGGATATGAACTGAAAGATAACTGGATATCCCATTTCTGTGAGAAGCAGGGAATTCTATTAGCCAGGAATCCACAGCTTCACCAGGCACTCTGAGCTGATCCATTCCAATGGGTCCTGATTTACACAGGGGATAAATCTCCACTGACACGGTTAGACCCCTGATCATTGCTATTAATTACACTCACCTGAACAAACACATTACATCAGCAGCTTTGACTCTGATGTAAATAATGTGGTGGATAAAACACAATCATTTCACTGTCAATGACATTTTCTTCGTAAGACCTCTCTCGGGAATAAACCTGAAATCTGTACTCATACTGGACGGATGCTTCAATTATGAGTGGCGTCATTTACATTTTCCATATTATTGCATTGACCTTGTTCACTCCTGGCTTTTCTATTGTAAATGCAACTGATCTGTCTGCAGTGGACACTGAATCCAGGGACAAAAGCAATCCCGTTTCACTTTGTTCCTGCCTTTTAACAGTTAAAATGTGAACTTTGAGGATCTGATTCAGGAACATGTTACGGCCCACAAAATACTGTGGGTGATATTGGGGGACAGACATTGCCTACATCCATTAGAGAGGCTGTCGCATAATAATAACATCACTGGTCAAGTAATCCAGAGGCCCGACCTAATGGGCTGGGGACAGGGGTTCAAAGCCCACCATGGCAACTGTATAAAATAGAGGGTGCTCCCTCTCTATGTATAAACTGAACGGAGCACCCTCTCTTGAATAAACTGGAGCAAGCTCCATCTCGGTGCATAAACTGGAGCGAGCTCCCTCTCCGCATATAAGCTGGAGCGAGCTCCCTCTCCATGAATAAGCTGGAGCGAGCTCCCTCTCTGCGCATAAGCTGGAGCGAGCTCCCTCTCCGCGCATAAGCTGGAGCGAGCTCCCTCTCCACGCATAAGCTGGAGAGAGCTCCCTCTCTCTTTATAAAGTGGATGGACCTCCCTCTCTACGTATGAAGTGGAGGGAGCTCCCCTTCTATAGAGAAAGTGAAGGGAGCTCCCCCTGTACGTGTAAAGTTGAGGGAGCTCCCTCTCTGCATGTAATGTGGAGGGCGATTAAGGACAAAGGGGAGATGGAAATGTAAACAAATGGAGAAATGGAGAGAGGGACGAGATGAAAGACAATGAGAGAGAGAAGAGATAGTTAAGTGAGAGCTTGACAGAACCCCAGAAACCATCCCATTGTCTGACCAGTCCGGTATTGGGGATTTAGTGCGAGTGTTTTAGGGCTGACTGCTGACTCAGTGTTTGATATTTTCAAATGTGACATTCCCAACATGCACAAGAGTTACTGTCTAGGGAGAGAGGGAGTGAGAGATGGAGGGAGACAGACACAGACAGAGTGGGACAAAGATAGAGGGAGAGAAAGAGAGAGTGAGAGGAAGAAAGACAAAGTGAGAGACAGAAACAGACAGAGATGAGGAGAGAGAAAGACAGAGGGTGAAACAGAGACTAAGGGAGAGACAGACAGAGAGAGTGTGTGGCAGGGCGAGATTATGGGAGAAACTTCAGATCTAATAATGGTTGAAAAAAGATAAAATTAAAAACTGAAATTGGCTGTGTGCAAGAACTAAATTTGAAAGGAAACATTTGGGGTTTAGTGGGAGTACTTTGGAGGCAGCTGTTGGATCAGTGTTTCATATTTTCAAACTGCAGGGACATTTATTGTTGTTGAAAATATATTATCAAAAATGTACAAACTTTAGAAGTAGGGGAAAGGGGAGAGAGGGTGTGAGGGGACCTTGACAGAACCTCAGTAACAATCTCTATTATCTGCACAGTCCTGTATTGGGGATCTAGTCTGAGAGTTTAGGGGGCGAGTGTTGGATCAGTGTTTGCTATTTTCAAACTGCAGTGACGTTCCAAGCAAGGGCAAGAATTGAAGGTTCAAAATTAACCAAGAAATGGATAAAAACATTTCTGTCCAGGGAGAGAGAGTTGGGGAGATGGTGTGAGAGAGGCACAGGCACAGTCATGGACTGCGGTGGAGAAAGAGGGAGAAGGAGATAGAGGGAGAGAGAGAAAGAGATGGAGAGAGACAGACATGAGAGGCAGAGACAGATAGAGGATGAGACAAGATGTAACAGTCAGTAACAATCCTCATTATCAGCCCAGTCATGTGTTGGGAGTTTAGTGTGAATGATTTACGAGTGAGTCTTGGATGAGTTTTTGATATTTTCAAACTGCAGTGACCTTTCCAACAAGGCAGGGATAGAATAGAAGCGCAGGGAGGTTACGCTGAAACTGAATAACCCATTGGTTAGACCACAAGTTGAGTACTGTGTGCAGTTCTGATCACATCATTACAGAAAGGATGTAATTGCACTGGAGAGGGTACAGAGGAGATTTATGAGGATGTTGCCAGGTCTGGAAAAATGTAGCTTTGAAGAAATATCGGCTAGGCTTGTTATAGAACATTACAGCGCGGTACAGGCCCTTCGTCCCTCGATGTTGCGTCGACCTGTGAAACCATCTGACCTAAACTATTCCATTTTCATCCATATGTCTATCCAATGACCACTTAAATGCCCTTAAAGTTGGCGAGTCTACTACTGTTGCAGGCAGGGCGTTCCACACCCCTACTACTCGCTGAGTAAAGAGACTACCTTGGACATCTGTCCTATATCTGTCACCCCTCAACTTAAATCTATGTCCCCTCGTGTTTGCCACCGAGGAAAAAGACTCTCACTATCCACCCGATCTAACCCTCTGATTATCTAATATGTCTCTATTAAGTCACCTTTCCTCCTCCTTCTCTCTAACGAAAACAACCTCAAGTCCCTCAGCCTTTCCTCATAAGACCTTCCCTCCATACCAGGCAACATCCTAGTAAATCTCCACTGCACCCTTTCCATAGCATCCACATCCTTCCTGTAATGCGGTGAACAGAGAAGTCTGAGGGGAGATCTGATTGAAATGTGAAGGGCTTGGATAGAGTGGAGGTGAATGGTCTAGTCACCTTAGCAGAGAGCTCAGTGACGAAGGGGCATAGACTTAAAGTGATTGGTAGAAATATTGGAAGGGAGATGAGGAAAATATTTTTCACCCAGACGGTGGTGAGGGTCTGGAACAGACGGCCTGAAAGGGTAATTGACGCGTAAAACCTCAACTCATTCAAAACGAGTCTGGATATGCACCGAAAGTGCCAGAATCTACAGGGCGACAGACCAAATGGTGGCAGGTGGGATCAGAATAGGTGAATCGTTTTTCCAGCCAGCACAGACACGATGGGCCAAGTTGCCTCTTTATTTGCTTTAAATTTTCTATGATTCTAAAGGAAAGAGTTACTGTTGCAAAATTAACCAAGAAATGTCTGAAAGCATTGCTTTCCTGGGACAGAGAGACGATTGGAGAGCTGAAAGGAGGGAGAGAGAGAGACAGAGTGAGGCAAAGAGGGAGATCCAGAGAGAGAGGGACAGACAGAGAGATGGGAGAGACAGAGAGAGGGGGAGAGGGGGGAGACAGAGACACAGCGAGACGGGGAAACAGACAATTAGGAGTAGGGAGAGAAAGAAACAGGGGCGAGAGAGAGACAGGGAAGGCAGAGGGGAGTGAAAGACAGTCAGAGAGGGAGTGGCACAGAGAGATAGAGAGAGGGAGCGGTTGAGGGAGAGAGAGGGAGGGACAGAGGGAGAGGGAAAGACAGACAGAGGGACAGATGGAGATGGAGAGACAGAGAGGGAGAGAAAGATTGGGACAGACAGGGATTGGAGGAGACAGGAATAGAGGGAGAGAAAGACAGACAGAGAGAGAGACAGACAGATAGAGAGGCAGAGAGAGAGATGGCGGAAGGGACAGGAGGTAGGGCAGAGGCAGGGACAGAGAGAGAGCCGGGGACACCGAGAGAGAGAGATAGGACAAAGAGAGAGAAAGAGAGAGAGAGAAAGAAAGGGAGTAAAGATGGAAACGTAGAGAGAGAGAGTGACAGAGCTTGGGGGAGACGACAACAGCAACTTTAGGTCAGTATTTTAACTTTGGTGGTGTGAAAACCTCTAGAGAAAATAATTCGGGTCAACATCAATAGTCACATGGACAAATACGAGTTAATTAAGGAAAGACAGTATGGATTTCATAAGGGAAAATCATGTTTAACGAACTGGCTGGAGATTTTTGAGGAGGTAAGAGAGAGGGTTGATGAGGGCAATGTTGATGTGGTGTACATGGATTTTCAAAAGACGTTTGATACAATGCCACACAACAGACGTGAGAGCAAACTTATAGCTCATAGAATAAATACGACGGTAGCAACATGGATACGGAATGGGCTGAGTGGCAGGAAACAAAGAGTAGTGATTAATGGATGTTTTTGAAGCTGGAGGAAGGTTTGTAGTGGAGTTCCCCAGGGGTCAGTGTTGGGACCCTTGAGTTTCTTGATATATATTAATGACCGAGACCTCGGTGTACAGGGCACAATTTCAAAGTTTGCAGATGATATGAAACTTGGAAGCATTGTGAACTGTGAGGAGGATAGTGACGACTTTCAAAAGGACATAGACAAGTTGGTGGAATGGGCAGGCAGGTGGCAGATGAAGTCCAATGCATAGAAATGTGAAGTGATTCATTATGGTAGGAAGAACATGGAGTGACAATATAGAAAAAAGGGAACAATTCTCAAGGGGGTGCAGGAGCAGAGCGACCTGGATGTATATGAGCACAAGTCATTGAAGTTTTTCGGACAGGTTGAGAGAGCAGTTAATAAAGCATACAGTATCCTGGGATTTATGAATAGGCGCATAGAGTACAAGAGCAAGGAGGTAATGTTGAACTTGTATAAGACACTAGTTCGTCCTCTGCTGGAGTATTGCTTCGATTTCTGAGTGCAGCATGAGGGAAAGACGTGAGGGCATTGGAGGGAGGACAGAAGAGATTCACGAGAATGGTTCCAGGGATGAGGAATTTCAGTTATGAAGATAGATTGGAGAAGTTAGGACTGTTTTCCTTGGAGACAAGAAGGCTGAGAGGTGATTTGATAGAGGGATTCAAAATTATCAGGGATCTGGACAGAGTAGATCGGGAGACACTGCTCCCACTTGTGAACGGTTCGAGAACAAGATGATACAGACAGAAAATATTTGGTAAGAGAAGCAAAAGTGAGATGAGGAAAAACTTTTTCATGCAGTGAGTGGTTAAGGTCTGGAATGCGCTGCCTGAGAACGTGATGGAGACAGGTATAACTGAAGCATTCAAAAGGAAATTAGACAGTGATATGAAAAGGAAGAATGTGCAGGGTTATGGGGAGAAGGCAGGGGTAATGGAACTGAGTGAAATGCACTCTCGGAAAACCAGTGCAGACATGATGGCCCGAATGGCCTCATGAAGCACTGCAACACCTCTCTGACAGAGGCAGAGAGAGAAAGGGGGAGAGACAGAGAGAGAGAGGGAGAGGGAGAGGGAGCATATGAGAGAAACAGAGACAGAGAGGGTGAAACAGAGAGAGGGAGAGGCAGCGGCAAAGTGTGGGAGGGTGAGGCAGAGAGAAATAGACAGACAGACAGAGGGAGACAGAGAGACAGAGACATAGAGGGAGAGAGACAGAGACATAGAGAGAGAGAGGGAGGGAGAAAGAGCGAGAGAGGGAGAGAGAGAGAGAATGACAGATAGTGAGGTAGAGAAAGAGACAGAGTGGGAGGGAGAGATGATAGGAGAGAAAATCAGTTATGAATTGAGACAGAATAAGAGCGAGAGAGGGATGGAGAGACAGGGACAGAGAGAGGTAGAAAGAGAGACAAGAGACAGAAAGAGAGGAGAGGCAGGGAAAGGGAGAGCGAGAAAGAGAGAGAGAGAATCTCACGGTGAACATTTACTAATTACCGACCCTGACAGCAACACTCCGTGCGGAGATACTATAATAACAGACCCACTCAGTGACTCTCCCTGTGGAGATACTATAATAACAGACCCACTCAGTGACTCTCCCTGTGCAGATACCAGAATAACAGACCCACTCAGTGACTCTCCCTGTGGAGAAACTAAAATAACAGATCCACTCAGTGACTCTCCCTGTGGAGATACTATAATAACAGACCCTCTCCCAGTGGAGATACTATAATAACAGACCAACTCAGAGACTCTCCCTGTGGAGATACTATAATAACAGACCAACTCAGAGACTCTCCCTGTGGATATACTATAATAACAGACCCACTCAGTGACACTCCCTGTGGAGATACTATAATAACAGACCCACTCAGTG
Source organism: Heterodontus francisci (assembly GCF_036365525.1). Lineage (NCBI taxonomy): Eukaryota > Metazoa > Chordata > Chondrichthyes > Heterodontiformes > Heterodontidae > Heterodontus > Heterodontus francisci. The sequence continues at coordinate 605,712 of NW_027141098.1, forward strand.
ACTGTCCCTGTGGAGATACTATAATAACAGACCCACTCAGTGACTGTCCCTGTGGAGATACTATAATAACAGACCCACTCAGTGACTGTCCCTGTGGAGATACTACAATAACAGACCCACTCAGTGACTGTCCCTGTGGAGATACTATAATAACAGACCCACTCAGTGACTCTCCCTGTGGAGATACTATAATAACAGACCCACTCAGTGACTCTCCCTGTGGAGATACTATAATAACAGACCCACTCAGTGACTCTCCCTGTGGAGATACTATAATAACAGACCCACTCAGTGATTCTCCCTGTGGAGATACTATAATAATGGAAACACTCAGTGACTCTCCCAATGGAGATACTATAATTACAGATTCACTCAGTGACTCTCCCTGTCGAGATACTATAATTACAGACTCACTCAGTGACTCTCCCTGTCGAGATACTATAATAACAGACCCACACAGTGACTCTCCCTGTGGAGATACTATAATAACAGACCCACTCAGTGACTCTCCCTGTGGAGATACTATAATAACAGACCCACTCAGTGACTCTCCCTGTGGAGATACTATAATAACAGACCCACTCAGTGACTCTCCCTGTTGAGATACTATAATAACAGACCCAATCAGTGACTCTCCCTGTGGAGATACTATAATAACAGACCCATTCAGTGACTCTCCCTGTGGAGATACTATAATAACAGACCCACTCAGTGACTCTCCCTGTGGAGATACTATAATAACAGACCCACTCAGTGACTCTCCCTGTGGAGATACTATAATAACAGACCCACTCAGTGACTCTCCCTGTGGAGATACTATAATAACAGACCCATTCAGTGACTCTCCCTGTGGAGATACTATAATAACAGACCCACTCAGTGACTCTCCCTGTGGAGATGCTATAATAACAGAAACACTCAGTGACTCTCCCTGTGGAGATACTATAATAACAGACCCACTCAGTGACTGTCCCTGTGGAGATACTATAATAACAGACCCACTCAGTGCCTCTCCCTGTGGAGATACTATAATAACAGAACCATTCAGTGACTCTCCCTGTGGAGATACTATAATAACAGACCCACTCAGTGACTCTCCCTGTGGAGATACTATAATAACAGAAACACTCAGTGACTCTCCCTGTGGAGATACTATAATAACAGACCCATTCAGTGACTCTCCCTGAGGAGATACTATAATAACAGACCCACTCAGTGACTCTCCCTGTGGAGATACTATAATAACAGAAACACTCAGTGACTCTCCCTGTGGAGATACTATAATAACAGAACCACTCAGTGACTCTCCCTGTGGAGATACTATAATAAGAGACCCTCTCCCAGTGGAGATACTATCATAACAGACCAACTCAGTGACTCTCCCTGTGGAGATACTATAATAACAGAAACACTCAGTGACTCTCCCTGTGGAGATACTTTAATAAAAGACCCACTCAGTGTCTCTCCCTGTGGAGATACCATAATAACAGACCCACTCAGTGACTCTCCCTGTGGAGGTACAATAATAACAGACCCACTCAGTGACTCTCCCTGTGGAGATACTATAATAACAGACCCTCTCCCTGTGGAGATTCTATAATAACAGACCCACTCAGTGACTCTCCCTGTGGAGATACTATAATAACAGACCCTCTCCCTGTGGAGATTCTATAAAAACAGACCCACTCAGAGACTCTCCCTGTGGAGATCCTATAATAAGAGACCCACTCAGTGACTCTCCCTGTGGAGATACTGTAATAACAGACCAACTCAGTGACACTCCCTGTGGAGATACTATAATAACAGACCCACTCAGTGACTCTCCCTGTGGAGATACTATAATAGCAGACCCACTCAGTGACTCTCCCTGTCGAGATATTATAATAACAGACCAACTCAGTGACTCTCCCTGTGGAGATACTATAATAACAGAATCACTCAGTGACTCTCCCTGTGGAGATGCTATAATAACAGACCCACTCAGTGAATCTCCCTGTGGAGATCCTATAATAACAGACCAACTCAGTGACTCTCCCTGTGGAGATACGATAATAACAGACCCACTCAGTGACTCTCCCTGTGGATATACTATAATAACAGACCCACTCAGTGACTCTCCCTGTGGAGATACTATAATAACAGACTCACTCAGTGACTCTCCCTGTGGAGATACTATAATAACAGACCCACTCAGTGACGCTCCTTGTGGAGAAACAATAATAACAGACCCACTCAGTGAATCTCCCTGTGGAGATCCTATAATAACAGACCCACTCAGTGACTCTCCCTGTGGAGATACTATAATAACAGACCCACTCAGTGACTCTCCCTGTGGAGATACTATAATAACAGACCCACTCAGTGATTCTCCCTGTGGAGATACTAGAATAACAGACCCACTCAGTGACTCTCCCTGTGGAGATACTATAATAACAGACCCACTCAGTGAATCTCCCTGTCGAGATACTATAATAACAGACCCAATCAGTGACACTCCCTGTGGAGATACTATAATAACAGACCCACTCAGTGACTCTCCCTGTGGAGATACTATAATAACAGACCCACTCAGTGACTCTCCCTGTGGAGATACTATAATAACAGACCCACTCAGTGACTCTCCCTGTGGAGATACTATAATAACAGACCCACTCAGTGACACTCCCTGTGGAGATACTATAATAACAGACCCACTCAGTGACTCTCCCTGTGGAGATACTATAATAACAGACCCACTCAGTGACTCTCCCTGTGGAGATACTATAATAACAGACCCACTCAGTGACTCTCCCTGTCGAGATACTATAATAACAGACGCACTCAGTGACACTCCCTGTGGAGATACTATAATAACAGACCCACTCAGTGACTCTCCCTGTGGAGATACTATAATAACAGACCCACTCAGTGACTCTCCCTGTGGAGATACTATAATAACAGACCCACTCAGTGACTCTCCCTGTGGAGATACTATAATAACAGACCCATTCAGTGACTCTCCCTGTGGAGATACTATAATAACAGACCCATTCAGTGACTCTCCCTGTGGAGATACTATAATAACAGACCCACTCAGTGACTCTCCCTGTGGAGATACTATAATAACAGACCCACTCAGTGACTCTCCCTGTGGAGATACTATAATAACAGACCCACTCAGTGACTCTCCCTGTGGAGATACTATAATAACAGACCCACTCAGTGACTCTCCCTGTGGAGATACTATAATAACAGAAACACTCAGTGACTCTCCCTGTGGAGATACTATAATAACAGACCCACTCAGTGACAGACCCTGTGGAGATACAATAATAACAGACCCAGTCAGTGCCTCTCCCTGTGAAGATACTATAATAACAGACCCACTCAGTGACTCTCCCTGTGGAGATACTATAATAACAGAAACACTCAGTGACTCTCCCTGTGGAGATACTATAATAACAGACCCACTCAGTGACAGTCCCTGTGGAGATACTATAATAACAGACCCACTCAGTGCCTCTCCCTGTGGAGATACTATAATAACAGACCCACTCAGTGACAGTCCCTGTGGAGTTACTATAATAACAGACCCACTCAGTGACTCTCCCTGTGGAGATACTATAATAACAGACCCACTCAGTGACTCTCCCTGTGGAGATACTATAATAACAGACCCATTCAGTGACTCTCCCTGTGGAGATACTATAATAACAGACCCACTCAGTGACTCTCCCTGTGGAGATGCTATAATAACAGAAACACTCAGTGACTCTCCCTGTGGAGATACTATAATAACAGACCCACTCAGTGACTGTCCCTGTGGAGATACTATAATAACAGACCCACTCAGTGCCTCTCCCTGTGGAGATACTATAATAACAGACCCATTCAGTGACTCTCCCTGTGGAGATACTATAATAACAGACCCACTCAGTGACTCTCCCTGTGGAGATACTATAATAACAGAAACACTCTGTGACTCTCCCTGTGGAGATACTATAATATCAGACCCATTCAGTGACTCTCCCTGAGGAGATACTATAATAACAGACCCACTCAGTGACTCTCCCTGTGGAGATACTATAATAACAGAAACACTCAGTGACTCTCCCTGTGGAGATACTATAATAACAGAACCACTCAGTGACTCTCCCTGTGGAGATACTATAATAACAGAAACACTCAGTGACTCTCCCTGTGGAGATACTATAATAAAAGACCCACTCAGTGTCTCTCCCTGTGGAGATACCATAATAACAGACCCACTCAGTGACTCTCCCTGTGGAGGTACAATAATAACAGACCCACTCAGTGACTCTCCCTGTGGAGATACTATAATAACAGACCCTCTCCCTGTGGAGATTCTAAAATAACAGACCCACTCAGTGACTCTCCCTGTGGAGATACTATAATAACAGACCCTCTCCCTGTGGAGATTCTATAAAAACAGACCCACTCAGAGACTCTCCCTGTGGAGATCCTATAATAAGAGACCCACTCAGTGACTCTCCCTGTGGAGATACTGTAATAACAGACCAACTCAGTGACACTCCCTGTGGAGATACTATAATAACAGACCCACTCAGTGACTCTCCCTGTGGAGATACTATAATAGCAGACCCACTCAGTGACTCTCCCTGTCGAGATATTATAATAACAGACCAACTCAGTGACTCTCCCTGTGGAGATACTATAATAACAGAATCACTCAGTGACTCTCCCTGTGGAGATGCTATAATAACAGACCCACTCAGTGAATCTCCCTGTGGAGATCCTATAATAACAGACCAACTCAGTGACTCTCCCTGTGGAGATACGATAATAACAGACCCACTCAGTGACTCTCCCTGTGGATATACTATAATAACAGACCCACTCAGTGACTCTCCCTGTGGAGATACTATAATAACAGAGCAACTCAGTGACTCTCCCTGTGGAGATACGATAATAACAGACTCACTCAGTGACTCTCCCTGTGGATATACTATAATAACAGACCCACTCAGTGTCGCTCCTTGTGGAGAAACAATAATAACAGACCCACTCAGTGAATCTCCCTGTGGAGATCCTATATTAACAGACCCAATCAGTGACTCTCCCTGTGGAGATACTATAATAACAGACCCACTCAGTGACTCTCCCTGTGGAGATACTATAATAACAGACCCACTCAGTGACTCCCCCTGTGGAGATACTAGAATAACAGACCCACTCAGTGACTCTCCCTGTGGAGATACTATAATAACAGACCCACTCAGTGACTCTCCCTGTCGAGATACTATAATAACAGACCCACTCAGTGACACTCCCTGTGGAGATACTATAATAACAGACCCACTCAGTGACTCTCCCTGCGGAGATACTATAATAACAGACCCACTCAGTGACTCTCCCTGTGGAGATACTATAATAACAGACCCACTCAGTGACTCTCCCTGTGGAGATACTATAATAACAGACCCACTCAGTGACACTCCCTGTGGAGATACTATAATAACAGACCCACTCAGTGACTCTCCCTGTGGAGATACTATAATAACAGACCCACTCAGTGACTCTCCCTGTGGAGATACTATAATAACAGACCCACTCAGTGACTCTCCCTGTCGAGATACTATAATAACAGACGCACTCAGTGACACTCCCTGTGGAGATACTATAATAACAGACCCACTCAGTGACTCTCCCTGTGGAGATACTATAATAACAGACCCACTCAGTGACTCTCCCTGTGGAGATACTATAATAACAGACCCACTCAGTGACTCTCCCTGTGGAGATACTATAATAACAGACCCATTCAGTGACTCTCCCTGTGGAGATACTATAATAACAGACACATTCAGTGACTCTCCCTGTGGAGATACTATAATAACAGACCCACTCAGTGACTCTCCCTGTGGAGATACTATAATAACAGACCCACTCAGTGACTCTCCCTGTGGAGATACTATAATAACAGACCCACTCAGTGACTCTCCCTGTGGAGATACTATAATAACAGACCCACTCAGTGACTCTCCCTGTGGAGATACTATAATAACAGAAATACTCAGTGACTCTCCCTGTGGAGATACTATAATAACAGACCCACTCAGTGACAGTCCCTGTGGAGATACAATAATAACAGACCCACTCAGTGCCTCTCCCTGTGGAGATACTATAATAACAGACCCACTCAGTGACTCTCCCTGTGGAGATACTATAATAACAGAAACACTCAGTGACTCTCCCTGTGGAGATACTATAATAACAGACCCACTCAGTGACAGTCCCTGTGGAGATACTATAATAACAGACCCACTCAGTGCCTCTCCCTGTGGAGATACTATAATAACAGACCCACTCAGTGACAGTCCCTGTGGAGATACTATAATAACAGACCCACTCAGTGACTCTCCCTGTGGAGATACTATAATAACAGACCCACTCAGTGACTCTCCCTGTGGAGATACTATAATAACAGACCCATTCAGTGACTCTCCCTGTGGAGATACTATAATAACAGACCCACTCAGTGACTCTCCCTGTGGAGATGCTATAATAACAGAAACACTCAGTGACTCTCCCTGTGGAGATACTATAATAACAGACCCACTCAGTGACTGTCCCTGTGGAGATACTATAATAACAGACCCACTCAGTGCCTCTCCCTGTGGAGATACTATAATAACAGACCCATTCAGTGACTCTCCCTGTGGAGATACTATAATAACAGACCCACTCAGTGACTCTCCCTGTGGAGATAGTATAATAACAGAAACACTCAGTGACTCTCCCTGTGGAGATACTATAATATCAGACCCATTCAGTGACTCTCCCTGAGGAGATACTATAATAACAGACCCACTCAGTGACTCTCCCTGTGGAGATACTATAATAACAGAAACACTCAGTGACTCTCCCTGTGGAGATACTATAATAACAGAACCACTCAGTGACTCTCCCTGTGGAGATACTATAATAACAGACCCTCTCCCAGTGGAGATACTATCATAACAGACCAACTCAGTGACTCTCCCTGTGGAGATACTATAATAACAGAAACACTCAGTGACTCTCCCTGTGGAGATACTATAATAAAAGACCCACTCAGTGTCTCTCCCTGTGGAGATACCATAATAACAGACCCACTCAGTGACTCTCCCTGTGGAGGTACAATAATAACAGACCCACTCAGTGACTCTCCCTGTGGAGATACTATAATAACAGACCCTCTCCCTGTGGAGATTCTATAATAACAGACCCACTCAGTGACTCTCCCTGTGGAGATACTATAATAACAGACCCTCTCCCTGTGGAGATTCTATAAAAACAGACCCACTCAGAGACTCTCCCTGTGGAGATCCTATAATAAGAGACCCACTCAGTGACTCTCCCTGTGGAGATACTGTAATAACAGACCAACTCAGTGACACTCCCTGTGGAGATACTATAATAACAGACCCACTCAGTGACTCTCCCTGTGGAGATACTATAATAGCAGACCCACTCAGTGACTCTCCCTGTCGAGATATTATAATAACAGACCAACTCAGTGACTCTCCCTGTGGAGATACTATAATAACAGAATCACTCAGTGACTCTCCCTGTGGAGATGCTATAATAACAGACCCACTCAGTGAATCTCCCTGTGGAGATCCTATAATAACAGACAAACTCAGTGACTCTCCCTGTGGAGATACGATAATAACAGACCCACTCAGTGACTCTCCCTGTGGATATACTATAATAACAGACCCACTCAGTGACTCTCCCTGTGGAGATACTATAATAACAGACCAACTCAGTGACTCTCCCTGTGGAGATACGATAATAACAGACTCACTCCGTGACTCTCCCTGTGGAGATACTATAATAACAGACCCACTCAGTGACGCTCCTTGTGGAGAAACAATAATAACAGACCCACTCAGTGAATCTCCCTGTGGAGATCCTATAATAACAGACCCACTCAGTGACTCTCCCTGTGGAGATACTATAATAACAGACCCACTCAGTGACTCTCCCTGTGGAGATACTATAATAACAGACCCACTCAGTGACTCTCCCTGTGGAGATACTAGAATAACAGACCCACTCAGTGACTCTCCCTGTGGAGATACTATAATAACAGACTCACTCAGTGACTCTCCCTGTCGAGATACTATAATAACAGACCCACTCAGTGACACTCCCTGTGGAGATACTATAATAACAGACCCACTCAGTGACTCTCCCTGTGGAGATACTATAATAACAGACCCACTCAGTGACTCTCCCTGTGGAGATACTATAATAACAGACCCACTCAGTGACTCTCCCTGTGGAGATACTATAATAACAGACCCACTCAGTGACTCTCCCTGTGGAGATACTATAATAACAGACCCACTCAGTGACTCTCCCTGTGGAGATACTATAATAACAGACCCACTCAGTGACTCTCCCTGTGGAGATACTATAATAACAGTCCCACTCAGTGACTCTCCCTGTCGAGATACTATAATAACAGACGCACTCAGTGACACTCCCTGTGGAGATACTATAATAACAGACCCACTCAGTGACTCTCCCTGTGGAGATACTATAATAACAGACCCACTCAGTGACTCTCCCTGTGGAGATACTATAATAACAGACCCACTCAGTGACTCTCCCTGTGGAGATACTATAATAACAGACCCATTCAGTGACTCTCCCTGTGGAGATACTATAATAACAGACCCATTCAGTGACTCTCCCTGTGGAGATACTATAATAACAGACCCACTCAGTGACTCTCCCTGTGGAGATACTATAATAACAGACCCACTCAGTGACTCTCCCTATGGAGATACTATAATAACAGACCCACTAAGTGACTCTCCCTGTGGAGATACTATAATAACAGACCCACTCAGTGACTCTCCCTGTGGAGATACTATAATAACAGAAACACTCAGTGACTCTCCCTGTGGAGATACTATAATAACAGACCCACTCAGTGACAGTCCCTGTGGAGATACAATAATAACAGACCCACTCAGTGCCTCTCCCTGTGGAGATACTATAATAACAGACCCACTCAGTGACTCTCCCTGTGGAGATACTATAATAACAGAAACACTCAGTGACTCTCCCTGTGGAGATACTATAATAACAGACCCACTCAGTGACAGTCCCTGTGGAGATACTATAATAACAGACCCACTCAGTGCCTCTCCCTGTGGAGATACTATAATAACAGACCCACTCAGTGACAGTCCCTGTGGAGATACTATAATAACAGACCCACTCAGTGACTCTCCCTGTGGAGATACTATAATAACAGACCCACTCAGTGACTCTCCCTGTGGAGATACTATAATTACAGACCCACTCAGTGACTCTCCCTGTGGAGATACTATAATAACAGAAACACTCAGTGACTCTCCCTGTGGAGATACTATAATAACAGACCCACTCAGTGACTCTCCCTGTGGAGATACTATAATAACAGAACCACTCAGTGACTCTCCCTGTGGAGATACTATAATAACAGACCCTCTCCCAGTGGAGATACTATCATAACAGACCAACTCAGTGACTCTCCCTGTGGAGATACTATAATAACAGAAACACTCAGTGACTCTCCCTGTGGAGATACTATAATAAAAGACCCACTCAGTGTCTCTCCCTGTGGAGATACTATAATAACAGACCCACTCAGTGACTCTCCCTGTGGAGGTACAATAATAACAGACCCACTCAGTGACTCTCCCTGTGGAGATACAATAATAACAGACCCTCTCCCTGTGGAGATTCTATAATAACAGACCCACTCGTGACTCTCCCTGTGGAGATACTATAATAACAGACCCTCTCCCTGTGGAGATTCTATAATAACAGACCCACTCAGAGACTCTCCCTGTGGAGATCCTATAATAAGAGACCCACTCAGTGACTCTCCCTGTGGAGATACTGTAATAACAGACCAACTCAGTGACTCTCCCTGTGGAGATACTATAATAACAGACCCACTCAGTGACTCTCCCTGTGGAGATACTATAATAGCAGACCCACTCAGTGACTCTCCCTGTCGAGATATTATAATAACAGACCAACTCAGTGACTCTCCCTGTGGAGATACTATAATAACAGACCCACTCAGTGACTCTCCCTGTGGAGATACTATAATAACAGACCCACTCAGTGACTCTCCCTGTGGAGATGCTATAATAACAGACCCACTCAGTGAATCTCCCTGTGGAGATCCTATAATAACAGACCAACTCAGTGACTCTCCCTGTGGAGATACGATAATAACAGACCCACTCAGTGACTCTCCCTGTGGATATACTATAATAACAGACCCACTCAGTGACTCTCCCTGTGGAGATACTATAATAACAGACCAACTCAGTGACTCTCCCTGTGGAGATACGATAATAACAGACTCACTCAGTGACTCTCCCTGTGGAGATACTATAATAACAGACCCACTCAGTGACGCTCCTTGTGGAGAAACAATAATAACAGACCCACTCAGTGAATCTCCCTGTGGAGATCCTATAATAACAGACCCACTCAGTGACTCTCCCTGTGGAGATACTATAATAACAGACCCACTCAGTGACTCTCCCTGTGGAGATACTATAATAACAGACCCACTCAGTGACTCTCCCTGTGGAGATACTATAATAACAGACCCACTCAGTGACTCTCCCTGTGGAGATACTATAATAACAGACCCACTCAGTGACTCTCCCTGTCGAGATACTATAATAACAGACCCACTCAGTGACACTCCCTGTGGAGATACTATAATAACAGACCCACTCAGTGACTCTCCCTGTGGAGATACTATAATAACAGACCCACACAGTGACTCTCCCTGTGGAGTTACTATAATAACAGACCCACTCAGTGACTCTCCCTGTCGAGATACTGTAATAACAGACCCACTCAATGACTCTCCCTGTGGAGATACTATAATAACTGACCCACTCAGTGCCTCTCCCTGTGGAGATACAAGAATAACAGACCCACTCAGTGCCTCTCCCTGTGGAGATACTATAATAACAGACCCACACAGTGACTCTCCCTGTGGAGATTCTATAATAACAGACACACTCAGTGACACTCCCTGTGGAGATACTATAATAACAGACCCACTCAGTGACGCTCCTTGTGGAGAATCAGTAATAACAGACCCACTCAGTGACTCTCCCTGGGGAGATACTATAATAACAGACCCACTCACTGACTCTCCCAGTGGAGATACTATAATAACAGACCCACTCACTGACTCTCCCTGTGGAGATACTATAATAACAGACCCACTCAGTGACTCTCCCTGTGGAGATACTATAATAACAGACACACTCAGTGCCTCTCCCTGCGGAGATACTATAATAACAGACCCACTCAGTGACTCTCCCTGTGGAGATACTATAATAACAGACCCACTCAGTGACTCTCCCTGTGGAGATACTATAATAACAGACCCACTCAGTTACTCTCCCTGTGGAGATACTATAATAACAGACAGACTCAGTGACTCTCCCTGTCGAGATACTATAATAACAGACCCACTCAGTGACTCTCCCTGGAGTGATTCTATAATAACAGACCCACTCAGAAACTCTCCATCTGGAGACACTGTAACAACAGACCCACTCAGTGACTCTCCCTGTGGAGATACTATAATAACAGACCCACTCAGTGACTCTCCCTGTGGAGTAAAAAATAATAACAGACCCACTCAGTGACTCTCCCTGTGGAGATACTATGAAAAAGACCTACTCAGTGACTCTCCCTGTGGTGATACTATAATAACAGAGCCACTCAGTGAATCTCCCTGTGGAGATAACATAATAACAGACCCAGTCAGTGTCTCTCCCTGTGGAGATACTACAATAACAGACCCACTCAGTGACTCTCCCTGTGGAGATACTATAATAACAGAACCACTCAGTGACTCTCCCTGTGGAGATACTATAATAACAGACCCACTCAGTGAATCTCCCTGTGGAGATACTATAATAACAGACCCACTCAGTGAATCTCCCTGCGGAGATACTATAATAACAGACCCACTCAGTGACTCTCCCTGTGGAGAAACAATAATAACAGACCCACTCAGTGACTCTCCCTGTGGAGATGCTATAATAACAGACCCACTCGGTGACTCTCCCTGTGGAGAAACAATAATAACAGACCCACTCAGTGAATCTCCCTGTGGAGATACAATAATAACAGACCCACTCAGTGACTCTCCCTGTGGAGACACTATAATAACTGACCCACTTAGTGATTCTTCCTGTGGTGATACTATAATAAAAGAGCCACTCAGTGAATCTCCCTGTGGAGAGAACATAATAACAGACCCAGTCAGTGTCTCTCCCTGTGGAGATACTACAATAACAGACCCACTCAGTGACTCTCCCTGTGGAGATACTATAATAACAGACCCACTCAGTGACTCTCCCTTTGGAGATACTATAATAACAGACCCACTCAGTGACTCTCCCTGTGGAGATACTATAATAACAGACCCACTCAGTGACTCTCCCTGTGGAGATACTATAATAACAGACCCACTCAGTGACTCTCCCCGTGGAGATACTATAATAACAGACCCACTCAGTGACTCTCCCTGTGGAGATACTATAATAACAGACCCACTCAGTGACTCTCGCTGTGGAGATACTATAACAGACCCACTCAGTGACTCTCCCTGTGGAGATACTATAATAACAGACCCACTCAGTGACTCTCCCTGTGGAGATACTATAATAACAGAGCCACTCAGTGACTCTCCCTGTGGAGAAACAATAATAACAGATTCACTCAGAGACCCTCCCTGTGGAGAAACAATAATAACAGACCCACTCAGTGACTCTCCCTGTGGAGAAACGAGAATAACAGACCCACTCTGTGACAGTCCCTGTGGAGAAACAATAATAACAGACCCACTCAGTGACTCTCCCTGTGGAGATACTACAATAACAGACCCAATCAGTGACTCTCCCTGTGGAGATACTATAATAACAGACCCACTCAGTGACTCTCCCTGTGGAGATACTATAATAACAGACCCACTCAGTGACTCTCCCTGTGGAAATACTATAATAACATACCCACTCAGTGACTCTCCCTGTGGAGATACGAGAATAACAGACACACTCTGTGACTCTCCCTGTGGAGAAACAATAATAACAGACCCACTCAGTGACTCTCCCTGTGGAGATACTATAATAACAGGCCAACTCAGTGACTCTCCCTGTGGAGAAACAATAATAACAGACCCACTCAGTGAGTCTCCCGGTGGAGATACAATAATAAAAGACCCACTCAGTGACTCTCCCTGTGGAGATACTATAATAACAGACCCACTCAGTGACTCTCCCTGTGGAGATACTATAATAACAGACCCACTCAGTGACTCTCCCTCTGGAGATACAATAATAACAGACCCACTCAGTGACTCTCCCTGTGGAGATACTATAATAACAGACCCACTCAGGGACTCTCCCTGTGGAGATACTATAATAACAGACCCACTCAGTGACTCTCCCTGTGGAGATAATGTAATAACAGACCCACTCAGTGACTCTCCCTGTGGAGATACTAAAATAACAGACCCACTCAGTGACTCTCCCTGTGAAGATACTATAATAACAGACCCACTCAGTGACTCTCCCTGTGGAGATACTATAATAACAGACCCACTCAGTGACTCTCCCTGTGGAGATACTATAATAACAGGCCAACTCAGTGACTCTCCCTGTGGAGAAACAATAATAACAGACCCACTCAGTGAGTCTCCCGGTGGAGATACAATAATAACAGACCCACTCAGTGACTCACCCTGTGGAGATACTATAATAACAGACCCACTCAGTGACTCTCCCTGTCGAGATACTATAATAACAGACCAACTCAGTGACTCTCCCTGTCGAGATACAATAATAACAGACCAACTCAGTGACTCTCCCTGTGGAGAAACAATAATAACAGACCCACTCAGGGACTCTCCCTGTGGTGATACTATAATAACAGACCCACTCAGTGAATCTCCCTGTGGAGATACTGTAATAACAGACCCACTCAGTGACTCTCCCTGTGGAGATACTATAATAACAGACCCACTCAGTGACTCTCCCTGTCGAGATACTATAATAACAGACCCACTCAGTGACAGTCCCTGTGGAGATACTATAATAACAGACCAACTCAGTGACTCTCCCTGTGGAGAAACAATAATAACAGACCCACTCAGGGACTCTCCCAGTGGTGATATTATAATAACAGACCCACTCAGTGAATCTCCCTGTGGAGATACTGTAATAACAGACCCACTCAGTGACTCTCCCTGTGGAGATACTATAATAACAGACCCACTCAGTGACTCTCCCTGTGGAGATACTATAATAACAGACCCACTCAGTGACTCTCCCTGTGGAGATACTATAATAACAGACCCACTCAGTGACTCTCCCTGTGGAGATACTATAATAACAGACCCACTCAGTGACTCTCCCTGTCGAGATACTATAATAACAGACCCACTCAGAGACACTGCCTGTGGAGATACTATAATAACAGACCCACTCAGTGACTCTCCCTGTGGAGATACTATAATAACGGACTCACTCAGTGACTCTCCCTGTCGAGATACTATAATAACAGACCAACTCAGTGACTCTCCCTGTGGAGATACTATAATAACAGACCCACTCAGTGCCTCTCCCTGTGGAGATACTATAATAACAGACCCACTCAGTGCCTCTCCCTGTGGAGATACTATAATAATAGACCCACTCAGTGCCTCTCCCTGTGGAGATACTATAATAACAGACCCACTCAGTGACTCTCCCTGTGGAGATACTAAAATAACAGACCCACTCAGTGACTCTCCCTGTGGAAATACTATAATAACATACCCACTCAGTGACTCTCCCTGTGGAGATACGAGAATAACAGACACACTCTGTGACTCTCCCTGTGGAGAAACAATAATAACAGACCCACTCAGTGACTCTCTCTGTGGAGATACTATAATAACAGGCCAACTCAGTGACTCTCCCTGTGGAGAAACAATAATAACAGACCCACTCAGTGACTCACCCTGTGGAGATACTATAATAACAGACCCACTCAGTGACTCTCCCTGTGGAGATACTATAATAACAGACCCACACAGTGACTCTCCCTGTCGAGATACTATAATAACAGACCCACTCAGTGACACTCCCTGTGGAGATACTATAATAACAGACCCACTCAGTGACTCTCCCTGTGGAGATACTATAATAACAGACTCACTCAGTGACTCTCCCTGTGGAGATACTATAATAACAGACCCACTCAGTGACTCTCCCTGTCGAGATACTATAATAACAGACCAACTCAGTGACTCTCCCTGTGGAGATACTATAATAACAGACCCACTCAGTGACTCTCCCTGTGGAGATACTATAATAACAGACCCACTCAGTGACTCTCCCTGTGGAGATACTATAATAACAGACCCACTCAGTGACTCTCCCTGTGGAGATACTATAATAACAGACCCACTCAGTGACAGTCCCTGTGGAGATTCTATAATAACAGACACACTCAGTGACTCTCCCTGTGGAGATACTATAATAACAGAACCACTCAGTGACTCTCCCTGTGGAAATACTATAATAACATACCCACTCAGTGACTCTCCCTGTGGAGATACGAGAATAACAGACACACTCTGTGACTCTCCCTGTGGAGAAACAATAATAACAGACCCACTCAGTGACTCTCCCTGTGGAGATACTATAATAACAGGCCAACTCAGTGACTCTCCCTGTGGAGAAACAATAATAACAGACCCACTCAGTGACTCACCCTGAGGAGAAACAATAATAACAGACCCACTCAGTGAGTCTCCCGGTGGAGATACAATAATAACAGACCCACTCAGTGACTCTCCCTCTGGAGATACTATAATAACAGACCCACTCAGTGACAGTCCCTGTGGAGATACTATAATAACAGACCAACTCAGTGACTCTCCCTGTGGAGAAACAATAATAACAGACCCACTCAGGGACTCTCCCTGTGGAGATACTATAATAACAGACCCACTCAGTGACACACCCTGTGGAGATACTGTAATAACAGACCCACTCAGTGACTCTCCCTGTGGAGATACAATAATAACAGACCCACTCTGTGACTCTCCCTGTGGAGATACTATAATAACAGACCCACTCAGTGACTCTCCCTGTGGATGTACTATAATAACAGACCCACTCAGTGACTCTCCCTGTGGAGATACTATAATAACAGACCCACTCAGTGACTCTCCCTGTCGAGATACTATAATAACAGACCCACTCAGTGACACTCCCTGTGGTGATACTATAATAACAGACCCACTCAGTGACTCTCCCTGTGGAGATACTATAATAACAGACTCATTCAGTGACTCTCCCTGTGGAGATACTATAATAACAGACCCACTCAGTGACTCTCCCTGTCGAGATACTATAATAACAGACCAACTCAGTGACTCTCCCTGTGGAGATACTATAATAACAGACCCACTCAGTGCCTCTCCCTGTGGAGATACTATAATAACAGACCCACTCAGTGCCTCTCCCTGTGTAGATACTATAATAACAGACCCACTCAGTGACTCTCCCTGTGGAGATACTATAATAACAGACCCACTCAGTGACGCTCCTTGTGGAGAATCAATAATAACAGACCCACTCAGTGACTCTCCCTGGGGAGATACTATAATAACAGACCCACTCACTGACTCTCCCTGTGGAGATACTATAATAACAGACCCACTCACTGACTCTCCCTGTGGAGATACTATAATAACAGACCCACTCAGTGACTCTCCCTGTGGAGATACTATAATGACAGACCCAATCAGTGCCTCTCCCTGTGGAGATACTATAATAACAGACCCACTCAGTGACTCTCCCTGTGGAGATACTATTATAACAGACCCACTCAGTGACTCTCCCTGTGGAGATACTATAATAACAGACCCACTCAGTTACTCTCCCTGTGGACATACTATAATAACAGACAGACTCAGTGACTCTCCCTGTCGAGATACTATAATAACAGACCCACTCAGTGACTCTCCCTGTGGAGATACTATAATAACAGACACACTCAGTGACTCTCCCTGTGGAGATACTATAATATCAGACCCACTCAGAGACTCTCCCTCTGGAGATACTATAATAACAGACCCACTCAGTGACTCTCCCTGGAGAGATTCTATAATAACAGACCCACTCAGTGACTCTCCATCTGGAGACACTATAATAACAGACCCACTCAGTGATTCTCCCTGGGGAGATTGTATAATAACAGACCCACTCAGTTACTCTCCCTGTGGAGATACTATGAAAAATACCTACTCAATGACTCTCCCTGTGGTGATACTATAATAACAGACCCACTCAGTGAATCTCCCTGTGGAGATAACATAATAACAGACCCAGTCAGTGTCTCTCCCTGTGGAGATACTACAATAACAGACCCACTCAGTGAATCTCCCTGTGGAGATACTATAAGAACAGACCCACTCAGTGAATCTCCCTGTGGAGATACTATAATAACAGACCCACTCAGTTACTCTCCCTGTGGAGAAACAATAATAACAGACCCACTGAGTGACTCTCCCTGTGGAGCTGCTACAATAACAGACCCACTCAGTGGCTCTCCATGTGGAGATACTATAATAACAGACCCACTCAGTGACTCTCCCTGTGGAGATACTATAATAACAGACCCACTCAGTGACTCTCCCTGTGGAGATACTATAATAACAGACCCACTCAGTGACTCTCCCTGTGGAGATACTATAATAACAGAGCCACTCAGTGACTCTCCCTGTGGAGAAACAATAATAGCAGACTCACTCTGAGACTCTCCCTGTGGAGAAACAATAATAACAGACCCACTCAGTGACTCTCCCTGTGGAGATACGAGAATAACAGACCCACTCTGTGACTCTCCCTGTGGAGAAACAATAATAACAGACCCACTCAGTGACTCTCCCTGTGGAGATACAATAATAACAGACCCACTCAGTGACTCTCCCTATGGAGATACTATAATAACAGACCCACTCAGTGACTCTCCCTGTGGAGATACTATAATAACAGACCCACTCAGTGACTCTCCCTGTGGAAATACTATAATAACATACCCACTCAGTGACTCTCCCTGTGGAGATACGAGAATAACAGACACACTCTGTGACTCTCCCTGTGGAGAAACAATAATAACAGACCCACTCAGTGACTCTCCCTGTGGAGATACTATAATAACAGGCCAACTCAGTGACTCTCCCTGTGGAGAAACAATAATAACAGACCCACTCAGTGACTCACCCTGTGGAGAAACAATAATAACAGACCCACTCAGTGAGTCTCCCGGTGGAGATACAATAATAACAGACCCACTCAGTGACTCACCCTGTGGAGATACTATAATAACAGACCCACTCAGTGACTCTCCCTCTGGAGATACTATAATAACAGACCCACTCAGTGACTGTCCCTGTGGAGATACTATAATAACAGACCAACACAGTGACTCTCCCTGTGGAGATACTATAATAACAGACCCACTCAGTGACTCTCCCTGTGGTGATACTATAATAACAGACCCACTCAGAGACTCTCCCTGTGGTGATACTATAATAACAGACCCACTCAGTGACTCTCCCTGTCGAGATACTATAATAACAGACTCACTCAGTGACTCTCCCTGTGGAGATACTATAATAACAGACCCACTCAGTGACTCTCCCTGTGGAAATACTATAATAACATACCCACTCAGTGACTCTCCCTGTGGAGATACGAGAATAACAGACACACTCTGTGACTCTCCCTGTGGAGAAACAATAATAACAGACCCACTCAGTGACTCTCCCTGTGGAGATACTATAATAACAGACCCACTCAGTGACTCTCCCTGTGGAGATACTATAATAACAGACACACTCAGTGACTCTCCCTGTGGAGATACTATAATATCAGACCCACTCAGAGACTCTCCCTCTGGAGATACTATAATAACAGACCCACTCAGTGACTCTCCCTGGAGAGATTCTATAATAACAGACCCACTCAGTGACTCTCCATCTGGAGACACTATAATAACAGACCCACTCAGTGATTCTCCCTGGGGAGATTGTATAATAACAGACCCACTCAGTTACTCTCCCTGTGGAGATACTATGAAAAATACCTACTCAATGACTCTCCCTGTGGTGATACTATAATAACAGACCCACTCAGTGAATCTCCCTGTGGAGATAACATAATAACAGACCCAGTCAGTGT